>NC_134715.1:115923750-116265000 GCF_049634645.1 Pelodiscus sinensis
AGAGCCAGAACAATCCCCACTTACAACCTGTCAGTCAGGCTGAGCTGGAGTGTTGACTGCTTTCCATTGTCTCTGGGGTCTGTCAGTCTCATGAACCCTTCCCCTTCTGAAGCTGGTAAACCAAAAACTCCCACAGAGTTTTAGTAAGGGGTAACAGTCCCCTTACATTTAGCTAAGCACTGTACAAATAATAACATATAGTAAGACTCTCTCAGTCCTAGAGAGCTTATCCTCTAAATAGACAAGACAAACAAAGAGTGGAAGAGAGAGGCCCAGAGAGCTGAAATGAATTACCCCAGGTCACACACATAGGTCATTGGCAGAGCTGAAAATAGAGTGTTGTCTCCTGGGTAGCAATCCACAGATAAACACTGAAGCTGTGTAACATAAGATCAATGAAATGCATAAAATAACTCTGGGATCTACAACACTATTTTAAAATAGTAATAATTACTACTAGGAATGGAATCTGAAGGCTAGAAAGCTCTTCAAGAATTTTGGGGGGCTGCAGGATTTGCAAGCCGTTAGATACAAGGCCAACACTTGAGAGTGGTCAGAGCCTCACAAGATCAGATCCTACACAGAAAAGGCTTGTATGTATAATTCAAACCTGACATACCCAGGAGATCTGAAGATGGACTTATTACATAGCAAGACAGTTACCGAGAGTGTTTTAATACCATCACAATTCTTCCGTGCTCAGTAAGTTAATGTCTATAGATCTTGCAGGATGTGTATTTTAAGAAAGAATTGGAATAAAATGTGTGAATGTAGGAATTGTCAGCTGGATTATACCAGTGGGCCATCTACTACAGTGTCCCTGACAGAGAGAGTGGCCAGGACCAGATGTTTCAGAAGAAGGTACAAAATACAACAGCAGTTATAAGATAACCTGCGCCCATAGAAAGTTTCTTTCCATACCCCTAATATTAATAGTTGGTTTAAGCCCTGTTTTTAAACTCTAGATGAAATGGTCATGTCCCATTAAAACTTTGGGGTAAAGATCAAATTTTTCTGAAGAAAAGCAAAAGAGGAAAATAAAAAGTAGAGACTGGAGTATTATGAACAGCTGCAATGTATGTATGTCTACACTTATTAGTATAGAGCACTGTTCAGCCCCCACAGGTAAAAGCAACCCTCCTTGACTCTTCATCTTTACATATAACGCTAACTTCAGCACTTCACTTCTTATAGCCCCAGTTCAGAATTTTCAAATGAAAGCTGCTTCGTGTTGTGAAGTATGTATTTGTTCAGAGAGCTTTTGTTCTGATGCAGCTATCTTATTTATTCGTCCTCCAGCATATAGTCTGCCAGTAGTTTGACTTGTGCAGCTGTGTGTACTTTTGTAAAACTGATATTAAAAGTAAATAATGGAGGTAGAAGAGAGTTCTGGCAAGAATAAATTGAGTTAGGAAGGGGTATTGATCCAGATTTAGAAAATTTGTTACCATACATTTCTCAATGTCACATGAATGATGTTTTACAGCTCTTAGGCCTTGTCCACACTTAAAACTTAGTTTAAAAAGCTATTAGTTACTAAAAATCCACACCTCTAAGCAATTTAACAATGGTGGCGAGTGTAGACACAGCTAAGTCTATGGAAGAATGCCTTAATAATCTAGGTATCATCATTCATGGAAGTGATGTTTCTTCATCAATAGAAAAATCCAGTCCATTGGTGTGTCTACATTGGTGGGTTCTATTGATTTAGCTGGACCCTGTAGCTATACTGGTATAGTCCCTGTAGTGTATACATAAGCCACATCTATACTTACCCAGAAGTTTGAATCAAGATATTCAACTCCAGCTACATTAATTGCCTAGCTGCAGTCGACGTAGCTTGATTCAAACTTTGGTGTCATTCTCACAGCAAGAGGTCAACAGGAGAAATGCTCCCATCATCTTTTCTTACTCCTTATGAGGAGTAAAAGAACCAGTGCCAACGGGGGTGACCTCAGCATTCAATTTAGTGAATCTTTATTTAACCCTCTAAGTCGAATGTCAAAAGATTGATCTCTGGAGCACCAATCCCTGGGTAAGTATAAATGTGGCCTAACTCTAAGTTTAGTGTGATCCTAGCAGAATTATTCTAGTATAGCTGCATGACCCTGACATTGGAGTTTATAACAAAAGAAACAGTTCTTGTTATGTGGTGATGGTAAAAAAAAAATCAGAAAATGTGGCTGTTTTCTAATTTTGAACAGGATCATTATTAAAATAAATAGCATTATTCTCACAGGTGAATAGATTTTAAGACCAGAAGAAACTATTATTTCTAGGTAAGTTGTTTTAGTGGTTCATAGCCCTAACTCAAATATTTGTGCTTTATTTCTAGTCTGACCTTGTCTGACTTCAGCTTCCAGCCACAGATTTTATTTATCTCCTTCTCTGTTAGATTTAAGAGCTTTTACTATCAGAAATCTTCCCATGTAGGAGTTCAATCAAGTCATCTCTTCACCTTTTCTTTAATAAACTAAATAGATTGAGTGTCTTGATTCTCTTACCATTAGGTACTGTGTTGCAGTATACTGTTAAAAAAAGGAATGTGAGTAAATTATGGTGCATGAGCTTGTTAGATTTATAGACCAGAAATCAGCAGTCAAAATCATAGAACTAGAAGCCACTCTAACTCAGAAAAAGAGACAGGACTATGCAGCACTTTAAAGACTAACAAGATAGTTTATTAGGTGATGAGCTTTCATGGGCCAGACCCACTTCCTCAGATCAAATTGTGGAAGCAAATTGGCATGACCATATATACCAAAGGGATACAATCAAAAAAAGTGAACACACATAAAATAGACAAATCAGATTTTAGAACAGAGAAGGAATGAAGGGGGGAGGTTAATGTCTGAGATAATGATATTAGAGGTGATAATTGGGGAAGCTATCTTTGTAATGGGTAAGATAATTAGCATTTTTGTTAAGGCCCATTCATAAAGTGTCAAATTTAAGCATGAATGACCATTCAGAGGCTTCTCTTTGAAGTCTTGTGTTAAAGTCTCTTTGAAGCAGGATGCTGGTAGTCAGGTCGTTAAGACAATGCCCAGTCTGGCTGAAATGGGAAGAAACTGTTTTTTCTTTATGAAACTGTCTGATGTCTGTTTCATGTGCATTGATTCTTTGGCGAAGTGTCTGAGAAGTTTGTCCAATATACATAGCAGAAGGACACTGTTGGCACATGATGGCATAAATTATATTTCTGGATGAGCAGGAATATGTGTTCTTGATCTTATAACTGAAATGGTTAAGTCCAGTGATGGTGTCAGCAGAGTAAATATGTGGACAAAGCTGGCAACAGGGTTTGTTGCAAGGGAAAGTTTTAGAGTTGGTATTAGTGTGTACTGATATTTTATATGTGTTCACTTTTTTTGATTGTATCCCTTTGGTACATATGGTCATGCCAATTTTCTTCCACAATTTGATCTGAGGAAAGGGGTCTGGAACACGAAAGCTCATCACCTAATAAACCATCTTGTAAGTCTTTAAAGTGCTGCATAGTCCTGGCTTTTGTTTCAGCTAAACCAGACTAACACCGCTACATCTCTATTATTACTCTAACTTAGGTTGATGATCTCTTCACAGGGCTCATGTGGAACAGTGTACTGGCTGCCCAAACACTTCTGTAAGTGAGTCAAATATATGACAAAATCCTCCCAAGGGATTTATTAAGTTGAGATCAGATACCTTTTAGTCAGTGTACAGAAATATCTGTAGCATTAGATGACAAGCCTGAGATGCCTGTAGGACGCAGTGGCAGTTCATTTTAGTATTGCAGATAAAACATATGCAGGAGAAAGGTATGATGGCTATAATGGAGGTTGTGAGATCCTACAGCAGTATGACCCTTGGAATGCTGCTACATCATTAAATATGCCAAGAGTTGACCAGGGTGCTGGTACAGTTTGCAAAGTGGGGGTTCTGAGAGTCATTGAACCTGTATATAATGGAAACCACTTTAAGTCAGGGGGTGCTGCAGCATCTCCAGCATCCCCAGTTCTGGCATCTGTGAAGTTGACTTGATATTGCTTGCATCCTCAGCAACTCGATTGGCTACCTGAGGAAATTTTGTCCTGACTAAAACTATACAAAACCATTCCTTATAAAATTTTCACTGCACCATCTATATCAGTGTTTCTCAACCAGTGGTATGAGTACCATTAAGTTTGGGGGGGTACGTCAACATAACTGAAACTTGGAGAAAACTGAATTTTTGTTTTAAGTTTTACAGCATTTTATTATTTTTGTACTTTTTACGCCCAAAAATTTCTACGATTAACTTGTTTAAAGAAATGTGTTGCAACAGTAGAAAAAAAATTTGTGTGTCTGAAAACCGTAGGTATTAGGGGTACTTATATTGTTTTTTTTAAAGGGGTACTTTATTTTTAAAAGGTTGAGAAACACTGATCTATATCATTTGCAGGATGGGAATTTTCAGGTGGAACTGAAAATATCTCCAGTTCTTCAAAATACTGTTAAAGGGTCTAATCCAGCTCCCATTGAAATCAACAGAAGGAGGCTTCTATGTGAGCAAGAACTCATAAAAATGATGTTCTTCTGTGTTGCGTGGATTTGGGCCCTGATTCAGCAAAGCAGTCAGGCATACACTTAAGACCATCTCTCTTCAGGACATCACTTAAGCATTTGTTTAACTTTAAGAATTAGTGTAAATTCTGCTTAAATGCTATCATGCTTAACTCCCTAAGGAGTTAAAAATCATACCAAATGTAAAGAAAAGCAGATGGTTTTCTCTTCTGTGAGGAGTAAGCACATAGTTTGGCAACAACTGTATTGCTTTGCTGATAGAAAAAAGGTTTGTTTTTTTCAAAATGGAAACTCTATGAAAAGCAGTCCATTTCTTCCAAAATCTTCCATTTTTTTAGGAACCTAAAAATAAAGTCAAGTTTTAATTTTTTCTAAGATTTTCAGTTTTTCCATTGAAAATCCAGAAAATCTTGGAATCTTTCACAGAAAATACTGTTTTCCAAGCAGATCAGTTTCCTATTATCATCGACATAGTAAGTATCTGGCATGATGGGGTCCTGATCTTTGATTATGTTACTAGGTGATATTGTAATACACATACTACATAATAAAAATGTGACTTCATGCATATTTGTGTATGGCTTCAGATTATTTATTCATTTACACAAATCTAGATAAATTGTGTTTTAACTACTACTACCTAAATTGTTAGCTTGAAATCCTAAGTCCACATTTTGTTTATAAATGTATTAATACATATCGTTTTAAAAAAAACGAGTGGTCCTGTAGCACCTGAGAGACAAACAAATATATATACAGTGTCATGAGCTTTCGTGGGCACAACCCACTTCTTGGCTCATCTGGAGAAGTGGATTGTGCCAAGGGAGGGGGAGGCTGGCTACAGGACCACTCTTTTTTTTAAGTTACAGACTAACACAGCTACCCCTCTGAGACTTTAATACATATCCTGTTAGTGCCAAACAAAATACATGTGACATTGGAATTTGGCTCCATTATGGCCCATAAAGCCCTGCTCATCAGTCTTCTGAATTGCAGTTAAATGAGCTCATTCTCATATTTTGGAGATATTTATGACATTCTAAAATAATAATTGCACAGCATATTTGGGTCCCTGATTCTCTGTGTAATGCACCTGCTGAAATATTACGGCCCTCTTCATGGAGAAATCTTTGTTATGCTCTGTCAGCACATTGTACCTGAAAGTAGGAAAGTCAGAATCAAGTCAAATGTAATAGGCTGCCTGACACACCTCAGGGACAGGAATTGAGAAATGGTTTCAGAGAAATTCCTCTCATTAAGCTGCTTTATATATAATAAAATGTGACTTATATAATAAAGCCATTAAAATACCAGCATACTCAACAGAACTATAGTTTCTTTCCAGAAGCTACTGGCACTCTAGTCATTAAACCTTTTCCTTAAGTTTACACTAAACTCTAATGGCAGGGAAAGGTTTTGCTATGGAAACACCTCATTGGTCTCATTCAACTGGGAATATAACTCTATTTTGGCATGATCATAGCAATATTCAGACAATTATTATTTCTGGAATTTGCAGGGCCTTATGAGAAAGGATAGTCTTCAACATGTGCTCAGTCAAAATATCATTCCATAAGAGTCTTGTTCTGTGCGAGTCGTTAATCTTTATGACTGTTCTAAGCAGTGGGGAGAAATTTATGTGGCATTGCAATTATTGTACTCTGCTCTTAAATTTTCAGAGTCCTTAGAAATTGGAACATGCTTCTGTATTTCCATATTTATTTATTGGACAGACTTATAGTTGAGATTTCTGGGGTGAAATCCTGGCTTTGTTGAAGTCAGTGGGAGTTTGCCATTTATTTCAATTGGGTCGGGATTTCACCCTTGGCCTCTTTTTGGAAAGGAGCAGAGAATGAGCCAGGCCTTAACAAAGTTGGGAAATGGGCATGTCTGACTGACAGTCATTTTAAAGGCCTAAGTATGGTTGGTTACAGATTTTCAGTTAAACAGGGTTGGCCACATTTTTACTAGTAATTCTGGGCACCTTCCTTTAGATACTCAGTGCATATTTTGGGGAGTCCAAAAAAATAATTTGCATATATAAACTGGGAAGGCAGAATGCTGTCTGATCACAGAAACTTAGTCTCTCAGGCTATATCTACACTACCAGACTATTTCGAAATAAGTTATTTTCAAATAATAAGTCCCAAAATAACTATTTTGAAATAAGCTTATTCGTGTTCACAAGCAGGAGTTGTTATTTTGAAATAACAAGCCCCTTTTTTGAAATAATAGGCTTGGTAGTGTAGATTTACCTTATTATTTTGAAATAAGGGAAGTTATTTCAAAATAACTCCCCAGAGTAGACGTGTCCTGAGTATCCAAAAACATAGACCCCCTAAGTGCCCAGAAATAGATACTTCCAAAATTACAGCCTGAAACCATTTTCAGCCAAATCTGTAGATAGCTATAGGATCATATCTGCATCTCCTATGTAAGATTGTAATTAATCTAAGGAATTTATATTTGAATCCCCCTAAAATAAATAATTTAATTCTTATATGGAACGTTAAGAATGACCTTACACTTGCTAAATTGGTCTTTTATGGGTACAGAGAATTTTGAATGTCAAGCTTTTTATGCCATCAAACATAGGAACACCAGTTTAATAGCAGTGCCCAGGGGCCTAGAAATCTTAAGGATGGCCCTGCGGAGTACCCCAGAAAATCACCCTCAAACATGTATTTAGCTGTCTAAACCTTGGTCTACACTAGGGAGTTATTTCAAAATAACCCCCCTTATTTTGAAATAATAAGTGGAGCATCCACACTACCAAGCCCTGTACTCCTGCTTTCCTTGGGGAATAAGCTTATTTTGAAATAGTTTTTTCAGGAGTTATTATTTCAAAGTTTATTATTTCCCTAGTGTAGACATGCTCCAAGTTCAGATTTTGGAGCTTCACTTTAGCTACCCTGTTGTTGTTTTTTTTTATTATTATTATTATTATTTTAGTTTGTATAACAAGCTTATCTTTTCCAGGTGAGGGAAGAGCAGGGTGAACCATCAAAATTGTGGGGCTTGAGGTAGAAATGTGGGCTATGGCTGGTCTTTTATACAGTATATCTGTGCTTTATTTTTGTCCTTTCCAAAATGTAAAATACATATTGCTCCTTAAGAAGTGAAGGGAGACTTCTTTTCTATTAGTTAGAGATTCTGGTGTCTCTACGGGGAAGCAGGCAGCGTGGATGTATTGCATACATAATGCTAAATAGAAAACTGATTGTGCTGCATGCTAACTACCCAGGGATTGAATACCATCTAACTCTTCAAGCAGCTGTCAGTACAGTGACAGGGAAGCACTTTCATAGTTAATTCTCTTACAAATTATCCAGATAAATGAAGTCAGACACTCAACCTGGATTTTTTTATAAGGGGAAAACATAACTATTAATCTTTGCATTAAGCAATGGATACAACATTTTGCAGCAAATCCCTGTGAGAAATTAGGATTCAGTACAGAGTGCAGAGAGGGTCTCCCACATGAGAAGCAAATGGCAGTATTTGAAATTGAATTTGTGCACCTATAATTTTGGCAACCTTTAAAATAAAGGGTGAAAAAAATCCTGAAAAATTTTCAGACCTTTAGATGTTGCAAATTGCTGCACTTCTGTTGATGTTACTAACATGATGATGTTTTATCTCTACTGAAACTCCAATCCAGAATGTTCTCATTTGTGCACAGACATTTCATTATTTTGCTGTCTCCCTTTTCTGATGCAGAAGTTGCTCACAGAGCCAGAAAACTGACTCTGAAATGTCACACATTCTTCTACTTGGAGTATAATTTTAGTTCTGTGTAAGTATAATGACTCTGAGCATGACACCTGCCAGAGTCTGTACTGAATCTAGATGACTTTTTATAAAACTGTCTTCATCAAGACTTAGAATGGTCACCATTAAAAAAGAAATCCAACATTTGACAAAAGCTTTCACATCATGGCTTCAGATTCTGCAGTTCTTGGCTCCATAGTGCCTCTCATTACTGTTACGCAATTAGTTTGTGTTCACCCTATCTCCTTTCCAGATTCTGAACCCCCAGCCCTGAGCCCCCTTCTACCTCCTAACTCCCACACAGATGTTACACCCCAGCCCTGAGCCTGCTCATGCATCTTAACTGCCACCCCAACTTCCCACCCTAAACCTATTCCTAATCCTTTGGCCCCAGCCTGGAACCAACTGCTGCACCAAAATGCATCATCACCAGCCCAGACAGAGCCCACACCCCCAATTGGAGCCCTCACCCCCTCCCACACTCACCTTCCTGCCTCAAGCAACAGCCCCTGTCCACACAGTGAACCCCTCCTTTTAGCCCCACTCTGGAACCTAGGGGCCCCAAAAATATAATAGCCCCAAGCCCAGAGAAAAATTAATCTGACCCTGGCTTTAGGAGTTACCACACATCCATTTATCTTTGAATTCAAATTGCAGTTCTGCCCTTACTGTTTATATTTTATTTTCTTCTTACTTAAGATAGAACCTCTACCTTCAATGGCAAGAGGGGTCCTGAAAAGATTGCAATTGATAAAGATAATTCTGTGGACATAGTATTTTTGTTTTTCTGTTAGATATTCCATTTAATACCATACAATATTCTTCTTTTAAAAATTAGCACTATACAAAATCAATGTGGTAAATATGAAATGGATTATAAACAAATCTTAAGATCATGACGATTAATAGAGAATTACTAGTATGTAGTAGATGTTCACAATAGTTGCCCACAAAAAAACCTGGATATTATTCAATGTTTTTATCAATGAATAAAATGAAAAAAAATTGATAAAGTTTGAGGATGACAGTTTCAATAATCATCAAGTTGGATCAGTTAGGGTATGTCTACACTACCCTCCTAGTTCGAACTAGGAGGGTAATGTAGGCATACCCTTAGGTATCCAACTTGACTAAGGTATTTAGTGACCAGTAAGACAGTAAAAATGATTAATTTTTCACTTTTCAATAAGAACATTGGTGTAAACTTTAATGGTGCAGAAGCAGAAATTCTGTGTCAAGCGTGATGTGGTTTATAGCAACCATTATGACTTTTAGAAGTGGGTATTATGGTGCTCTTGTGATGTTTCATTCTGAAGGACTGATGGGCACTCAAGTGGACCAGACATTGTTTCCTGGGCTTGAACAAAGACATTAAGTATATGTCACATTAGAAAGCCCATCTGCCTTTAACAAGTGCATTATTATAGCAAAAGCTAAGAATGGGACACTCCCAACCCAGTTAAGTAGCCTCATTAGCATCAGTCCTACAATTGTACAGTACTTTTTTTTTGTTACTATTATATCTTGTTTTTTGTTGTTTTCACTCCAGCGCATCTGATGAAGTGGGTTGTACCCGTGAAAGCTCATATGATGCTGTATATTTTTGTTAATCTCTAAGGTGCCACAGGACTATGCCTCTCAGACTATAAAACTACCAGCCATCTTTGGGCAATGTGCAATGGATGCTCACTGGAGATCCACAGGAGGTGCAATGCATCTGTGAATGTAGGACAAGGCTGCTGTTCCCCTTTCACCCTCTCCTCTTCATCATGCTCACCCATAGTCCCCTTTTCCATCATTTTTAGGAAGTATAGAACTAACACTTTTTGCAAAGTCCTTGCACACCTGCTGCCCAAGACTGGCCTGTGCCTGACATCTGCACAGGGGAGCAGACATTTTGCACTTTGCCCCTTGCACACCTGTGCAGGACTGGGCATGATCATGTCCATGTTTGTTATAATGTGCCACTTTACTCACTCTTGATAAAGTATACAGCTGCCTTAACATGTACCATCAAAGGGTTACCTTTCTAACTTCGACTCTAAATCAGCTGTACATAGCCTGGAAGTGCATCATGTAATTCAGTGGAATCAAAATCTATATACTCAGCCACAAGCTGAAACACACCCTTGTAAGTCATCCTTTCTGTAAACAAATTGTGTCTGATAATTAAATACAATAACACCACAATGTTACCTACTGGGAATATATTGACATAGCAGGTCGCAAGCTAGTAAAACAGAATAGTACAGACTTAGAAGTTCAAAACTCTTGGAGAAAAAAGTGTTTAATTGATTGAAGCTATCCATGTGGTGGGGAAATCAGAGATTTTCTCTCTCTCTCTCTTTTTTTTTTTTTTTTTTGTAGCTTTGCAGGTAGTGAACTTAATGAAAATTATGTGAGGAGACAGTGTTATCTTCTTTAACGTCTGTACATGTTGCTTTGACCCTTTTAAACATTTGACTATTCCATTCTTTAAAAATGAAAAAATCTATTTTAAAATACCCCTGAAATTATTCTGATTTTGCTGTGCCAAGTTCAAATCAATACATTATATTTGTGTAAAATGTTATATAATTCCATGCAAAGCTATGTAAATATTAGTTCACTGAATTCAGTAAAAGTAACTGTAACAATGTACATATTTTTAAGTATTAAAGGATTAGTTTTCAGATGAAATTTAGCACTTCAAAGACATAAAATCTTTTATAACATGCAGAACACTTACTGTGATCTTATATAATAGGCATTGTGATTTTGCATCTTTTTTTCTCTCAGTTAAAACTCTAAACACCAGGGCTACGTCTACATTAGCATCCCTTTCCGGAAAAGGGATGCTAATGAGACGAGTCGCAATTGCAAATCCGCGGGGGATTTAAATATCCCCCACGGCATTTGCATTTACATGGCTGCCGCTTTTTTCCGGCTTGGGGATAAGCCGGAGAAAAGCGCCAGTCTAGACGCGATTCTCCGGAAAATAAGCCCTTTTCCGAAGGATTTCTTATTCCTACTTCCTTTCTTATTCCTACTCAAGTAGGAATAAGAAATCCTCCGGAAAAGGGCTTATTTTCCGGAGAATCGCGTCTAGACTGGCACTTTTCTCCGGCTTATCCCCAAGCCGGAAAAAAGCGGCAGCCATGTAAATGCAAATGCCGCGGGGGATATTTAAATCCCCCGCGGATTTGCAATTGCGATGTGTCTCATTAGCATCCCTTTTCCGGAAAGGGATGCCAATGTAGACACAGCCCAGGAGTAGCCAAATTGTTTGCCATAAATTATAATGGTTCTTGTTTTTATTTTGTTCTTCAGTTAATCCAATTGATTATAAAGTGATGCAGGCCTAAAATTTAAATAAGAGTTCAAATTTACATTATGTCTGATGTCTGGACTGACTGGTTTAAATGGCAGTAAAATATATGTTGTGATGTTACCCTTTCTGAGTTTGTACCATACTTGTCCACAAACTTCTAAGCTGGTTTTCAAAGCTGCTGAGGAATTTAACAGGTGACATTTCTGGCTAAGCTGATATTTAGCTTGTTTTTATGTAGAGCATTATGCTTGGCATTAGTGATGAGAAAATTAATAGGGAAATATGATATTTGTGTATATCTGACATTTTTTCACATGTATAAAATGTTAGCCAGGTAGTATTCACACAGGGCATGTAGGAGGGAGAGGGGAGAGTGAGCAGCATTCTCAGAACTGTTGCTGAAACTTCTGCCATATGTGGGTGGCTCTTTACTTCCCCGTTAGTGCACAGTCCTAGGTCTTTACCCACCGGACTAGTTTTAGAGCTAGAAAAGCAGAGGTGACATACTGAAAATAGACAGCACATATGTTGTGAAATATTTGTGATCTATCATTGGACCACTGGCATTCATAACTATCTGACAGGAACGTGAAACCTCTCTGATTTTTGTGGGTATTGCTTTATAAATCTTTATAAAGCCTTTTCTAAGAACATCTGACAGGTACATAGATCTGACAAGAAAAAAAATGCCTGCAAGTTTGTTATAGACATGAGTTTAAAAAGTTTTTGAGTACACCAGAGAAAAGGCAACCAGTCCACATAACTCATATCAAATTTATTTTAAAAAATGCCCTTCAGTGTAGTATTTTAAAATCTGCATTTCTGATATCTTTCTTACCTGCAGGAAACCTTGATACAAAAATAACATAAAATGATTTAACATCCCACATTAAGATAATGTATGGGGAAATTCTGTAGAACATATACAATTTAATAGAAAATACCTTTCCTACTGTTAAACTACCTATGGATGTGGTATGCTTTAGAAGGCCCTCAGGCTGTACTATGTGCCTTTGCCTTGAGGGTGGGAAACAAACATTCATCCGGGGGGGAAGGGGGGAGTCTCAGAAGGTTAGCCATGTTATTCTGTTACTTTAAAAACTATGAGTAGTCCTGTGGCATCTACTCATTATTCATCCTTGGTGTAGTTCCCCTGATGCTGATAGACATACACCTTTTTGTGTGGATACTTCGGAGGCAGTACTACCTACCTGACAGCTTAAAGTAAACCAGAATGGCCACGTGACCCACATGGGACTGAAAAGGATGAGCTTCCAAAGAGAGAGAATAATCTTAAAGTCACTAAACAATCTTTCTTTCAGCATTTTCTTATAATAATCTAGGATCTAATCCTGTTGTCCTTTACTCTAACAACTCTCCCACTGAAGGTCTTCAGGAAGACAGTGCGGCTTACTGCTTTTGCTGAGTGAGGAATGTTTTCCACACACACTAAATTACAGAACAACTGTACAAGGCACAAAATTAGATTGCAAGGTCCACTGGAAGCATTCACCAAAAAGATGTAAATAATATTAATCAGGCTACTGAAGGCCCCTGAAAATGTGATATTCTAACTCATAGTAAATTACACATACTCATCAGCCTGAAGTGATCATGAACCCCAGCCCCCCAAAGAGTCAGTGACGATGCTTGCTGCTCTGTAGATGGTTATAACAATAAATGTGCTAGCAATGCTGTGAATGAAATCCCTTTGACAGTACACTGAAGTCCTGCCTCACCCCCTCCAAAAGCGAGATCTCTTGTGAAGGTTTAGACCAAGTGTTGGCTAATAGTTAGATTAAAATTGGGAGTTAGGACATCTTGGTTCTATTCCCAGTTCTTCCACTGAGTTGGCCATCAAGACTGTCTTCTGAGAGGTAGAGATCCTAATGCTTGCCAGTATTGTGGGGGGTAATTTGTTAATGTTTGTAAAAACCTTCGAGATCACTAAATAAAGGGGACTGCTTAAATGCAAGCTATTGTTATTTGCAGTATGGTTCACTTGTTTATTGCAATTTATTTTTGCATATCTTTAATTATTTATGGAGAGAGTTTTAAAAAACTGAAATACCAACAATAATTGTTTACAATTGTTTATTAACATAATAAAGTTATTATGTACCATTTTAGTTCTGACCAAACTCTTTAGCAGTTTACTTATTTCAGCAGCACATCATACCCTCTGTTCATTCAAAGATGCAGCAAGACATAAAGAAAAACAATTATGTATCAAAAATACATACTATTGATATTTAAAACTTGAAATTTAAGTCTTGCATACATACAAATAAAATACTCCTTATTTACCTTAGATAGTTCTTTCAATGAAGGATCCCCAGGTGCTGTTTAAATACCAGTGAATTATAACTCACCAACTCTCATGACATAAGTTAAAGTATTATTATCCCAGTTTTCAAGCTGAAGGAAAATAATGATAATCAAGGACATGACCTATGAGGAGAGACTGAGGGGTTTGGGTCTGTTTAGTCTGCAGAAGAGAAGAGTGAGGGGGGATTTGATAGCAGCCTTCAACTTCCTGAAGGGAAGTTCCAAAGAGGATGGAGAAAGGCTGTTCACAGTAGTGACAGATGGCAGAACAAGGAGCAAAGATCTCAAAGTTACAGTGGGGGAGGTCTAAGTTGGATATTAGGAAAAACTGTTTCACTAGGAGAGTGGTAAAGTAGTGGAATGGATTACTGAGGAAGGTGGTGGAATCTCCATCCCCAGAGGTTTTTAAGTCTCGGCTTCACAAAGCCCTGGCTGGGTTGATTTAGTTGGGACTGGTCCTGCCTTGGGCAGGGGGCTGGGCTTGATGACCTCCTGAGGTCTCTTTCAGCTCTATGATTCTAAGGACTTGATTCAGATATCCCTTCCACCAGTGTATAAAACCTGTTTAATACCTTTGGAACACCACCACTGTAAATCCATCAATTGCAGCGCAACTGGTATTACACAAGTGTATGTTAGAATGAAATCTTGGTCAATGACAATGTTTATTACATTTGGTATAAGTGACCCACATGGCCAATGCCACATAGGAAAACGGTGGCAGAATTGAAACTAGTACCTAGTTTCCTAATTCCCAGCCTTGTTCTTTAGATACAAAACTATCTTTTGTAACTAACCCAATCTCAGCCGTACAACTTTTAGACATTGTTTTAGAGGTGAATTCTTTGAAATTATCTTTCTTAAATGTCAGTCAAGTAAAAAAAAAGATAGTATTTCTCTCCCCACCATTAGGTTAAGAAGTCCACATTTTCCAAAACTGTACACCTAAAGTTAGGCTCCTAAATTAGTTGTGGATTTTAAAAATGCTGAGGGTGTTTTGTTTTGTTTAGCTAGTCCAATATAACTTTATTTTTTCCACAGACTCACCGTGTTCCAATAGTCAGTGTTCTGTCATTACCTATATGATACATAAGTTCTTAATACATTCTTAGGTCCATCTTCATGCATCTATCTTATAGTTTTCTGTAAGGCTCATCAAAAACATCAAAGTGATTATAAATAGATAAGCTAGATGAATCATCTAAAATAGGCAAATCTCATTTGCAAATCTGTTTTATCTATGATCCCTAACAAGTGTGTTTTAATACCAGTTGTTTCTGAACTCCTGTATATTTCATTAAAGTGACAGTGAAAATTTTCCCCAAGAAGGTTACACAATATGTGCAAGACAGAATCTGCCTTTCCTTTTCATGAGGCAGCTGAATCTATATTCTTCCATAATATCCCATACAATTGTTAGGCTCTTACAATCTTTTCTGTCACTTAGTCTGAGTTTGACTTTTTTTTTTCTTCATTGCTTAGAAAGTTTCTTGACTTTTAGCAAAGAAGGGGGGGGGGGATAAATAGGCACAAATTTCCAACTTCATCCATTGTTTGACACATTTAGCAACCAAAATCCTCCGCTGATGTAGCTCCAGATGTCCCTAGCAGTTAAAAACTCAATGACTATATTCAGAAAGGTTATCTTTGTCACCATTTCCATATTAATGCAATACAAGATTGTAATTCATGTAATCAATATTAGTAATAATAACACCTCCAAAGAGGAGTTACGAAGTTTTTTGAACAGTGCCAGAGGAGAGTAGGTTCTTAGTAAGTGAATTCCAGACAAATTGATCACAAAACTTCACTTAGTAAGCTAACTCATTAAAACTAGAGTTTAACCTTTTCTCATTGGGTTATAGCTGTACAGAATGAGTTCTATTCTATCACTGACATTCCATTAAATGCTGAATCTTAGAGACAGAGTGCTCTTGCATAGTTATGGAAGAGTAAAATGACAACTCACGGAGAAAGGAAGAAAACTGGTGTCTCAGGTCTGATGTCCCACAGTTTTCCAAGTGTGATTATGTTGTGTCTGAGAACTGTGAGGCTAGGTCTATATTATAGCCTTTTTTCAGAAAAAGCTATGCAAATTGCACTCTGCAATTTGCATAGCTTTTTCTGATGGCTTTTCCACCATTTGGCCCCATCTAGTTCCCGGAAAACCCCTTAGTCTAGAGGTACCCAAAATGGGAAATAAATCCCAGGACTAGTGATACCCCCTGTAAGTATCAAAAATTCAAATGGATGTAAGGAAGCTGTGATGTCAGCTGGCCCATACTGCAATAGATATGTTGTATTACCAAACTGATCATATGTTGATTCAAGTCATTCTAAAGTGTAAATGTACTGGTCCTGAAGGATGTTGTTATAAGAACTGAGACTTCAATCTAGTCTGAAGTGTTTGTTGATTATAATTAAACACAGAATCCAAGATGGGGAAGGGAAATTGTTGATGAGCGTTCTACATGGTACTTCATTTTCAGCTACTGATCCTTCCCTTTTTTTTTCTTTGTGTGGTTTGAGCCTGGAAGAGAACTATAATTTTGGATCTCATATAAAAACGTAAGTAATTTATGGTGCCTCATGGGACAGAAGGGCTGCAAAGGGCTCCCAGTGCTGCAACAGTGCCAGTAACCCCCCTGTCAGGATTCTGCTCTGCCCATCAGGACTGCAGCCTTTCCTGCTCCTTGGGCCTGCAGAGAACAGGTGTTCCCTGTCCCTGTGGCAGTTCAGGGAGCCCTATGAAGCTTGACTGCCATAGCTCCACTCACTCACACGCATGACAGCAGATTTGCAGATCGGTTTGGTGTAAGAACCACTCAACACTAGGGTGACCACCCCCTTGTCAAGATGCTCCTCCTTTTCCTTCTCTTTGGAGTCCTGGCTGGGAGTCTCTTCTGTGTTATCTGGACTTCAGCATTATCCTGATCCCTTTCTTGTCCCACAGCAGGAGACACATGTCCTCTACAGTCTTTATCACATGGATCTCTTGCTGGGGCACAAGAAAGGGATTCAGGCAACATGGAGGTTTGGCTTATAGCATTTCGAATAAATAGCTTATACTGTATTCCAGAAGTGTACCAGGGAATGGAGGAGATAGCTCTTTGAGAGTATGTCTAAACAACAGAGCTAAAGTCGAATTAAGCGACACAACTTCAGCTATGTCAATTGCATAGCCAAAGTCGAAATAGCTTAATTCGGCTTTTGGAGCTGTCTACACAGCAGGAAGTCAAAGGAAGAACACTCTTCCTTTGACTTCCCTTACTCCTCGTGAAATGGGGGTTTCAGGAGTCAGAGTAAGAAGTGCTCCAGCTCAACATTATTTCAAAATAAAGGCTTGTAGTGTAGATGCGCACTATGTTATTTCAGAATAACGTTAGTTATTCCGAAATAATGCTGCTGTGTAGACATAGTCTGAGATTCTGTATTATGATGTATGTTTGCATGTAGTCCACAGGTAGCTATGGCCAGACCAGCCTGCATCAGAAGCTGTAAGGAGGCAGGAATCCATGCAAACACTTAAACAGTGTCACATTGACTTCCCTGTGAATTTTGACCCAATCCTGGGTGCTGCAAACTTTTCCTGCAGTTATTGTCTGCTTTTCAGTCCTTCAACCTTGGCAGAGTAGTCACACTCCAGGAGGTTCCTGGAATTTGGAATGGGCACAGACCGCTCTGAGTGGAAGCTTTTCCGTGATGAATTGGTGGTGAGCACTTAGGACAGGGCCAACAAACAGGCACAATACCTGAGGGAAAGCAGAGTCACAGCAAGTAGAAAAGCACAGACAGGCTGCAGAGCGAGAGTAAAAAATTGCAGGACATGAGGAGAGGCTTGCAGTGCAATTTCTGGAGCAGGAGCAGGAGCATCAGCTGAGGGAGGAAGCTAGAGTGCAGATGAAACATCTGTTCAAGGGCTGCTTTTGCTTATGACTATATGAGAACTGATTTTCACTGCACTTGCATTAGGTCCTGAGTTCATGGGCAGACCTCCAGGTCTATGTAGTGGTGCCAAGTGTGCACTAACATGCATGAATAGGCATGCAGAATGAGGGCACCAGGGGACATGCAATATTAGGGGATGTATTTGTTGGCACTGTTCAATGTTTGGTTTATGCACTTTGTTCCATTAATAGTTTTGACGTGGTCTTATTACTGATGGGGACAGTAAATCCATTTTATAACAACATCATTCAGTGGGAATAGTGTCCCTGCCTATCCATGAATGTAGACTCCTGATCAGTGGGAAACCCTAACATTGTAAGCTTTTCCAGGCAACCCATATTGGCATCCATAAATCAGCCTTTGTGGGCCACAAGGCCTATATAACAATGGAACAGTAATCTTCAAAACCTTCCTCTCTGAAATGGTAACTATTACTCCACAAGTGCTTTTGATTCTAGTTGGATTATATGCCAAAAATCATGTTCATGATAAATTATCGAATCTGCAATACTACTTTGCAGAATTTCAGCAAAGTGATTCCCGAATCAGTTCTATACCTGGTGGTCACGCCTGAGCTAAAGCATATCTAGTAGAAAGTTACTCAGTTTTGCTTTAAAGCTGTCAAGTGATAGAAAATCTATCACTTTGCTGAAATTCTGCAGCCTGATTTGTTCACAGAGGTCAAACTAGATGATCATAATGGTCCTCCTTCTGGCATTTAAATCCATGGAAAATAACTACAGATATTTGCAGGCTTGCTCAAAGGAATAGGCTGATTTCCCTTTAAGGGGAAATAATACAAAGAATAGAAGGTGAACAATTTTGCCAATAGAATGTTTCCACCTATCTCCAAAAATATTGTATACTAAATCTTTTCTTTACAAAGAGTGATCTCTAAATTATATTTATACATGCGGAGAAAACAACTCAAAAAACTAACAAATGAAACAATCTGGAAAACCTTGTCAGTACTTAGTCCTCTATTCCCCTGCCCATGAAAAATTATTTGCTACAGTATTTTTTGCTAATGTTGTTGCTTTGTCTAACTTAGTTTTAAAGGACTCAGATTATGAAACTTACTCATCTTCCCTGTCAAGCTATTCCACTGTCAAATAGCTCTCCTCGTGAGGGCATTTTCCCTGATGTTCAAACTACATTTCCATTTTCTTAACTTCAACTTGTTATTTCTATTGTTTCCCCCTTATAGTATACTAAGTAATTTATCTCTCTCTTTGGTATTTCATGATTCAAAAGCTTGTAGAAAATAATGGTTGCTGTCCAAATCACTGCTTATACTGCAAAATGTTTAATATATTCAACTTTCTGAAGGGCATGCTACTTATTATTCTTCTGCTATATCTAGAATGCAGCATTTTTCTGAGAGGTATCTCAGAAAAGCAATACCGTATCCAAGGAATGCATCCACTTTTCAAAAAAAATGTTTGGAAAAGTGGATGCGTTCTTTCACCATTCCTGTAAACCTCATTTTGCGAGAAAGAAGGGATGGATTGGAAGAGCAGGTTTTTCTGAAATTTGGCACTGTGCAGACATGCCAAATTTCAGAAAAGCCTCTTTCGAAAGAAAAGCAGAAAAAAGATATGCAAATTACAGTTTGCAATTTGTGTATCTTTTTCCGACTTTTCTTTGTAGTCTAGACATAGCCTTCATGAGTAATTCCATGCCCAGTATTTTCAGATCTAGCTAGGAATAAGTTTTCTCTGTGAAAGGTAGAAAAAAATTAGGAAAGAATAGAACTAGAATGATTATAGTGTCAAGGGCTAGGTACCTAGTAATCTGGAGCCTCTAAAACTTTAAGATAGAGATTTTAAAGCTACATTGGGAATTTGACTGTCCAAATCCCAGTAGTGTTAATGACAAAGTGGAAGAAAAGCCTGATTCAGCAGCAGTCAGAGTAAAAGAATAGAAGCTAGAAGCAATGCCTGATTTCAAATCCCCACTCAAAATTTGACTGTTCCTCTGTCCCTTGCCAGATCACTTAACCTCTCTGTGTCTCAGGCTTCTTTCAGAAGAACCTTTTTTTGGAAGATCTCTTCAGAAAAAACTTCTTCCAAAAGAGAGCATCCCCACACAAAACCACGTTGAAAAAATGATATGCTTTTTCGAAAGATAGCGTCCACACTGAATGGACGCTATCTTACATTTAAGCTGTGATTACTATGCACGGAGTGGCCACTAGGGAACCTGTGTGTTTTTCCTCTTTCCTCTTCTTTTGAAAAAGCTCCCTCTTCCCCGTCCACACACCTTTTTCTGAAAGAGCTCTTTTGGAAAAAGGCTTCTTCCTTGTAGAAAGAGGATTACCAATGCTGGAAAAACCCCTCTGTTCTTTCTATTTACTTTCAGAAGAACACAATTGCAGTGTGGACGTAACTCAGGTTTTGTCGAAAAAATGGCCGTTTTTCCGACAAAACTCTGTAATATAGACATACCCTTAGTTTCCTCAACTTTAAAAGGGAATAATAGACATGTGCCCCACAGGCAAGACATGATTAGTTAGTGCTGAAATCCACTTTGTACCTAAGATTATTATGATTGTTAATCATAATCGATTGTATTCACCAGGTAGCTCTGTGATACACCTGTACTTTTTGTTAATCACTTTTTGTTAATCATCATTTCAAAATAGACCCCCCCCCCCCCAATTACATGTTTATATGCCAGCTTTTAGTGACTAAAGCATCTTGAATTTATTATAGAACAGTATTGCCCTCCTGTGGCCAAAGACTTTTCTGTATTCCAAAATGTGAGTGACAGAATGTTTGCTATTATTTATTATTTATTTATGGTGCATGATTTTGAAATATAATCACACTCAAGTTCAAATGCAAGTTTTGGTTTGGTCTATTCTAACCAGAGCAGCCAAAGACAACATACAGACCTGGATCCAATGTCATCTTTTTTCCTATTCATTTCCCCTCAGATACTCTCTCCCAAACAGCTGTTGAGGGTGTTCGGATTCAGGCCTCATCTTCAACTTTTACTTTAAAAAGCTATTCTACTAATATTCTTTTAATGGCATCAGTGAAGTTGGCCAGGCTCTCTGTTTATGAATGCAAATGTAGGATCAGAGTCTTTCAGCCCTATCAAAAGCCCATTGAAGTCAGTGGGAATCTTTTAATGACTGCAGCAAACTGGGAATCAGGCTGGAGAACAAAGGGACTCTAGGCTTGGCAATGCCTAACTCCTAAGGTGTTATGCTGCTCAGTGGAATTCACAGCTTCATGTTAGCACCCCAGCCATTGT
This sequence comes from Pelodiscus sinensis, assembly GCF_049634645.1. NCBI lineage: Eukaryota > Metazoa > Chordata > Testudines > Trionychidae > Pelodiscus > Pelodiscus sinensis. Next base: position 115,944,914 of record NC_134715.1, read on the forward strand.
ACAGGCAGAGTTGGGCACCTAAAAGAGGGATTCTTAGAAGCTAGTGGGCTGGGTGGGTAGCTGCCTGTGCTAGTGAGGAGTGAAATGCAGAGTAATGGGTTTAACTTAGAACCCAGATTCACAAAGGGTCATAGGTACTCAACTGACAGGCCCAAGGAAGGAGCATATATCTCCATTTAGGATGTTCTGCCTGAAACCATCTCTCCGAGTTAGATGCCTAAACTAGGCTAGCCCTTTCCTTATGAAAAATCAGAGAGAGAGAGAGAAAGAAAGATGCCCTCATCCCAGTAGCCTAGCAGATACGCACACTTATCTAGGATGTGAGAGATGTATTTTCAAAACCTGCTCCTCCTGATATGGAACAGGGACTTGCACCCAGCTCTTCTACTTTCTGGCTAAGTACCCCAGTCATGGGTTACTGGGTCCTTTGGGGGTGTAGTGCTGTCAACATGTCTTATTGAAGCTGTTCCATACTGTGCCAAAGACACAGAGAGAGAAAAGGCAGCAATTGGTACAGTAAGCCAGTGGTTAGGGTATCCTCTTAGTAAGTAGTAAAATTAAGTTCAAGGTCCTTCTCCGATAAATATTTCATTGTTTATACAAACAGGAACAGCTCCAACAGGAGACCTTCATCACAAACCCCACTGTTAGGGCACTCAGCTGGGATAGGAAACTTCTGGGTTCAAATCCCTACTCCAGAATGGGGATTTGAATTCAGATCCCCGGTCTCCGTACTGAATGTCCCAATAAGTAGACTTTTAGGAATGCCTTCACATACATGACTCAGAACAAAACATTCCTGACCTGGTCACTCCTGGCTGACTTTGGTGCAGGCTAGGTATGCTACTGGATTGGAAAAAAGTGGGGGAACACCTATTTTGAGAATCCTGTCAGGGCTTAGACATAAGCAAAGGCTCCAAGCAGATCATTAGGTGTGGGGCATCATCAAGATTTGGGCAGTTTTGTGCAGAAAAGCTAGATGCCTATGGGACTGTAAGTGGCACTTGACACGTGGTTTTGAAAATGCCATTGGAGCCTAAATGTTGTACTTACAGAGGCAGTTAGGCACCTGTCAATAGGCCTCAATGGGTCACAGCTGAAAATGCCAAATTCAGGACAGACTGCTGAAAAATAGGGCAGAGCCTCTCCAAACTGGTGATTATTCTAGCTCTAGATTACAACAAGCCAGTAACAATTGTGAACTTCTTGCTCACCTCAATGGTAAACAAGAAGTAAAAATGCAGTCTCTTCAAGCATTTCCAGTCCTTGGCTCACCACCCAGCCACTTGACTTATGATGACTGGTTACTGAAAACCAATTTAATTACTATAAGATCCTTCCAATTCCAAGGGATCAGACACTTAGCCAGTAAATATTACTCAGAGCTTAGCCAATAATCACACTGAAGTCCATCCTTTAGTAACTAAAAACTAAAAAGTTTAATATAAAAAAAGATCAATTGAATGGTTAAAGGATCATATACAAGTAATTTTCAATATTCATAGATAAGGATCACAACAATAATGGAATAAGCTGCTAGCTTGCAAAAGTCTCTCTGGAACCACTCAGATTGTGGGTCATTGGTCCATTGACACCTTACATGACATTCTTTGTTCAAGATTTGTTGCAATTATATAACCATGGTAGCAAAAATGATACAAATGGTAATCACAGCATTACAGCACCTAAGTACCTTAGTGAAGTAAGCACTTAGGGCACATCTACACTACACAGAAGCTCGACATTCCAGAGGTTGACTCTCTGGCATTCAATCAGCAGATCAAGTATGGACCTGCATATCAAACACTGAGAGCATCTCCAGGCAGTATCCTGTACTCCTCGTTTTGTGAAGAGTAAAGGAAGCCATTTGCTCTCATCAGCCTCCCAGTGTGTGGATGGTGCAGAAATGCAATTTAAGATATGCTGACTCCAGCTACACAATTAACGTAGCTGGAGTGGCATATCTTATTTCGACCTTCTGCTGTAACGTAGACCGGCCCTTAATGACGTAGGACCAGATGCAACTCAGGTGTAATAACACACAGGTCCCCTGAAGTAACAATCACTCAATCATTACTGTGCACTCCTCCATCCTATCAGCATACTGGCACTTCACAAAGTAAAAATGTACTGGGAGAGAAGTTCTGACCTGCTCAAATTTGTCCATACATATTGGATAAGCTGTTCATTCAAAGGAAAGGGACAATTGATGCAATAACCATATTTGTATACAAATAGCAATATGACAGAAGGTTAAAGTGGTCTCATTTCTTCACAGTAGTAATCAACATTTCTGAAGACACAACTGCAATTGAAAATAAAATCATAGCTTCTCTGTATGGTGATTACATTGGACAGACTGCATGCACTTTCCTTAGCCTGCTCGGTTTTAATTGTTAACATTCAGCTGGCATGACTCCATTTGTTTGTTCAGCTGTTGACTCTGGAAATCAAATATCCCTAATCTTGCAATGAGAAGTTCTTTCCTTTTTGATTGCAAAAGAATTAAATGCACAAACAGAGTGGGGCATTGTCTTCTACTAGACAAAGGTGGGTTTTCTTCTAGAGCTAAAGAATAGTCTTAGACTGACAGGAGATGTTCACAGAAGTGGTAAATTTTAAGTGAATATTTGTGAAAAGTGGAACTTACAAACATGAGTATTTGTACAAGATTCTGAGTAGCCATGGACCCATGTAATCTATAGTTTAACTCCAACTATTTAGTGTGAAATCCTGTTCCCTTAACTTCACTGGGGCTAGGATTAAACCATTATGGCTTAATCCAGGATTAAAACTTCCATTGAGTTCAGTGGTGCAGCAGGAGTCCCAATTTTGCTACAGTGGGGCTTGTCTGTTCAATTAAAAGTAACATAGTACAAATCTGAAAATTCACTCAATCTCTAGTGCCAGAATTATTTGTAGAAATTAGTCAGTGAATACATTTGAATTAAAAAAATTAAGAAAATTATTTGCAGACATTTTACAAACCAAAGCGAAAGATGAAGAAGGGATTTGCTACATTAAATATTTGCTACCATTTGCTTAATACCTCCGTTTTTGTTGTAATTGATTTATACATGGGAATGTAGGTAACAATGCAAAATAAATTTGTCCTAATGAAGATAAAATGTAAGAGCTGAAACTTTACCCTGCTGCTCAATATTTCTTTCAGATCACTGAATCTTAATGGTTCTCTTGAGGTGAGGATTATCTGCCGAATGTTAATGGGAAGAACCGATGAAATCTGAGAGTAAAGTCAGAGCTATGTGTCTGATTGCTAGTCTCAGTACACTGGACAAATAAATTCTGAAGTAAAACGGAATAATTAAGTAACTGCTGCTTTCTGCTGGGCAAGGAGGCTCTATGGCTGAGGGAAGCTCACTGGATCTCTCTTTTATATAGCCAGAGAGAATATCTCCCAGTCTGAGGCAGGAATAAAAAACAGGACTGTGTAGCACTTTAAAGACTAACAAGATGGTTTATTAGGTGATGAGCTTTTGTGGGCCAGACCCACTTCCTCAGATCAAATAGTGGAAGAAAATTGTCACAACCATGTATACCAAAGGATACAATTAAAAAAAATGAACACATATGAAAAGGACAAATCAAATTTCAGAACAGAAGGGGGATGGAGGAGGGGGAAGGGGGCAGTAAATGTCTGTGAGCTAATGATATTAGAGGTGATAATTGGGGAAGCTATCTTTGTAATGGGTAAGATAATTAGCGCCTTTATTCAAATTTGAGTGTAAAGTGTCGAATTTAAGCAGGAATGACAGTTCAGAGGATTCTCTTTGAAGTGAAGTCTTAAAAGGTCTTTGAAGCAGGATGCAGGTAATCAAGTCATTGAGACAATGTCCTTTCTGGTTGAAATGGCAAGAAACTGTTTTTTCTTTGTGATCCTGTCTATCTGTTTTGTGAGCATTGATCCTTTGGTGAAGTGTCTGAGACATTTGTCCAATGTACATAGCGGACGGACACTTTCGGCACATGATTGCATAAATTATATTTCTGGATGCGCAGGAATATGTGTTCTTGATCTTATAACTCACTTGGTTGGGTCCAATAATGGTATCAGCAGAGTTTAACCTGTCCAACACATTATCAATAAACTACAGCCTATACTGGAACAGGATACTAAACTCCACGAGGCTCTGGGAGACAGACCCATAGTCTCCTATAGACAACCACCTACCAGCAACCACAGGACATACCACACTAATACCAACCCTGGTACCTTCCCTTGCAACAAACCCTGTTGCCAGCTTTGTCCACATATTCACTCTGCTGATACCATTATTGGACCCAACCAAGTGAGTTATAAGATCAAGAACACATATTCCTGCACATCCAGAAATATAATTTATGCAATCATGTGCCGAAAGTGTCCGTCCGCTATGTACATTGGACAAACGTCTCAGACACTTCGCCAAAGGATCAATGCCCACAAAACAGATCTCAGACAGGATCACAAAGAAAAAACAGTTTCTTGTCATTTCAACCAGAAAGGACATTGCCTCAACAACTTGATTACCTGCATCCTGCTTCAAAGACCTTTTAAGACTTCACTTCAAAGAGAATCCTCTGAACTGTCATTCCTGCTTAAATTCGACACTTTACACTCAAATTTGAATAAAGGGGCTAATTATCTTACCCATTACAAAGATAGCTTCCCCAATTATCACCTCTAATATCATTAGCTCACAGACATTTACTGCCCCCTTCCCCCTCCTCCATCCCCCTTCTGTTCTGAAATTTGATTTGTCCTTTTCATATGTGTTCATTTTTTTTTTAATTGTATCCTTTGGTATACATGGTTGTGACAATTTTCTTCCACTATTTGATCTGAGGAAGTGGGTCTGACCCACGAAAGCTCATCACCTATTAAACCATCTTGTTAGTCTTTAAAGTGCTACACAGTCCTGTTTTTTGTTTCAACTGCACCAGACTAACACGGCTCCATTTCTACCGCTGAGGCAGGAATGACCTTAGAGGAAGGCCATCCCTTTCTCTTTCTACCAGGCCCGGCCAAAGCGTGTGCAAGGCCCAAGGCAGCACGCTGAGCTGCACGTCTGTGTGGCTCCCGGTCAGGTGGGTGGGGCTGGGAGCTGGGCAGTACTGAGCCCTGAATGAATGCGCAGGGCCCATGATGACCACTTCGCTCGCCTTGCCCAAAAGCCGGGCCTGCTGTCTACCTACTTATAGCAATATGGAATGTGAATGACACTGTGTATGCCTCTACTGACTCCAGGAAGCCTTCCTAGACACCCACCTCTCCAGCTATTTCCCAATCTTCCTATCCCCTTCAACTTCCTCCTCTCTTTCAGCAGCTAAATAGGACTTAGCTGGCTCTGTCTGGCTTGAGTCTAGACCTGGCAGTGGGGGCTTAACACAGATCCTTGTCCCCAGTTTGGTGAGCAAGTTAGTAACTCTCTCCTTTACTGGAGGAATAGTGATCTTCCACTCCTGGCTGTCACCTTAGTGACAGGAAAACATCCCACTCACACTTAGGGTGTGTCTAGACTACATGCCTCCTTCGAGGGAGGCATGTAGATTAGTCAGATCGGAAGAGGGAAATGAAGCCGCGATTAAAATAATCGCGGCTTCATTTAAATTTAAATGGCTGCCCCGATCTGCCTATCAGCTGTTTGTCGGCAGATCGGGGCAGTCTGGACGCGATGCGCCGACAAAGAAGCCTTTCTTCATCGGCACAGGTAAGCCTCGTGAAACCGTCGAAGGAGGCATGTAGTCTAGACACACCCTTAGTGTCTGATGGGGCAGTGTATGTGAAGGAAGGGCAAGTGTTGTTTTGCAGGCCATGAAGAGGATTAGGGTTCAGAATGTGTGCCACTATTTTGAACATAATAATGCCTACACATGAGTAAAATAAAAGCATAAAATACTCTTCGCAAGATAATACCACTTTATTTCTTAAAATTCAGAACCTTAAAACACAGGAACCCCAAAACAGACAAAGGAGGTGACTCCCTAAAGGCGAGAGACATAACCCAATCCACCTTGCTCATGATTGGCTCAATGAAGAATTACTCTGATTGCATGTTTCCCTTCACAACACCTTTGCCTGAGGGCAGGGCCTGGAAACTGCTTACCAATTTAAAGTGGTAACTTGTAATTTTAACAGTTTTTCATGTGCCACAAAAATATGAGGACAGTACCAACATAAGGCTGGTATTTACTGGGGCTGATCTGTTTTAATCTTAGATGGTACAACTAAGCAGTTATAGATCCTGTGCGTGGTTAGTGTGCCCAGGTCCCCAGAGTGGTTGAAGCATGTGATTAATACAGATGACCTCAGAGGTCACAGCTTAACAATTAGTATCAGTTCATGAGCTTTGAGCTTTTGACTCATACAGCATGATTTCCACAATTCCAATAGGGCTCCATTCCTTCCGCTCTTTCTTTTTGGGTTCATTCAGGTCAGCTGACTGAGAATTTATATTGTAATGTAAAGCAGATCTACACAAATGCACACGGTCATCCATCCTTAAGGTTACTCCTTAAAGGTGAACACACCTTCTCACTCTGTCAGCAGCAAGACGCATTTGATTATATAAGATTGTTTATGTTCTACATTTGCACACTTCCTAAAGCATTAACCTACATATATGTAAAACATTACATGTAATGTCTGAATGAAGTCTCCCTGAAACAGAGAGAACATTTTTGTTGTTCAGTTGAGAAAAACACTCTTCATGCCCTTGAAAATGGCTTAAAGGATTTTTCTCATATTTTCCTCCCCTAACCAAAAAAAAAAAACTTCAGGCAGAGACCAAGAACTGCAGTTGTGATGGGAAAGTTATAAATAAGGTCAGAGTGGAAAAGGCTTTTCTCCTTAGCTATGACAGTTGCGACTGTTGAACACTCCTACACACAAAAAGAACGGCTCAGTTAATCATGTCAAACTCCTCAAGGACACAAGAAAAATATTTCATTGGGCATTTATTAATTCAGTTTAATAAACATTTATAGATGTAGGTCACCTAAGAAGAGTCAGGATAGTAGATATCTGGCTTGGTTTGGCTGGTCACTAGTGTCCTATGCATGGAGGTATTAAAGCAGCAGCATTTTTCCAGTACTGCTCAGGTTTCTGTTGAGAATTGCTTTTATAGCAGGGATTTTCAGCCACCATGTCCTCTAGAAACATGTCCTCTGGCACAGGTAAAAACACACAGGCATTCGTACCCCATTTTTGGAACCTTGCAGGAACTGTCCATTTGTTTTTCAGTGTCTTCTTCCCATCTCTGTGGCAATGAACAACTGTGTATGGATCTTGCTGATTGCTCCCCTGTGGTGTAGTCTTTGGATTATCTACTTTACTTCTCTTCCTTTTCTGATTTGTTTTCTCTCGGGATATTGCCTAGGAAATACATATAAGCTCTTAAACCATTTTGCAGGTTCCTTATGACCCTTTTGTTCATACACTAGTAACTTCTAAAATATTCTTGTTTCTCCGTGAGATTCTGATTACAACTACTTCAGCAAATAAAGCATATGTAAGTGTACACTGAGGACTTTTAATTCTACCCCTACCTGCAGCGCACAGCTCCAGCCAGGCAGCAAATCCCTAACATCACATAAAGAAAGATGTGATGTTCATGTTCAAAGGAGTTTGCCAGGGGAGCTAAATACTCATGCCTTCATGGCTAATCCCACTGGGTTAATGTTTATGTGCCAAATGAAAGGAATGCTAAGATTCCAGTAACAGAAACAGTACCTCATGCAAGCAGAGATATAGAAGGATCTGGAGGTTACAGTTAGCAGGGCAGCTTGAATGGAACATAGGCAGAAAAAGAGAAGGGGGGAAATAAAGAGATATAGGCATGGGTTGTGGGTGAGAACTTGAAGTCAATGTGGAAGGTTAGGGAAACCAGTAAAAGGACTCAAAGAGGGATGACGTGATAAGAGCATATCATGTAAGTGAGAGAGAGAGAGATGTGGTGCAAGGAGGCAGCATAGCTAAACTTGCAAATATACCCACATTTGCAAAATCCTTAACGATTCTTATTGTCATGTCTAATAGCAAAAACCTACAGTCCCAATACCATTAGAGTGTTACCACATGTTCTGTATAAGCAAGAGATACGACTAAAACAACACACTCAAGGAATCCTCAACTAAAATCCTGACAAAATGAAGCACATTTATTCTAAGACATGATACCCAGGAAAATCAAGAAGGGAACAAGTCTGTCAAACTGGCTTCTCCATTTCATTGCTGAGGTTCCCCCACAAGGATCATTCAGAATGAACAATTTCAAGCAATGATATTAACTAGCTGTATCCAAGAATACATAGTTTATCAGAATCCTGAGGTACATGTATCACATGTCAGTTTTCAGAACCTCTTCTCTTATCACTTCATTAATCTCAGTATCATGGGCAAATTACAATTTAGGTAATTGCATAATATTTACCTGAATTGACACTGCATTTTTTATTGGGACCTCTTGTCCTAAACTGTTACTTAATGTAACTGTGCATTTTTAATCAGTGTTATGTTTCATCCCAGAGATGGTTGCATTTCAGTGGTAGATAAGACTCCTGTTTTCAGTTTGTGTGTCAGTATAAGGCCACAATCCTGAAAATACTTATCAAGGTACTTAATCTTAAACATGAATATTCCTAGTGATTTTCTATACATCTTGAAACCAATAGGACTACTCATGCTTCACACTGAGCACATAGAAATGAAGGGCTGGATGGGAGCTTGAGAGGTCATCTAATCCAGCCCCCTACACTGAAGGTCCGTCCCTGACAGGTTTTCTTGCCTGTTCTTGAAAACTTCCAGTGATGGAGAATTCACAATCATTGTCAAAGTCTATTCCAGTGCTTAATTATATGCATAATTAGAAAAATTTTCATAATGTATAACCTTATGTATAATCTCCCTTGTTGCAGATTATGCCCATTACTTCTTTTCCTATTTTCAGTGGATGTGAAGATCATTTGTCACTGCCAACTCTATCAGATCCCTTAAAATATTTGAAGACTGTAACCTAGGACTTCTTTTCTCAGGAGTAAACATGCCCAGTTTTTGTTTTTTGTAACCTTTCCTGATATCCAAAAGTATTTGCAGGTCATACCTCTGCTCTTTTACTTAAACTAATGAGGTGAAATCTTGCTCCCCTCCCCCATTGACATCAATGGCAAAACTCCTATTGATTTCAATATGCCCAGTATTTTACCCCAGGAAATACTGCAATTATGAAGTGAGAGAGTGAAACCTTATAACACACTTGCCATGTGGGAATGAGGGAGAAGATTACATAGAAATGGGTGTTGTATGCACTAAGCGATACAGCAGCTAGATGTGGAGCTGTTAGCAGCAGAATGGTGCAAAAAACGAGGTAAAGTCTACGAAAATGCATGCTTTGTTTTTTATAAAATGCCTTTATGTAAGGGCCCCACGCCATTTACCATATGGTTTTGAACCTAGGGCTTTCAGCACCAAAGCACAGACTTTTGTGCTTTGAACTGAAGGAATAATTCCAGCAAATTACTGGAATTAATAGCATTATCCTCTGTATCAGGGATTTTCAAACTTTATTGCACTTTGAGCTCCTTCTCAGAACAAAAATTACTGCACAACCCTAGGAGGGGCGACCCAAACCTGAACCCACTTGAGTCCCACTGCCTGGGGCAAAAGGGCAAAACCCGAAAGGCTTCAGCCCCAGGTGGGAGACTGTAACCAAAGTCCTGTCACACAAGGCTGATGCCCTCAGGCTTCAGCCCCAGGCATTGGGCGGGGTCTTGAGCTTTGGTGTTATGCTCCAGCAAGACTAATGCCAGCCCTGTAGATTCCATTTAAAATAGGGGCATGACCCAGTTTGGGGTCCCAACCCACAATGCAAGAACCGTTGCTCTATGTATATTGTGGGGAGTAATAACAGGCTTAGCAAGAGTATTGGTCTAATACTTGATTTTTCTTTCAAGTATTAAAATATGTGCAGATCATCAGAAGATCTGCACACTCTCCTACGAGTTGCATTTTAAAAACCAAAACTGAAGTTGGCTAATTCTCCTTGCTTGCTTGAGTAATTTGCTTCCAGAGTCTAGCCAAGTTCTTCATTATCTTTAATGCTATGCACTGGGAAGTTTGAATGAAACCAGAGGAGTTAGTAATTAGTTTGGGTTACATAAGAATCTAAAGAATTGTGAATCTCTTTTAAGAAGACAAAGTCCCATATGATGCTTTTTCTTCCATTAATAGAAAAAGATTTATGCCTTCTTTCTTGTTTACAAAGCTTACTGACAGAGCCAACATCACAAAGGAAAAGCTTAAAAAGCTTTGTGTCACCTGGCTGAACAATTATAACCAAGTACTGAAAGCCATCATGGCTTAGAGTATGTCTGTGCTATAGATTCCAATTATTATTGCAAGAATGTGTAACTACCTTTCCCAGCAGTGTTTGCTAGGGTTGCCATTTGTACGTTTTTCGGCCAGAACACCCAGTAGAAATGGGACTCTGGCAGCTCTGGTAAACACTGCTGACCAGGCTGCTAACAGTCCAGTCAGCGGTGCAGTGGGGCTAAGGCAGGATCCATGTGGTTCCTGGAAGTTATTGGCACAGAAGCAGCCACAGGGGCTTCAAGCTCTTCCCTGCCCCGAGCACCAGCTCTGCAGCTCCTATTGGCCAGGAACTATGGCCAATGGCAGCTATCGGGGTGGAGCCTGCAGGTTTGGGCAATGCACAGAGATCGTTGGCCTCTCTGCTGGCTGCTGCCAGAAGCTGCCTTAGTTAAGTGCCACCTGGCTGCAGCCTACATCTTGAACTCCTTCCCCAACCCTCTGCCCCAGCTGGGTGAAAGTGAATGAGAGTGGAAAAGAGCAAGAGATGGACAGAGGGGGGATGGAGTAAGTGGGGGCAGGGAAAGTGTCTGTAGGGCAGTTCTGGGAAGGATCGAGGCCAGGCAAGAGTGTTCAGTTTTGTGCAATTAGAAAGTTGGCAACTCAGTCTTTGTTCCTGGATCAGTAAGGGGAGAAAGCAGACAGTAACACTATCAGGGCCTGATTCTCAACAGATATCCATGAAGACAGGGTATGCCTGCACTGTGTCCCTCTGAAGTTAATTGGATTCCATGTGTGGCATCAATCCCATTGCAGGTCCTCAGTTAGGCAGTTTTAGCCCCCAGCTACGTGAAGATGCTTTGTATCTGCTTTTTCCTCCCTGTCTTGTTCCTTGCACAGAGCTGAAGATTGAGCCCTATGACTTTAAGACTCTCTACAAATCATCCATAGAGCATTGGGAGACATTACGGTATCACAGATACTGCTGCGGGTATTTGAATCCTTGAAGTCTAATTAATATTATTAGACAATCTTTCTAAAAAGGCAAAGATTGGATGGCTAACAGTTAGCAACTACCTTGAATCATACTTGGCCATTCAATCTTTCTCCTAAATTGGTAGCTGAAAACTTTATTTTTATTCTTCTGGTGTGCTTTTAGAAAGATTGTCTTTTTAAAAAGTTTTTTATACATATTTTATACATCCTTATTGTAAAACTCGATACAATTTAATATGATGCCTAGAGACATCTAAGAGGGATCCTTCTCTGAAAACCTACACAAGCTTATAGAGAATGCTACCCTTACTATAAGTTTTTGAACCACCTTACAGAATTCCATAGCACTGACAGAGTTTAGAATTACATTTCATAGCATAATACCAAAAGTTCTCATTTTCCGTTACATTCCGTAAGATCACATCCATCAAGACAGCACCATTCTGCTTTCTCTTCCTAATGAATGGAAGACCTGCTACATAAATTCACTTCTCCTCCCTAGAAAGATAGGATGATCTTATAGTGGAGTATGTCAGAGACTTCCTATAGGACCTCAGGTAAACCATTAACTTCTCTGGTATTATTTTATTGCTATCACAGTTTGGACATCCTGACCCTGTTTGACAGGGTAAAAGGTTATCATGTCAGCTAACAGGATTCAGAGAGGTAGCCATTCTGTTGTCTATATCAGCAAAAACAAGGAGGCCAGTGGCACCTTAAAACCTAACAAATGTATTAGGGCATAAACTTTCATGAGACGCAACTCACTTCCTCAGATGCTTGAAGTGAAAGAAAAGCAGGGATGCAGAGATAGGAGTGTAACATCAGTGCTAATTAAATCAGGATGAATGTGACTCACTTCCAACAGAGAAAGTGAGTGTCCCTGAAAGAGAAATTACTTATTGTAATGAGAGAGCTATCCCACGTCTTTATTCAGACCCATACTGACAGAGTCAAATTTGCACATGAATTCCAGCACAATAAAAAGTCTTGTCAAGATGCAGGTTGGTAAGTCTGAAAGCCATGTTAGCTGGCCACGTTTTAGCTTGGGAGTGAACACTGCCTAAAACACAGCTCCTTAAATATACCTGACTAATGGCTTTAAACAAGTTGGCTTGCCCTGTGGCAGGACTTTCCAATCATGTTAAACAAGTTCACGTGAGCTAACATGACTGAGAAATATCATGCTTTTTGCTTGTCAAGAAGGGGCAATGTGGGATCAGAGGGAGACAACTGTCACTGTAGATCATACTGCTGATATGAGATGGTACTTGTCATGTCTCTATACCCAGTGCGTAGAAAAGGGCACAAGCACCCTTTTCAGTGCGTGAAGTGTTAGTCATACTCCAGTCTGTCCCACATACAGGGAGTCCCCGGGTTACGTACAAGATAGGGACTGTAGGTTTGTTCTTAAGTTGAATTTGTATGTAAGTCGGAACTGGTACATATTGTAGGGGAAACTCTAGCCAAACATTTCTCCAGAGCTCAGTTTTATTCTCCCACACCTCACTTCCCTCAGTCCTTTATTCTCAAGCTGAGGTATCTGCTGAGAAAAGCCGCTTCGCGTCTCCCTGGTCTGCTTGGGGGGGCACTAGCTTCGCGTCTCCCTGGTCTGCTGGGGGGAAGCAGCTAGTGCGGGGTTGCCTCACCCTGTTTGTAAGTAGGGATCCGATGTAAGTCGGATCCATGTAACCCGGGGACTGCCTGTACCTTTTTGGACAGCTGCTGCTGAGGCCTGCTGCTCCATCTTTTCCCTTCTGGCGAGTGAGGGTTCAAGGCATGGATGTTGACCTCAGTCTCTTCCTTTCCTCTTAAATCTTCCTGTCCTTCCACAGGCTTAGAGAAACTGCTGCTTCCTCTTCTTTCAGCCTGACTTTCCATAGTCTATAGGGCCAGCTTTACAGCTACCCTCTTAACTTTTTCTCACTCTCAACTGAACAATTAAGGGAAAATTGGTGTTGTTCTAAATGTTATCATGAAGTGAGCTGTTAAACAGAGAGAAAACAACAGAAAACATATGCAAAGTGATTATGGATGACCAAGGCTATCAGTGGAGGGTTGAGAGGAAGAGGAATAAATATGGTATCTTCATATTTTCTTCCTTGTGAACCTCTCTCTCTAATTCCTGTTGCTACAACAACTTCAAAATCCCATGGCAACAAAATTCATACAATCTAGAACACAGGGACCATTCAAGAGTAATGATCTAGAAAAGGTTTTAACGTCAATAGAGTTATTTCCAATTTGCACTAATTTGTTAGGATCTGGGTCCCAGTGAGTTCAGACATGTCTACACTACAGAGGTGTGGGGCGAGGAGGAGACATTGCAGGATCTCCGCTTCAAGCGCTGCAACGTGGACATCTTCGAGCACATGGCTGAGTCCCTGGCAGAGTGTGGACACCCACCCCAGACCTTGGAACAGGTCTGGAGTAAGGTAAAGGAGCTCCGTTAGGGATACGTCAGGGCCAGAGAGTGCAGCTCGTGCTCAGGCAAGGACCCCACACCTGGCCCTATTACCAGGAGTTCCACCAGAACCTGGGGGCTGGGGAAACATCTTCCCCACCTATCATCGTGGACTGCAGCCTAGAGACCCCCATCATCACCCGGCCAGAGGTCATGGCAGAGGAGGAGGAGGACCAGGGCCATCAGGAGGACGAGGAAGAGATGGACACGGTCATCCTGTCCCTGGAGCCAGAGCGGGAGCTTCAGGTGAATACTCTCAGTTTATCACACACACAGGGCGGGGAGGCAGGCGCACTGGAGGCAAGGTGAAAGCGAAGTTCGGGCTGCTCGGGCTGGACATCGTGCTGCAGTCCGTGCACAAGGAACCACGTGCAGCGTTAGTGTGTGGAACACTGACTCAGCAGGCAGCCCCTGAGCCTGGGTGGAATCCTGCTGCCAGGCTCAGGAGAGGCCACACACACATCCAGCCCCGGGGCAGGGAGGAGGGGCAGTGCCCTCCCAGCACCTGCCATGGCTGGAAGCAGGCTAGCCACAAGGGCGCAGGCACGACCCCCGACACCCCAAGGAGTTCTGCACACAGCATGTGGGCATGCCTGCACGTGCGAGGCAGCACCCACTCCCACAAGCAGCGCTGCGAGCCGCAGGTTTGTGTGTGGACCCCAGGGAGGGCCGGGCTGCTCCCAGCTCCTCTGCCGCCCATGGAATCCCACTGTGGCTGGACACTTCCCTTGCCTGCTTGTCCATGGGTGGGAGGGAGGTGGGGGAAGCAAGCAGCATGGTCCCCTGGGCACCTTGGGGCCCCTGGGAGGCAAGGCTTGCTGTGCAGGCCACACATGGCCTTCCTCTCAGAACACCCCCCTCCTCTGCCCTGAGGACTGTTGGTCACTGCTCACAGAGGGGAGCACGGCCTCAGGGACAGTGTCTGCATGGATGACCGACCACTTCTCCCTCTTTGTGTTCTCCACAGCTGGGCCAGTCGGTACTGAGGGGTGAGCCATGTCACCCGTGCCAGCTGACACAGCCCGAGGGACCCAAAAGTGCGTCAAAGTGCAGTGGACCCTGGAGCAGAAGATCCACGAGGACGCTGAGTGGCGGAAGTGTGCCTGGGACCAGCTCATGCAGTGGTGCGATAGCATGTGTGCTGTCTTGAGAGAAATGATGGCACACCCACCTGCTGTTGCTCCTCCTGCCTACCATCCTCCTGCCCCCCCCGCTATGCCCATTTCCCCTCCCACTGCCCCCCATGCAATGCCTCTGCTCCTTCCCCAAGCAGTGCCCATGCCCTCTCCCCAAGTAATTCCCATGCCCTGTCCCCATGTGATGTCTATGCCCCCTCCCCCCATCCCCTGACATCTCTGACACTGCTCCAGCCCTAACTCCTGCCCACCCCCCTGTGGTACTCGGACCCACCAAACCCCAACTCCAACGAGGTCCCCGCACTCAAGGTGGCACATCTAGCCACCCCCTAGGCCACTCTGATCCCTCTTCCCCATCCAGGTTATGAGCCCCCCCTCTGCCTGCCCACCTTTTTTTAATGAAAGATAAATACAGACTTCATTTTGTTGGAAATCAAACAGGTCTTTTTATTGAGAGGTTAGGGAAGGGGAAAAAGGAAGGGTTGTATTAGGAATAAGGTTGGCGTAGCCAGAGGCCCCTGTTGGGGAGGCCTTGGGGAGAGTTACTAGGGTCCTTGAGAGAACCTCTCCTTCTGGGCCTCTTGGATGCGCACCCGGCCTGATGGGCCTACTGGATGGCAGCTGTCCATGGATGCTCGAAGGCTCACCCCTTGCAGATGGCTTCTGCTCCCCACTTCGGAGCAAGGCCTTCCCCTTCCTCTCCACAATGTTGTGGAGGACACAACATGCTGCGACCACCTCGGGGATGTTGTGCTCCCCCATGTCGAGGTGGGTCAGCAGGCACCTGAACCACGCCTTGAGGCAGCCAACGGCGCACTCAACCAGGATCCTGGCCCAATTCAGGCGGGCATTAAATTGGTCCCTGCAGAGGTCCAGGTGTCCCATATAAGGCTTCATAAGCCACGGCATCAGGGGGTAAGCCGCGTTCTCCACAATTCACAATGGCATCTGCACATCCCCAACAGCTAGTTCATGGCAGGGGAAGAATGTGCCCGCCTCCAGCTTTCCATACAGACTAGAGTTCTGAAAAAAGCAGGCATCATATGCCCTGCCCGACCACCCAACAAAAATGTCCGTGAACTGTTCATGGTGGTCAACCAGGCCTGCAGCACCATCGAGAAGTAGCTTTTCCTATTAATATACTCGGCTGCTTGATGCCCTGGTGCGCAGATCAGTATGTGGGTCCCATATATGGCTCCAGCACAGTTCGGGAACCCCAGAGCAGTGAATCCAGCCACGATCGGGTCCAGGTCTCCCAGGCAGATGACCCGCTGCAGCAGGATCAAGTTGATGGCCTTCACAACCTGCAGAAGGATATAAAAACAAACACACAAAGCAGAGAATGAGAGAGGGAGTTCCTGAGCCCTTGGGAGATGCCCACCCCCCTCTCTTCTCTTCCCCTCCCCCAAACACCCCAGGAGCCTCCCCCTATGAGGCCACCCCACCAGCAGCAGGCCTGTGTGAGGGTGGAATGTCACAACCCCCCAGCCCCACCCCACCCCCCAAACCCTCTTTCCCAAGACTCCGTTTTCCAGGACCCTCCCACCCCTGCAGCCCGAGAGTGCCTTACCTCCATGAGGAGGGCCCCTACAATGGACTTCCCCATACCAAACTGATTGCTGTCTGGGGTGGTGAGCTTCCAGATGGCAATTGCAACCCGCTTCTCCAGGGGATTGGCGGGCTGCAGGTGGGTGTCGCGTTCCTGGAGGGTGGGGATGAGCCAGGCATACAGCTCCGAAAAGGTGGCCTCTCGTATGCAGAAGTTTTGGAGACACTCCATGACCAGCCAGTCCCACCAGTCTGAATTGGTATCAAGCCTCCAGAAAAGCATCTCCACTGTGGGGTGCAGTTGCCAGAGTGTAGCTCCCGCACCCAGAGAGAGGGTCCCAAGAATGAGCTTGGGGCTGAGCTCGGTCAGGACCAGGAAGGCAGCTGGCACAAAGTGCTGCAGAAAGGCAGCATGGCCATGGCCAGCTCCAGCTCCAACTCTATGGCAGCAAGAGTAAAGCTGTGGCGTCCAAAGAACCAGGGCAACCACAGCAGGCACCTCCAGAGCTTTACTGTCCCTCGAAGAGGTAGGCAAACATGCAGCAGAAGCAGAGAAATGGCTGTCTGGGGGGTCCCTTTAAGTGCATGTCTCTGCAAGGCTCCAGCACCAGCACTCAGAAACAACTGGTGACCTAGAGCCCTGGCTGATGTGGTTCCGGGTGGCCTTTTATGTGAGAAAGTGGCCAATTAGACTGGATGTTCTCTTTCAAAAAAGCAGATGGCTTTTTCAATGCACTTTTGTGTGTGGACGCTCTCTTTTGGAAGAAGTTTTTTTTGGAAGATCTCTTCCAAAAAAAGCTTTTTTCCGAAGGAAGCCGACAATCTAGACATAGCCTTCCTGAGCACTGATGCAGAGTTTCTAAGCACTCTCAACCCTCACTAATGTCAATGAGAGCTGAAGGCCTTATATTACAAGAAGTGCCCAGTAGCTCACATGATCAGTCTGTAACACACTGAGAAGAGACTTTGTTGCACCCAGATTGTTTTTTTCTGTAACTTTTAGCTATGAAAATCAAAAGTAGCTCTTCTGAAGCTGATGAGTTATACCAGTGAAAAGCTAATGTGTATCTGACGCAGAACTCATCCCCTAGGAATCTCTAAAGTTCCTGATATAATGGATCTCTGGCATAAGCAAAAAGCCACAGTAATTTCAAGCTCCATTAGAAACAGATTTTTAAAAATCTTCTGGGAAAGCATCTGGAACTATAGAAAGGGAACAAAATGAAAAGTCAAAATACTTAACTATATATTTAAATATAAACGCCATGGAGACTCTCCCCATCCGAAATATTCTGAACCTTGATATAGACACCACATACTGAAACTCATCAAATATCACACTGAGCATCCATGCATATGCAAAAGCTGTAACAGTATTGCCCGCACTGCTGAGCTTTAAAAAAAGGAGTTCCGATTGCAGTGTTGAGTACAATGTAAAGATAGATATCTAAGATGTTCAAGGCCTTGGTCCTAGTTTTCAAAGCCATTAACTGGCCAAGTGTCAGCTACAATAAATACTTCATCATGTATGAACTGCTAAGACAGTTTCTGTCCTCTAGTCTAATGAAGGTCAAAGCAAACAGGACAAAGATCAAGAAAATCAGAGATAAGAGATTCTTGACCAAAAGTAACAAGCTATGGAAATGAACTTTCCAGATGAGATTAGACTGGTCCAGATTCTGGCTGTTAGTTTCCCTTTTAGTACAGGTTTTTCATCAGAACCAAAGGAATGTGTTCAACAAGCAACACATCCCTGCTGCTCCCCGATACCTTATGCCCATACAAAAAAAAACAACCAAAAAACCTACCGTGAATTAATTAGAAAAGGGAGAAAAGGGCTAAAGATTCCATTAAGTTCACTAGGAACCTTTATTAATCTGCAAAGTGCTCCGACACAATACAGAGATGTGCCAGGACAATAGCCTATGAGAAAGTAGATAGTGACCATATATATAAGCTGCTAATAAACAGTGCTTGTATTACCTTTGTGTTTCCAGCCTCATGCATAGACACTACATGAACTGAAGCAATTCTCCTAGGGTCTTTGACTCCATTTGTCTTTTGGCATGTTCACAAGTGGCACATTTTTCTTGGTTGTGTAAATGCCATTGCTGTGTGCGTTTATGAAGTAGATCAGGTGTGTACATGTGCTGCAGTCTTTCTACAGGGTGTCACAGTGTGATTTTCACATTCTGAACTTTTAATTTCGTGCATCACAGTTTCACTGTCTCTTCAGAAAAACAGCCAGGCTGTGTCTACATTGGCCCCTATTCCGTGATAGGGATGCTAATGTAGCACTTGGGAATAGGCATTTTCATGGCTGCCGCTTTTTTCCGGCTTGTAGATAAGCTGGAGAAAAGCGCCAGTCTGGACGCGATCCTCCGGAAAATAAGTGCTTTTCTGGAGGATCTCTTATTCCTACTTGAAAGTAGCTTATTTTCCAGAGGATCGCGTTCAGACTTGAAAGTAGGAATAAGAGATCCTCCGGAAAAGAGCTTATTTTCCGGAGGATCGCATCCAGACTGGCGCTTTTCTCTGGCTTATCTACAAGCCGGAAAAAAGCGGCAGCCATGAAAATGCAAATCCCGCGGGGAATATTTAAATCCCCCGTGGATTTGCCTATTCCCAAGTGCTACATTAGCATCCCTATTATGGAATAGGGGCCAATGTAGACGTAGCCCCAGAGTGTTTAATAATGTTTTGCCAAATGTATTAGGAACTGATGAAAATTCTGTGTATATTTAACAGTTGTAGACTGCCTCAGATCTTTAAAGATCAATACAGCCCTACAGGTTCTGCAGCAGACTCTATTGAACTTTGCAAAGTATGGATGCTGAAAATGCCACCAGCCCTTTTGCAGGACTTCACAAAAGAAAAGTTGTAATGAAGGACAATTTACTAGCACCTGTGAAGCATATGACACATGCAAGGATTACATGAACGGGGGCAGATTCAAGGGTGAACCAGACTTGGTAAAATAGAAAGCAACCTATAGCCAATCCATCCCTTGAACTGAATCTAAAATGAATAATGATGATAAAAGAAAAGCTCTCTTGACACTGTCCTGAATAAATAAGATATGCTTGAAAATATGATTCAAGTCTTTGTGAACATAAGCTTCAAAGACTTCCTCTTTTAGACTTTCTTTTTCCCCTCTTTTAACCAGGAAATACACTCACTTTCTCTGACCTCTTTGCTGTTTTGCAATCCTGTATTCATTACAAATTTCTCTGATATGTAACTTTCTGTATCTAAACTAAAACACAAAAGATAGCTGCCCCCACAGCAGCCAGAGAGTTGCCCATACATTTAAAAGCACAGAACAAAATCTCTTTTCAGTGACGTTTGAATACACCATAGTGGGGACTTAAAAAGAGCCTCTGCTAATCCTAACATTATCCTGTTCTCATTTAAACTGGGGAGTCCAGTGGGATTTATAGAAGGCTGACAGACTGGCCCTATCACCATAATTTCTCTATGTATTTATATGGCCTTATTTGCTAATTAATGAATGTATCAAACTGATCAACATCACTGAATTTATCTTCAAAACATCTTTGTGAATGAGGGATTTCCACTTGATCTCCACTTTGCAGATGAGGAGGCACTAAGTACTTATTTGTGGTCCAGTAATATAAGGGAAAAGGGTGGTGCTAAGTAGCTATAACGTTGGAGTGGGATGAAGAGATCTAGGTTCATTTCCCATGTGCATCGCAGACTTCCTATGTCACTTTGAGCAAGTCATGTGATCTCTGGGCAGTACTTTCAATCCCAAGCATTCAAAAATTATGTATCAGTACTAGAGTTGCCAACTTTGGTTAGATACATTCCTGGAGGTTTCCTCAGATGGTATAATCTATATCCTAACATGATATTGGCTAAAAATCATGAGATTTTTAAAAATAATAAATGTTGGGTATTTTTTACTTGACTTCAGTATTTTGAGCCCACTGGGTTCATGCCGCCATCCCCTAAGAACGATAAACTTTGTTTTCATTTAAGGGGAAAAGATGAGATTTACACTTACTTACATGACTCAAAGAGCTGGGGCTTTAAGAGAAAAAACACCAAGGGTACGTCTAGACTACATGGATCCGTCGATGGAGCCATGTAAACTAGTTTACCCAGCCTAGTCAATGAAGCGGGGATTCTTGCCAGGAAGAACGGCATTGTGCAAGAGGGTTTTTCTTGCGCAAGAAGGGGCAGTGTAGATGCTCCTTCTTGCGCAAGAGCCTCTTCTGAAAAAAATGGTGGCTCCTTAGGTATGCAAATGAGGCTCGGCAATATTCCACACTTAGCCTCATTTGCATATTACTCACCCAAGAAGCCGCGAGTGTAGACATAGCCTCAGTGTACACAAAGCCTTTGGCTATGTCTACACTGCAGGCTTCTTGCTCAACAGTTTTTGCACAAGATTTCTTGCACAAGAGCACGTCCACACCACAAAGCGCATCACAAAAGTGATGTGCTTTTGCACAAGAGAGCATCCACACTGCATGTATGCTCTTGTGCAAGAAAGCTCTGATGGCCATTCACAGAACGGCCATCAGTGCACCTGTGCTTTTTCTTGAGCAAGAAACCCCTCTGAAGCATCCATACTTGCCTTTTTTCACAATAGCTGTCGCGCAAAAGGGAGTTATGCCTCAAAGAAGATTTACCTACACCAGCAAAAGCCCTCTGTTCTGCAGTTTTACTGATTTACTTGCACAAAAGTGCGTTTGAGGTGTCAACACACACAGGTTTTTGTGCAAAAATAACAATTTTTGCACAAAAACATTGCAGTGTACACTGCAGGCTTCTTGCGCACAAACTGTTTTGTGCAAGAGTTCTTGTGCAAAAGGTCTTGTGCAAGAGTGTGTCCACACTGCCATGTGCTTTTGCACAAGAGCATCCATGGCAGTGTGGACGCTCTCTTGCGCAAGAAAGCTCTGATAGCCATTTTAGCGATAGAGGTTTCTTGTGCAAGAAACCCCTGTTGCCCATCCACAATGCTTTATTGTGCAAGAGCTCTTGTGCAAGAGGGCTTATTCCTCGTGGGGAGAGAAATAACACTTGCGCAAGAAACCCTCTTTTCTGATGCTTTACAGTAAATTTACTTGCACAAGAACACACGTGGGCTACGTCTAGACTGGCATGATTTTCCGGAAATGCTTTTAACGGAAAAGTTTTCCATTAAAAGCATTTTCGGAACAGAGCGTCTAGATTGGCACGGACACTTTTCCGCAAAAGCACTTTTTGCGGAAGAGCGTCCGTGGCCTATCTAAATGCACTTTTACGCAAAAAAAGCCCCGATCGCCATTTTCACGGTTGGGGCTTTTTTGCGCAAAACAAATCTCAGCTGTCTACACTGGCCCCAAAGGGACTTTTGCCCGAATGGGAGCAGCATAGTATTTCTGCAAAAAGCACTGATTTCTTACAGTAGGAAGTCAGTGCTTTTGCGGAAATTCAAGCAGCCAGTGTAGACAGCTGGCAAGTTTTTCCAGAAAAGCGGCTGATTTTCCGGAAAAACTGGCCAGTTTAGACACAGACGTGCAGTGTAGATGCTCCCAAATTTTTGCGCAAGAACAGCTGTTCTTGAGCAAAAAGCCATGGCCAGGGTATAAGATCTTTTTCGTTATAAACCACACGCAAGCAGATTACATAGATACCGTAAGAGCTGCTTGCAGCAGGCCCGCAGCAGCCTGCTTTGGGCTCCCCCTAGAAACTCTGCTCCAAAGAGAAAAACAAAAAACCATTTCTAGCCTATGTGTTCGATGCCGAAGCTGCGGCCTGCCGCCGAACTAGCAAACACCATTGCATGGGGCCTGCAGAAAGCCGCCCCGCGGGCTCACTCACACCGACGCTGGTTGTTGAATTGGGACCTTCAGAGCCTCCCAATCAGGCCCTTGGCCCGCCCCGTGTGCAATGCACCCTGGGTCTTGTAGTGCGGCTTTGTAAAGCTCTCCTGTGTCTCCACGGCACAACGAGAGCAGGGAGGAACAGTGCATTGCCGGGGTTGTGGGTCTCCTCTTCGGTCCGGCCGCTTGTTGGGGCGACTCTGCAGCAGCAGCAGCAGGACGGACGGGCTGGGCGATGTCCGCCGTTTGGGAGCTGCTGGCTCTGAGCTTCTCTCTGCTGCTGGTGGTCTGGGGCCAGGGGAGTAAGTACTCCAGGGAGGCGAATGAGGCAGCTGCAGGCGGCGGCCCCAAGCGCCCGGAGGCCGTGGCATTCAGGGTGGTGAAGCTGAACCAGATCTGGGAGAAGGCGCAGCGGGTGAGTAGCTAATTCGCTTCCTTGAAGCCGCATCCCCCTGGGGACCTGGGGCTGGGTCACCATGCCTGCGCTGGGAGCGTTTTCAAGCCTCCCTGCCTGAAGCTGCCCCTCGAATACGACTTTGGGAAGCTGAACAAATGTGCCCCGATCTTCAGAGGGCTGATCGCCTGCAGCTCCCCGCGCCGGGTGCGGGGTGCGGCGGTAACTTCAGCCAGTCGGCCTCTCCAGATGCCTCCGTAAGGATCGTGGGGCCTGCCTTTAGGCACCTGGTTTTCAAAGCATTGGCCCAACTGCAGGAAAAAAGCTTAATTGTGAGGCATGGCGCTCTCCTTCCCCGTATATTTGATGGTGGTATGAAGTTGTACAACTGCCTCTGAGTCTTTCTTTGGGTAATGCTGAAATGTGGGGCAACCCGCACCTTATGCTGACTCTAAATTGTGATGAGACATTAGCTCACCTCCATCTTAGGTACTTATATCGCCCCCCTGCATGCTTGTATCTGGGCACCGAACACTGTTTAACATTTCTGTCAAAGTGCTATGATCCATGGCTACGTCTACACTGGCATGATTTTCCGAAAATGCTTTTAATGGAAAAGTTTTTCGTTAAAAGCATTTTCGGAAAAGCGCGTCTAGATTGGCAGGATGCTTTTCCGCAAAAGCACTTTTTGCGGAAAAGTGTCCGTGGCCAATCTAGACACGCTTTTCTGCAAAAAAGCCCCGATTGCCATTTTTGCAATCGGGTCTTTTTTGCGGAAAACAAATCTCAGCTGTCTATACTGGCCCTTTTGCGCAAAAGGACTTTTGCCCGAATGGGAGCAGCATAGTATTTCTGCAAAAACATTGACAATCTTACATGAGATCGTCAGTGCTTTTCCGGAAATTCAAGCAGCC
The DNA here is from genome assembly GCF_049634645.1 of Pelodiscus sinensis. Taxonomy (NCBI): domain Eukaryota; kingdom Metazoa; phylum Chordata; order Testudines; family Trionychidae; genus Pelodiscus; species Pelodiscus sinensis. The sequence continues at coordinate 115,968,508 of NC_134715.1, forward strand.
AGCGCAGACAGCTGGCAAGTTTTTCTGGAAAAGCAGCTGATTTTCCGGAAAAACTTTCCAGTCTAGACATAGCCCATGAGTTTTACTGATTTGAGCATGGAGGTGGCTACGTAACTTGTCCAAGATCACAGGGGCAGTCTCTTGAGGAGCAGAGACTTGAACTCAGATCTTCTAAGCTACTGCTGTAACATCCATGTTTCAATAAACACGTAGACACTGACTCTAAATTCCAGTGTTGTGCCCTCAGTATGTACCTAGGCTATGGGTCTCCTTGTGCATTTGGGCAGAGAGTTCAGATACTTTGCCCTCTTCTCATACCCACAGGAGTCTGCAGCTCTCCCCTTAACTCCAGTGTTCTCCTCACCTCCACAATTCTGCACACAAATCAAGAACGAATGTCTTAAATCTCTCTCTCCTCACCTGTATGTGCAGGGGGAGGGGAAAGGAGTGTGCCATAACAGAGAAACCAACAGGTGGGGAAAACATAATACCAGAATGTAGGTGTGAAAGCATTTGCGACCACACTGGGATTGTCACTTAAAATCAGTTTTGCGAAACAGGCATGTGTTGTGTATTTCTGATTTGAACAACTCAGTAACACTTTTTTATACAGATATTGTATTGTGGTATTAACAAATGTGAGTTGAGGCAAATTACTGAGTTATAATACATGGGAGAGCCCGATGGTATCCTCTGAAGAGAGACAATACTTTAAGCTGAGGCTTTGTATACACTTAAAAGTGTAAAGTGCTGCCAGTACAGCTCTTTAACATGGCATTGTGGCCATGGCAGCAACACTGAAAAAGAGCTCTTCCAGCACTATGGGTAAACCACCTTCATGAGGGGAGTTGCTAACCGTTCTGGTAGCTGTAAAATCACTGCTGTCACCTGGTGCTTGCAGTGCTGTGCTTGGTGTGAGGAGGTGTTTTTTCACACCCGAGCCAGAAAGTTGCAGTGCAGTAAAGTGGCAGTGTAGACTTGGCCAAAATATACTGAGCTGGCTTTGATAAGCAGGGGTTCTTACTACTGAATTTCACTTTTGGGTCCAAATTAATCAAAAATCTCCATTTACATTCCTCTCCCCTCCCCCCCCCCCCCCCCCCCCCCACATTTTTGGCAATCCTAGGTGATCCTTTCAGCAAATCTGCACTAACATTTTTAATATGGTAATGAAATCCCAAACCATCTTCACTGCTGGATTTCCTGTTAAAGATCTGTATGAGCCTTTTTCCAAGACTGAGCTCTATATTATGAGCTTTAGGGACCCTGGCCTTTCTAGCCATTTATTAGAAGAAGGTGAAAATAAAGATCTCTGTGGTTTTGCATTGGGGTGGGTGTTGCAATTCCGTATTGCAAAATACAGCCATGTGTTGTAACTCCATTGCATTATTCAGTGGTAATCCAGAAACAATAAATTAGAGTGCCTTCCCTGTTTCCCAGAAATAAGGTTGGTGTCTCTCTCTGTTCATAAGCTAACCCCAGTTGTCCCTAGAATTGATACATTCACTTGACCTGTGAATTACTTGACCTGTAATTCTTATCAGAGCAAAGCAAGGGTTCCATTTATTCATTGCCTGATTCTATACCCTATAAAGTTGACTGTAGTGAGCATGGGATGAATCCTTTAATTCTTAAAGAACCCTTTATTCTTTCATTGTTGCAGCACAAATACTTCTAATATCTGTCATTTTACAGTACCATTGTGAGCTTTAAAGCCTAAGAAACGATGGGTTCCAAAGTCTAGCATGATACTGTGTTGTGAAGTCCATTTTCCAGTCTTTAATCAGAACCACTTGTCTCTTTCTGCCTTGTGGGTAATGATTACAACTGAGCCTAGCAATTTTTGATAGGATATTGTAATGTTTCACAGATCCTCTGGTGGTAGTTTCCAATGTTGGCAATTAACAATATTAAACATTAGGCAAGGAGCAAATAATTGGGCACTTAATGGCTTAATTATAAACCTCTTTTGATCAGTTTTCATTGCTACCTACAGTCAACTCTTCGTACCATTTGCTAGTGTGTGACAGTCCTTAAGGTTCCTCATATGTACACCTCCCCCCCCCATGTTTTTTGGTGATTATCATTCTTGGGACTGTGTGAGATTAACTTCGAATAGAAGCTGTGCTTTGAGTACTAGTTTCATCTGTTCTCTTTCAATATCCAGCATTTAATAGGTTCTTGTACTGCATCCAATTCTGTAATCCAAAAAGGGGCCAGGCAAGAGAGTTCTGCAAATGTTGGCAAATTTGAAAGTCTTTACCCTTTTACATTTTGTAATTTTCCAGCTGTTCTTTTCTGAATTTCCCATTGGAAATATGTTCTAAATTGGATTTCTATTTTGGAAATGGAAACATTTCAAAAACAGAATACTCAACATTGTTGGGACTGAGATGATGATCAAAAGCTACTCAGCACCAATACAAAAGATGGGAAAATGGACACCACAACCATGTATGTTTCTTTGTTTTGCAGGAAAAAAAGACTTAAATATTATATATAAAGTTTCCATTTAAAAAATACACCTTCATAAGGAAGTCCGTAAAAATGCATACAGGAAAAAATCAGTGTTTGAAATAAGATCAGATTTCTGTGAAATGTCTTCATTTGAAAACTCCATTTTACCCTTTCTTTAAGCTTAAAGTTTATTATCGCATGTTTATCAAGCATATGCCATATGTAGTGGCAGTATATGATAAATTAGGCATCTGACTGTGAACAATGCAGTTCATCTTTTATTAACTAGAAACATGTACCTAATGAAAAGTTGTATGTTTAAAGGTTTAATACAACAGTTTTGAAAATCCTTGAGAGAGGGATCAGTTTGCTCTGTGAATTATTTCTAGCATATTCCTGTGTATATTCTGCATGAAAGAAAAAGTAAGCCAATACCAGTGTAAGGTTAAATATTTGCAGAATAGTAGAGTGTAGGGGAGTCAGTACCCACTTTACTCTTACACAGGTTTCTCCACAGCTTCTATAAAATTGTATGAGACTGAAGTCATGACTGACCTGTTAGGGTTCACAGCATGCCCCCAAACCACAAAGTACCTAGGCTCTGATATGCCTCCCTCTTTTAAAAAAAAAAAAAAAAAAAAAAGGCGTGTGCTAAAATCTCATTGACTGCATGGGTTTACATTCTGTGCTGAACATGGACAGGCTAGTACATGGTTAAGATCTCTGCTGAATGTAAGCCAGTGAATAGTCCCACTGAAGTGACCTAAAAGTCAAGAGGATGACTCATGTTCTCAACTCTGGGTTTGAAATCAGGGTCAGAGAGCTCAATATCTTGCAGGGTCACCTTAATGCATAACTATTTTTTCTAATTGCTCTAGATTTTAGAGTAAACTAAGGATCTGATTCACAATGCACTTGCACATTTAAACAAGTTAACAGTCCAGTTGCCTTCTGTGCTATTGAATTCAAAAGGGCAACCCATGCTTAAATTGAAAAATATGTTTTGCTGTGCTGAAGGCTAACTTAGTTACATATTAACATAGAAGCAAAATGCAGGACAATGTAGCACTTTAAAGACTAACAAGGTGGTTTATTAGATGATGAGCTTTCGTGGGCCGGACCCACTTCCTCAGATCAAATAATGGAAGAAAACAGTCACAACCATATATACCAAAGGATACAATTTAAAAAAAATGAACACACATGAAAAGGACAAATCACATTACAGAACAGAAGGGGGATGTGGGTGGGGGGGGGGGAAGGAAGGTGAATGCCAGTGAGTTAATGATATTAGAGGGTGGGGAAGGGGAAATGTCTGTGAGTTAATAGTATTAGAGGTGATAATTGGGGAAGCTATCTTTGTAATGTGTAAGATATTATTTGGTCTGAGGAAGTGGGTCTGGCCCACGAAAGCTCATCATCTAATAAACCACCTTGTTAGTCTTTAAAGTGCTACATTGTCCTGCATTTTGCTTCAGCTACCCCAGACTAACACGGCTACATCTCTACCACTATATTAACATAGACAAATCAGAGCACTTCTAAGTGGTTTGAGCTGCTTTTTTTGAAGTAACCTGAGGTAACCTGTTTACTCCAAAGGAGTTTCTGTGTGTAGTTTTTTCATTTCATAAATGAGAAGTCAGAGAATATTTCTAAAGCATGCTGATATCTTAATGTTTTTAAAATTGTTCCACAGACAGTGAGAAACTAACTGGTTTCTGAATGTAGATTCTGTATATCCGTTTCATTTGTTATCATTGAATATAGCTTTTATGCTGGCAAATAATTTTCACTAGATATGGTCAATAGGTCCAAGATTCCAAGCTCTGAAGTGGATCTAAACTTTCCAAAAGAAGGGGTGCTGGGATAGTAGAGATAACAAGATGTAAAAAACTCAAATGGGACCTTGCTAAAGCCAGGCTGCTGAAGTGTTGGGTTTTTTTCTGACCTCACTTCCCCTTTGTCTTCTAGATCCCCTTCTAACACACCATTCACCTCCTACTCCCAAGCCGCAAAAATCAATGTTAATTCATTGTTTGATTGCTCCAATTTAAAGCCACAGAAATCAGGAATTTCAGGAGCTATGGCTTCTATCACAGCCATGCATGTTCAGCCACAATGCACATCAGTAAATTATTCCTGTTCCTGGCTCTGGTTGTGGGTTTGTTTTTGTTAAAGGTATACAACATTTTCAAGTCGATAAATCCTCTAGAAGCCTTACCAAACAAACAGAATTTTTATTTTTTCATATCGCATGCTTTTACAGATTCCAAGGCCAGAAGGGATCTTTGTGATCCTCTATTCTGACTTCCTGTATTCTGACTTCCTGTACAACACAGACGGTAGAATTTGCTCAAGATTGATGTTGGGCTGACAAGCCTGTAACTACTTGGGTCATTCTGCTTATTCTTTTAAAAATTGGCACAATGTTAGCTTTCTTCCCATCTTCTGGAACTTCCCTGGTGTGCCAAGTCTAACGAAAATCAACATGAATGGTCCATCCAACTTCTCATGCAGCTCTTTTAAAATTCTTGGACATGAATTTTCGAGACCAACTGATTTAAAACTCTGTCTGTTCTATTAAGAACACTTCCATAGCTGCTCATAGTTATGTTGAATATTAACCATATTTTGTTGGGTCAGAAATATTTCCCTGGAGTATTTTGCACTCAGTCACTGTAGAAATCTTAGTGCATTAGAACCAGAAAGTGAAATAGACTAATTGTCCATAATGAAGAAATGGGGATGGAGGGAGGGAACAATAAATGTGATTAGATTTATCAAATGTTTTATTTTAATAATCTGCAGTATTAGTAACCGATAAAGATTTCTTTAAATCTTGTGATGTCCTCTTGAAGTTCACCTCTCCACCTGCTTTTCTTCTCTCGCCAACCAAAGCTGAAAAGAGTTAATTTCTCATTCACATTTATTAATACCAGCACACATGGCCAATGCTGCTGTTAGAGAAACGGTTGGGGCTCTGAGGAACAAAGGTAGTTTAGGCATCTAGATGTTATGGGAGCATGAATATCTGCATAAAGAAGGAGTTTATTTGTACAGTGTCTAGCACATTGTTCCCTGTGCTGTGACCAACACTGTCCCATTTCAGTGGAATATCAAATATTGTCTTCTATGCCAGTCAAGCTTCAGTGGTAACTTTGCAGCTGTGTGTACGTGTGCATGTGATTACAAGGCAACTGACCACAAAGTGTTTCTCGGTTCTTATTAGCTTCATCTATCGGCTGTAAAACTGGCAGAGCTACATAGTGACCTCAAAATACAAGAAAAGGATGAGCTGAGCTGGAAAAAGCTGAAGGCTGAAGGGCTAGATGAAGATGGAGAAAAAGAAGCCAAACTTAGACGCAATTTAAATGGTAAGAAATAACTTGGTTGAAGATAAGAACATAACAAGAACAGCCATACTGGGTCACACCAAAGACCCCTGTATCCCAGTATCTTGTCTGCCGACAGTGGCCGATACCAGATGCCCCAGAAGGAGTGAACACACCAGGTAATCCTCAAGTGATCCCTCTCCTGTCATCCATTTCCAGACAGATTTTAGAGGTTTAGGGACACTATTCCTACCCATCCTGGCTAATAGCTGTTGATGGACCCTAACCTCCATGAATTTATTTAGCTCTTTTTTTGAACCCTGTTAAACACCTAAAGGGCTCGTCTACACTGGCCCCTTTTCCGGAAGGGGCATGTAAATTTCACCAGTCGTCGTAGGGAAATCCGCGGGGGATTTAAATATCCCCCGCGGCATTTAAATAAAAATGTCCGCCGCTTTTTTCCAGCTTTTAAAAAAGTGCCCTTTTCCGGAGGGTCTTATTCCTACTTCGAAGTAGGAATAAGACCCTCCGGAAAAGGGCACTTTTTCCGGAGGATCGGGGCCAGTCTAGACGCTCTTTTCCGGCTTTTTTAAAAGCCGGAAAAAAGCGGAGGACATTTTTATTTAAATGCCGCGGGGGATATTTAAATCCCCCGCGGATTTCCCTACGACGACTGGTGAAATTTACATGCCCCTTCCGGAAAAGGGGCCAGTGTAGACGTAGCCCTAGTCTTCACAACATCCTCTGCCAAAGAGTTCCACAGGTTGACTGTTTACTACGTGAAGAAAAACTTCCTTTTGTTTGTTTTAAACCTGCTGCCTATTTTCACTTGGGTGACCCCTAATTCTTATATTATGGGAACAAGTAAATAACTTTTCCTTATTCATTTTTTTTTCCACACCAGTTGTGGTTCTCTATCATATCCTCCCTTAGTCTCCTCTTTTCTAAGATTAAAAAGACTTGGACTCTTCAGCTTTCTTCATATGGGACCCGTTCCAAACCCCTAATCGGTTTTTTTTTTAAAGCCCTTTTCTGAACCTTTTTCAATGCCAATATATCTTTTTTGAGACGAGGTGACAACATCTATATGTGTTATTCAAAATATGGGCATACCAGGGTTTTATATAGAGGCAATAAGATATTCTCTCTTATTCTCTATCCCTTTTTAAATGATTCCTAACATTCTGTTTGCTTTTTTGACTGCTGCTTCACACTGAGTGGATATTTTCGGAGAACTATCCACAATGACTCCAAGATCTCTTTCTCTCTCGTAGTTGTAGCTAAATTAGTCCCCATCATATTGAATGTATAGTTGGGATTATTTTTTTCCAATGTGCATTACTTTACATCTATCGACATTAAATGTAATTTGCCATTTTGTTGCCCAATCACTTAGTTTGGTGAGATCTTTTTGAAGCTCTTCACAATCTGCTTTGGTCTTAACTATCTTGTGCCAGAATTTTCACTCAGGGTATGTCTACACTACAGCGCTAGTTCGAACTAACTTAGTTCGAATTAGTTAATTCGAACTAAGCTAGTTCGAACTAACGCATCTAGAACTAAAAACTAGTTCAAACTAGCGTTTTGCTAGTTCGAACTAGTAAGTCCACATTGAGTGGACTCTGAACAGGGCTTAAGGATGGCCGGAAGCAGTGCCGGCAGGGCATAAAAGGAGGACTTAGAGCATGGAGATACTGTCTCAGGCTAGCCGAGGGCTGCGCTTAAAGGGTCCCGACCCCCACCCCGGACAGACAGTTCTCAGGGGTGCCCCGCTTGCAAAGAAGTTCTGGCTTGGAGTGCCCTGAGTGCCCACACTGGGCACATCACACCACTCGGCCATCAGCCCGGCTGCACTTGCCGCAGGCTGCCATCTGGGGAGAGGGAGTAATTGGGGGGCTGCAGGAGAGCTTCCACCCCCAGAAGCCCGCAGAGCCAGCCCAGTCCTCCCCATCGGGGGCTCGTACCCCATTCCTCCCTCACCTCCTTCCACTTACCCTTCCCTAGCCCCCCTTCTTATTGATGTACAAAATAAAGATAACGTTTCTTCCAACATTGACTCTGTCTTTATTGAAAAAAACTGGGGGAGACTGGGAAAAGGAGGTGGGAGAGGGGAAGAGAAAGGCTGGGAGAGGGGAGGGCAACTAACATGATCAGGGGTTGGGAACAGGTCCCAGATGAAGAGAGGCTACAGAGACTGGGACTGTTCAGCTTAGAAAAGAGGAGACGGAGGGGGGACAGGATAGAGGTCTCTAAAAGCAGGGGTTGGGTGGAGAGGGTGCATTCAGAAAAGTTCTTCCTGAGTTCCCATAAAGAAGGACTAGAGGACACCAAAGGAAAGGAATGGGTAGCAGGCTTCAAACTAGTAAGAGAAAGTTGTTCTTCTTGACAAAGCAAATAGTTAACCTGTGGAACTCCTTGCTGCAGGAGGCTGTGAAGGCTACAACTAGAACAGACTTTAAAGGGAAGTGAGATAAAGTCATGGAGGTTGGGTCCATGGAGTCCTATTAGCCAGAGGGTAGGAGTGGTGTCCCTGCCCAAAGTTTGTGGAAGGCTGGAGAGGGATGGCACGAGACAAATGGCTTGGTCATTGTCTTCGGTCCATCCCCTCCAGGGTCCCTAGGGTTGGCCGCTGTTGGCAGACAGGCTACTGGGCTAGATGGACCTTTGGTCTGACTCAGGACGGCCATTGTAAGCTCAGGGCTCAGTGTCGGGGGTCTCAGTGGACCCCCTTGATTTTCATGCACACCTGGTCCTGGGTGGCCAGGCTGGCAGCTCTCCTGCCCTAGACGGCCACTTTCCTGTGCCTAGTGCGGAGATCGTGGACGAGGTCCACGATGTCCGCACTAGCCCAGGAAGGTGCCCGCCTCTTGCGGTCCAGGGCAAGCTCCCGGGAGCCGCCAGCCTGGTCCCGGCAAGAGGGGGTGGGCTGGGGGGCATCGGGTGGGTGGCTCTGTGCCGTGCCAGGTGCAGGGTCTGCTAGCTGGGTGCTGGCAGGCTTGCACCTGGCACGGGCACCGTAGCCAGCCCGTGCCCCTTTAAGGGGTCTGGGGCCGGGAGGGGGGCATAGAGTTTCCCTGGTGTTGGCCAGAGTGGCCACCAGGGAAACCTGGGGAGGGCTAGCCTCCCACTAGTTCAAACTAAAGGGCTACACAGCCCTTAGTTCGAACTAGCTAGTTCGAACTAGGCGTTAGTCCTCGTAAAATGAGGTTTACCTAGTTCGAACTAAGCGCTCCGCTAGTTCGATTCAAATTCGAACTAGCGGAGCGCTAGTGTAGCACCTATTAAAGTTAGTTCGAACTAACGTCCGTTAGTTCGAACTAACTTTGTAGTGTAGACATACCCTCAGTTACCTAAAGTCAGATGCCTGCATTTATTTTTGTCAGGAGGCAGTAAGCACACAAATGTCATATTGAAGCCAGGATTGGGCACAGTTTCTACAGTGGGATGAGATTCCTAGCCTCAGAAAAAGCACAGAACAAAATAAAACAGCATTTTAATTTCATTGACAACTTGCTTTTTATTCTGTTAATGATTTTCTTTCATAGAATACTAGGACTGGAAGGGACCTCGAGAGATCGAGTCCAGTCCCCTGCCCCCATGGCAGGACCAAATATTGTCTAGACCATCCCTGATAGACATTTATCTAACATACTCTAAATATCTCCAGAGATGGAGATTCTACAACCTCCCTGGGCAATTTATTCCAGTGTTTAACTACCCTGGCAGTTAGGAACTTTTTCCTAATGCCCAACCTAAACCTCCCTTGCTGCAGTGTAAGCCCATTGCTTCTTGTTCTATCCTCAGAGGCCAAGATGAACAAGTTTTCTCCCTCCTCCTTATGATACCCTTTTAGATACCTAAAAACAGCTATCAAGTCCCCCCTCAGTCTTCTCTTTTTTTCTAAACTAAACAAATCCAATTCTTTCAGCCTTCCTTCATAGGTCATGTTCTCTAGACCTTTAATCATTCTTGTTGCTCTTCTTTGGATCCTCTCCAATTTCTCCACATCTTTCTTGAAATGAGGTGTCCAGAACTGGACACAATACTCCAACTGAGGCCTAATCAGCGCAGAATAGAACGGAAGAATGACGTCTCATGTCTTGCTCATGACACACCCTTTAATGCATCCTAGAATCATTGTGTGTGCGGGGGAGGGGGCTTTTTTTTTTTTTTGGTAACAGCATCAAACTGCTGACTCATATTCAGCTTGTGGTCCACTATAACCCCTAGATGCCTTTCTGCTGTACTCCTTCCTAGACAGTCGCTTCCCATTCTGTATGTGTGAAGCTGATTGTTCCTTCCTAAGTGGAGCACTTTACATTTGTCTTTATTAAACTTCATCCTGTTTGGGTGGTTTTTTTTATTATTTTTTTAAATACTTTTTCAAAAATAAAAGCTCTCTTGACTTCTGAAATTGACCTATATAGCTATAATATTCTGTATAAAATCTTCATCTCAATTTTGGCACCTGCAAAAATTCAAGCTAGTATCTGAAAATACAGCACTGTGACTCTTTCGAGGTTACTTGGAGAGTCAGTTGTGGCTCATTAATTAGACCCAAAGTCTTCTATTTCTCAGTTCTGTTACTAAACTCTTCCTCCTCAAACTGCTATCCCTCAGGCTGTACTGGAGAGCGTGCTGCTCTGTGCCCATTCCCTTAAGAAGTTTGTAGTGGTGACTTGGAAAATTTTAGTTTGAATTTGTGGAGGAGCACAGTTTGCTCATGTGAAGGTTTAAAGACACAGGACCAGGGTTGGGAGGCCTGACCTTACAACTGACTTGTTGTACAAAGTCAGACTCTGTCCCTATTTTGCAAAAGGGGAACTGTGCCATAGTTAATCCCATTTAACAGTGTGTTGAGCATTGAGAAATATTGGATGACTCTTTCAGGGCCTTTGTGGGTGGCATAATGCTGCTAGCATCAGTATTATTCACATGTCATATCCTGCCCCTAAATCAGCCTCCATTTCACAAGGCTATTTTTTTAACAGTAATCTAAAACTTTATAGTCAGAGTGGTTTGAGGTCAAATAAACTATTTTAGCTATTTTTTCTGGATGCACAATAGCTGTCACTTAAGAATAGTTGGAATGAGCTCTTCATAGCGATGGAGTGTTCCCTGTAGTCATCTGAACAAACTTTAAATTTAGAAATCGGAAAGCCTCGGTGGTGTCCCTTTGTCACCATTTTGATGCCATTGCAAATGCCTGACAAATTGATCAGCAAAGAATGACATTGAACAGGATGTTTATAAGAACGTTAAGTTTCTCTTAGCTGTCTTGAAATCCTATGGTTTATAGTTGGTCATCAGTTGCAAACTGAACATACATATATACATTCATTTACAATGAAGGAAAAATATTAATATCTTACTATTGCTATTAACGTCAATACTTGCCACCAGTTACGATATGGTTAGTAGTTATTTCCTGTTCTAATTTCGCTATGGGAGGTCTGTGGCAGACTACTTATCCATGCTATATCTTCTTTTTTTCCTTTATAACTGGGGCACGCTGGGGAGTAAATTTCTGTATCCCATTTCAGTTTGTGCTGAATAAAAGTGACTTTGCAACTTTAAAGCACTGTGTGAAACTGACATTTGTATGGACAAAATGGGATTGGTATTTTGTAGACCGTTCAGAGGACAATCGCTGCATCTTGGTGCTGGTTTGTTTGTTTGTTTTAAAATGTGTAAACTCATTAGAAAATAAAAGATGAAAGAAAGTGGAGCTGTTTGAACCATGCTTAGTGTTTGATCTGGTCTATATGGTATTTTGTTTTTGTTTCCTTTCTTCAGGAAGGGGATAGGGTTGATGGCCCTCATGGTAGATGTGTGTCTTAAGGAGAGGGCAGAGATGTAATGCCATGCTCTTGGGCAGAGGGCTGACAGCCTTGTCAGGTTTCTTTGCTAGGTGTGTATGGGTGGGGCGGAGTGGCTCTGCGCTCCCAGAAGGTGCAAGGCTTCGGGCAGATGGAGCAGGACTGGGGGCAGTCAGCCCTCAGCATCATCTGGAGCCCGCTGCGCATCCTCCCCTCCCCAGCCAACAGTTAGTGCTGCCCAGTTGTGTGTTGCTCCAGTGGCATTTAAGGGGCCTGGATCTCCAGCTGACGCTGCTGCCTCAGCAGCAGTAGGTGGGAGCCCCAGGCCCTTTCAAATTCCCAGGCCCTGGGGCAACTTTCTTCTTTGCCCCCTCCTTCCTCTGTAGGCAGGCCTACTCTTGAGTAGATCATCAGCAAGAGGGCCAAACCATGAGCCACTGCTACCTGAGTGAAAAGTTAGCCGAAGCTGTAGCTGGCTCATCAACCTCTATATGTGACCCTACTACCACTAGCGGAAGACAGCGCATGGGTGGGCATGGATTCCACAGACTCTCAGGAAAGGTGCTTTGTTTTGTTTTATTTTTTAAAGGAGGAACCATCTTCTAATGGTTCTAAAAAGTTTCTTGTTTTTCACTTACAGTAATCATGACTAAATACGGAATGAATGGAAAGAAAGATTCCCAGCTAGCAGATACTAATTACATCAAAGATGGCACAGAAAGTGATGTGCTAGATGATCCAAGACTGGAGAAATTATGGAGCAAGGTGTGTTGCTTAACTTTTCTAGAAAGCCCTTACTTGGACTGAGAATCTTTAGAACTCTGTTTCCAAACACTGGGCCAGGTACTATGACCTCTTCTACCAGAAACACTGGGTGTGAAGGGCACGTCTTTTCTCAGGGGATCTGGTCCGTTAGAGCTGTTCCAGCCACTATATGTATTAGGGATGTTAGTGTGCACCTGTTTTCACGATTAACCGATAAGCCTGGCCTCATCAGTTCATCCTAATGGTTACATGTGCACACATACCCCTTGCTGCCACAGAGGCAGCAGAATGGGGGGGAGAGGCGGGAGGTAGTATACGTGGAGAGCTTGCTTGTAAGCTGTGTCTCCATACATGTTGGCTCCCATGGAGCCATCTTGCTCCCCCCCCCCCCCACCCTCCACTGTCTCCCACAGCAGCAACAGTGTGAGCGGGCAGGCAGGCATGAGCTAGTGCTCAGGAGGAGCCGCCCCATGTTGCTGATAGAGAGGTAGCAACGTGTGAGGGCAAGTGGGTGCCAGTACGTGCAGAAAGCCAACTTTCAAGCTGGCTCCCTGCACATTCTGTCTCCCACAGAATTGGCTCTCCCTTCACCTCCCTCCCCGCACTTCTGCCTCTATCAGAGGCATCGTGGGGGGAGGGGAGGAAGGGGGTGCAGGCAGGAGCCAGTGCTTGCGGGGAGCCATATTAAAAGCCAGGTCTCCCTGAGCACTGGCTCCCACCTGCCCCCGATATGTAAACATATAACCACTGTTTACAGTGAAAAAATTAGTGTTTATAAAAATATAAGTTTTTAAGTGTCCCTAATATATAGGTGAAATCTTGATCACAGTTAGGCCAATCAGAGTTTTTTGCTAATGACTTTACAGGGAGAAGGATTTCACTCTGTATAAACATTAAGGGATACAGCTTTGTATCTTGGCTTTTGTTTTCTTTAAATGGCTAAACTAAATTTAGAAATATTTCATAGAATTATTTTTAGAACAAGTTAAACTTAAAACCCCGCCTTGTAGTGTTTGTAAGTGAAACCTTCCAGAATTTGTGTTAGTGTCTGAAAACAAGAGTTGCTCCAGTCTAGGCAGTTGTATCAGACTGGCAGAACCTGCGAAAAGGAAATAATTAGTAAAAAGAACCATTTTTAGAATTCTTCACTTTATCATTCTAAGGTAGTGTAAGGAAAAGGAAGTTTGTGTTTGTGTTTTTTAAATAAAATCAAATTCAACCTACCAGTGTTCTTCTTTGAGAAATGGCAGAACAAAGAGATCACTTGGGAGTATTCCCCAACAAAATTTGAGCTGCTGGCTCTACAAATATCAAAAGATTTCACTTTTAACCTGTGGGAAGAAAAAACAGAGCTAAATCCATCCCTCTACCTGGGAAGCACATTGAGTTCATCTCTCATTGCAAATAGCTAGTACAATCAGAAACAGCTTGGAGCAGAGCAGGGGCATGACACAAAATATGGTATTTACTTGCCAACAGAATGAGAGCTCTTTGAATAAAGGTTCTCCTTATGTATCCATCTCAATCCCTAGGGTAAGAAAAACACTATATATTCAAGCATGCAGTTCATGTCTCCAACATCAATAACTGATAGCTTCCTAAAGAACATGTGTGACAGGGATTAGGCTCCACAATAATAAAAATAATAATTTTCATTATGTCTCTGGATATTTGGTAGGTAAGATTCTGGTCCCATTGAAGATAATGGTAAAGCTCCCATAGAATGCATGGAGACCAGGATTACATTCCATGTGTAAGTTCTGCCTTAATACCAGCACAGTGAAGCATCACTTGCCCTTGGAAATGAAAAAGGATTATAGCTTCTGTCTGTCTCATTCATAAGAATGGCCATACTGGGTCAGACTAAAGGTCCATCTAGCCCAGTATCTTGTCTTCCAGCAGTGGCCTATACCAGGTTCCACAGAAGGAATGAACAGAATAGATAATCATCAGGTGATCCCTGTCACTCATTCCTAACTTCTGGTAAAGATAGGGATACACAAACTCTTAAACAACAATTAGTCTGGTTTTTTTAAGTTTATCCTGTACAAACTAACTTGGCTACCCCCTGAAGCTAGGGATACCATGTCTGCCCATTCTGGCTAATAGCCATTGATGGACCTATCCTCCATGAGAGGGTAGAGGTTCAAGAGCCAGGGCAGGGGGTGAGAGGGAGGTATAGGGAGGGCTCAGGGCAGGGGTGGTGGGACTGGAGCTGCCTTGGCTAGCCCCAGAGATGGGGAACCAGGGGGGCCCCACCAGCAGTGTTCCTTGGGGGGAGTGGGACTGTAGGGTCCCTGGAAGTACAGTTCTGGAGGGGTTGCTGGTTGGCAGGGGTGCTGGCTGGTGGCCCTCCACCCCCATCTGGCACTGAGGGGGAGGGGTTTGGACAGGGGAGTCACCCACCTGGGCCGGTGGCTAGCGACATGAAAAGCCCTGGTCCTAGCTGGCCACTCTCTTCCTGGTGCGGCTACCCCCCCCCCCCCCCCCCAAGCGGTCACTCTGCAGTATAACCGACCCTCCTATCAGTCCCTCCCTTTCTGTTTTATGGAAAACAATCCAATTCCAGGCACATACCATTGTCCTGGTACAACCCAACCCTGACCTTGCTTTAAGATAGGATAAGAGGAAGCTGAATACCACATTTGGTGGTGCTAACTCTTCCAGTTTGAGGATTTCTTGAACAAACAGACTCAGACAGATGCACAAACTCTAAAATATATATAGAAAGAGAAAATAAGATATTCTCTGTCATCTTATATGTCCCTTTCTTCATGAGCTTGCTTTTTTCACTGCCACTAAAGATTGAGGGGATATTTTCAGAGAACTATACACAGTGACCCCAAGATCCCTTTCTTTAGTGATTAAAAGCTAATTCAGACTCCCTCATTTTATATGTATATCTGGGATTATGTTTTCCATTCATATTTCTTTCAGGCCAAGACTTCTGGGAAGTTTTCTGATCAGGAGCTGGATAAGCTGTGGCGGGAATTTAAGCATCACAAAGAAAAGATTCATGAATATAATATTCTGCTAGAGACTGTGAGCAGAACAGAAGGTGTCTGGATATTTGTCTGATGTTCCCAGAGCAGTGCAGCCCTCTCTCTGCCAATTACTAAGTTGTTTTTAAAGCATCTTTAAAATCTTAAAGATGGATTCTTAGGTTTACATTAGCATTACTTTGCGTATGCTGCCATTTACAGATACTTACAAGGCACAAATCTGTGTCCTCTGCCAAGAATCTATATAACTAATGGAACAATTACTGGTCTTGTCTTTTATAATGCCTGCTTGTGTTTCAGTGAGCAAGGAGATTGTCCACTGAGCAAAATAAACTCATGGCTTTCAGAAAAATATCAGCCAGTACCTAGTCCCTGTTCTAGCATTTGGGCCCTGATTTAATGGAATATAGTTCCTTAGAGGCACCTAGTAAGCAGGGAGGGAGGGGGGAAATCAGACCCTTGGGCTTCTATCTGAGGGGGAAGGTTGGAGTTAAGACTAGAGCAATGAGGAGTCAGATTGCACAGACCTTACCTGGGAGCAGGGCCCAAATGGATGGGAGCTAAGGTAGCTTTATGCCACTTGTGTGTTATGGGCAGCTAAGACTACTAGAGGTCAGTCTGCTGCTTGGCACAGGATAGGACACCACCTGAGGCTGCTCTAACTTAGGACTGGCTGCTAACAGCCCCTCTGGGCCATTGCGGAGGTCCTTTTTAGCAAGGGCACAGGACCGTTCTGCCCTTGTTCCTGTTCCCTGGAGTAATGCTGTGGCACTGCTGAAGGGATTTTTCAGGAAATGGGGTAATATAATTCTGGATCTTGTTGAAATTGCTGACCTAATTGATGTTTTCTAGATAGAATATTTTTACATCTCTTCTGTCCAAAGTGTGCACACATTGAAAAGTAAACACTCTTAAAAATCAGTGCTATTAAAGTGCATTGTTAGTGATAATTTACAAAGGGATCAAGTGCTGATAAGAACTGAGCATCGACTGCTCCCATCCAACTTGCTGGGACTTTCAAATATTTCTGTCCTTGGGATATGGCCTCTTATGAATTTTTTTTTTTTTTCATAACAGAAATCCATAAAAATCTGATCAACCCCCATGAGGAGAACGGGCTCAAAGAGGAAATCTTGTATGGCAAACACACAGAACTGAAAGACAAAATGCGAAGCATCAATCAGGGATTTGATCGCTTGCGTAAAATCAGCCACCAGGGATACGACACAGCCAGCGGTATGATTCACCCTGTTTCACATTCATTTATAATCTGTTTTATGAGAAGTCAGAAGGCAAATAACCCATTTAATCCAAATGAGCCTTGTACAAAGTACTGACTAACAGACTTGAGCCATTTAAAGGGCCTACTCTGTTTATTTACTGATTTTAGGGAACAAGTGCCCTGTGTGTCGCCTACAGAGGCCACTCCTATAGGACAGGAAATAGATTCTCATGATGCTTCCTATACTTGTGGCTTTTGGTGGAATGGGGAAATGGGACATGTCATTGTCCCTGAAAATGATCAGGAGGTTTAGCTCTGATAGGCTGAGATCTGGGGAGGCACAGAGCCAACTCTGCAGAGACTCTGTGGGTAGTCGTTCCTTACTAGCTACTCATAGCCTTTCTGCAGCATGGTTCCTGTGAATATTATGCTGCTAGAGCTGCCCCGGTGGCAGCTGTCCCAGGAACTTCCCCTTGAAGGAAGGAAGTTTCTTTGATATTGGGAGCACCGACTCTGGCCCCTTTAGGCATTCTTACAATACAAAATGTAAATCTTATAATCAGAGGAAATAGCCAGTATGTTAATGCTGATCCTGTCAGCACTAAACTTACCAGCAAGAGTTCCACAAGAATTTTCTGAGAGACGGCCACAAGATGTAGGTAAACTCCACACCATCCCCATCTCTAGATCCCTGTGGAGGGCTAAACTCCTGTCTTCTAAGCCCATGCAACAGAAACCAGCTGGGATTTTATTTTTTTACCATAAAGGCAGAGGGTAACAGAGACCTTACTCAAGGTGTGGCCCCCTTTGGGAGTGTGTGTGGGGGGGGGTGAGGGGGGGAGGATTTTTTTTTTAAAGGTCTCATATCCACTATGCTAAACATCTAATGAAAATGTTAGGATTTGGACTCAGTAATGCAGTGCCATTGGGTGCACATTTCTCATGTAGAGCCATGGAGGGGTGGTGTTAATTAGTCTTGTCAATGTGATCTCAAAAATGAACAACTTAAAATAATTGTGTGTGTATTGATTTAGAGTTTGAAGAACCCAGAGTGATTGATTTATGGGACATGGCCAAATCAGCCAACTTTACTGAGAAGGAACTTGAATCATTTCGGGTAAGATAGAATTTAGATAAGGGTTTTCTCTTCAACATTAAGAAACACTGTGTACGCTATATTCAGGGTATAATGATGCACCCTTCTCCCCCTTCTGTCGTTCTTCACTCAAGAGACAAAATTGGGACCCAGTTTGCAAACAGCAAAATAGGGATGTTAAATATTGGCTAATTGAATAGTCAGTCAGCCTCATGAATTCTTATCGGTTACTCGACTATCCTATAGTCCCCAGAGGCAGGGCCAGCAGCCAGTGCACTCCAGCCTCACTCCTGAAGAGTCCCCTGCCACTCCGTGCTGCTGCCTCTGTAACCGAGGCAGCAGCGTGGGGTGCCAGATGGGATGTGGTCCATGAGGGAAGCCAGTTTAAAACCAGGTCCCCTCGCAGACCAGCTGCTTGTCATCCCATGCTGCTGCCTTGGATACAGAGGCAGCAGGGAATAATGGCAGCAACCCATATCCAGGGGGCGCATGCTGCGCTCCTGGACCCGGCGCGAGCTGGAACTGAGTCAGGCTGCCTGCCCACCTGGCTCCTAATATATTTCAAATGCAGAACTGCAGCAGAGTTAAGTCCCAGACCCGGCATGAGCCAGGACTAAGCCAGGCTGCTGCCCAGCCTACTAAAAAATTTACTGGCAGTGTGGCAGAGGGAACGCACGTAGTCTATAGCATTAACCTATAAGTTTTTACTTATTGGTTAATTGACTACACTATTACATCCCTACATCTAAACATGTGTAACTTTTTACTGATGTGAGTATTCCATGGTGTGTAGTGGAATTATAGCTGAGTAAAATTACATGTCTGCTTAACTGGAGGTGTGCATAACGTAGTGAATACAAGCAGAGAGAGGGTAAGTTTAGAAGATAGGATACACAAAGAACAAGTTAAAAATCACTTAGGAAAGTTAGATGTCAGCAAGTCACCAGGTCCTGATGAAATGCATCCCAGGATACTCAAGGAGCTGATAGAGGAGGTATCTGAGCCTTTAGCTATGATATTTGAAAAATCATGGCAGACAGGGGAGATTCCAGAAGACTGGAAAAGGGCAAATATTGTGCCCATCTATAAAAAGGGGAATAAGAACAACACAGGAAACTACAGACCAGTCAGTTTAACGTCTGTCCCAGGGAAGATAATGGAGCAGGTAATTAAGGAAATCATATGCAAACACTTGGAAGGTAATAAAGTGATAGGGAATAGCCAGCATGGGTTTGTGAAGAACAAGTCATGCCAAACTAATCTGATAGCTTTCTTTGATAGGATAACAAGCCTTGTGGATAAGGGAGAAGCGGTGGATAAGGGAGAAGCGATGGATGTCATATACCTAGACTTTAGTAAGGCATTTGATACGGTCTCGCATGATATTCTTATTGATAAACTAGGCAAATCTAACTTAGATAGGGCCACGATAAGGTGGGTGCATAATTGGCTGGATAACCGTAGTCCGAGAGTTGTTGTTAACAGTGCTAAATCCTGCTGGAAAGGGATAACAAGTGGAGTTCTGCAAGGGTCTGTTTTGGGACCTGTACTGTTCAATATCTTCATCAATGATGTAGATATTGGGATAGAGAGTATGCTTATTAAGTTTGCAGAGGATACCAAACTGGGTGGGCTTGCAACTTCTTTGGAGGATAGGGACATAATTCAAAATGACCTTAGCAAGTTAGAGAAATGGTCAGAGGTAAACAGGATGAAGTTTAATAAAGAGAAATGCAAAGTGCTCCACTTAGGAAGGAACAATCAGTTCCATACATACAAGATGGGAAGCGACTGTCTAGGAAGGAGCATGGCGGAAAGGGATCTAGGGGTCATAGTGGGCCACAAGTTGAATATGAGTCAACAGTGTGATGCTGCTGCAAAAAAAGCAAATATGATTCTAGGTTGTATCAACAGGTATGTTGTAAGCAAAACTCGTGAAGTCATTCTGCCGCTCTACTCTGCACTAGTTAGGCCTCAGCTGGAGTACTATGTCCAGTTCTGGGCGCCACATTTCAAGAAAGATGTGGAGAAATTGGAAAGGGTACAGAGAAGAGCGACAAGAATGATTAAAGGTCTAGAGAACACGACCTATGAAGCCAGGCTTCATGAACTGGGCTTGTTTAGTTTGGAAAAAAGAAGATTAAGGGGGGACATGATAGCGGTTTTCAAATATCTAAAAGGGTGTCCCAAGGAGGAAGGAGAAAATTTGTTCCTCTTGGTTTCTGAGGACAGGACAAGGAGTAATGGGCTTAAAGTGAAGCAAGGGAGGTTTAGATTGGACATTAGGAAAAAATTCCTAACTGTCAGGGTGGTCAAATATTGGAATAAATTGCCAAGGGAGGTGGTGGAATCTCCCTCTCTGGAGATATTTAAGAACAGGTTAGATGGACATCTGTCAGGGATGGTGTAGACAGAGCTTGGTCCTGCCTTGAGGGCGGGGGGCTGGACTCGATGACCTCTTGAGGTCCCTTCCAGTCCTATGATTCTATGATATAACTACAGTCTACAGAAGAGATGTGTGAGGGGGGGGGATTTGATAGCAGTATTCAGCTACATGAAGGGGGGGAGGGGTTCCAATGAGGATGGAGAGAGGCTGATCTCAATTATGACAGAACGAGGAACAATGGTCTCAAGTTACAGTGGGGGAGGTCTAGGTTGGATATTAGGAAAAACTATTTCACTAGGACGGTGGTGAAGCACTGGAATGGGTTACCTAGGGAGGTGGTGGAATATCTATCCTTAGAGGTTTTTAAGTCCTGGCTTGACAAAGCCCTGGCTGGGATGATTTACTTGGGGTAGGTCCTGCTTTGGGCAGGGAGTTGGACTCAATGACCTCCTGACATCTCTTCCAACCCTAGGATTCTATGAACTGTTGGTTACTTTGTGCAAACAGGCCACCTTTCCATCGTCCTCTTCTATTCCTCTGTTGTAATGAATGCTGATAGTTTTAGTTTCTAAGAAATATCAGCTAGCTAAGTTCCCCACCAAGTTGTTGTTTTGCCCCTGGAGGAGGGCTGCTCGTGGATCATTTCCTAGGAAGGATCAGTGCACAGCTAACCCAGAAATGCACCATGATTCTGTTTAGTATAAATGCCTTTTGCTAAATCAATTACTGTGGTGCTTGTGCTTGCACTCTCTGGCTTTTTTTTTTAATGATGACATTTAAAAAATCTCAATTTAGTTTATCCCATGCCTGGCTGTCCTGTTTCCCCAACTACCAGGGGGACAACAATCTCTTGCATTCGTGGCTGGGAAAGCGGTGTCCACTTGTGAATTTCTATCTGTATTTATGGGATTCCCATTATAACTCTCCTGTCATGGCTCTGCCCACTTTCCAGATGAGTAAGTGAGGCACAGAGATCAAATTACCTGCCTATGGTTATGTGCAAAATCTGGAAGAGCCAGTAATTGAACCCAGATCTACAGCGTCACAGTCCAGCTCCAAGATCATTCTTCCTTCTGAGACTTGGAGCCTGATTTCCATACTCAATTAAATATGTTTGTTACGTTGACCTCCATGAGCTTTGGATCAAGGATACAGCAGTGAGAGAAAGGTGAATGAGCCCAGTGGCATCTACCCTTAGCATAAGGATGAATCCCCTTTCTTCTCAACAATAGGATCTAAAGCAGGGATGGGGAACCTTTTTTGGGCCGGGGGCTACTGACCCACACAAAAAAAATAAGTCGGGAGCCACACACAAGTGAGAATCAAAAAAACCCTAAAACAAGCCCTCACTGACGTGACCCCTGACTGAGAAGGAGACAGACTCTCCCCACATTCGCACTAGAGCGTAGAGAGGCCCAGGCTAGTAGATTTTGTGTGCTCCAGCTCTGCAGGAGGATGGCAGGGAGGCCGGAATGCCAGTGTGGGCTCCCCAATGCTGAGGGGGAACCCCGAACCTTAGGGACCAGATCTTGGCAAGCCAGGGGCTGCATCTGGCCCCCGGAACTTAGATTCCCCATCCCCAATCTAAAGTAAGAATATGACACAGACTGAACGTTTAGGCAGAAATCTTTCTGTAGGGAAATGCCATGCACCAGCTGAGAGGTGTTGTCACCTGCATAGCCCACGCTAGGGGATCGTGGCAGGAGGATGGTAAAGGTCACAGGGTGCTCTGCTGACTTATAATGTGGGAAGAAGATTTAAAGGTACACATTGGCTGAAATTCCTTTTAATCATGTTTAATCAATTCAACCGCTCAGGCGAAAGTCAGTTACTTTTGCTGATGTATCAGGTGAACCGTATGACACTTTATTTTATTTGGATGATGTGCCAATGCTGCACCCTTCCCTATAGTTTGAACAGCTAATCAGCTGCAGGAAAACCCAGTGCTATCTTAGTGTAACATGCAGTGTGTAAAACAGACTAGAATGCCATATAGCAGGATAATCATTTCCTTCTGCAGTGAGACCTCTGCTTCTGAAACTGGAGCAGACCCATTAGAGTGGGAAGTTGTTTTGTTGTTTTTTCCCACCAGGCCAAAGTGAAAACTCTGCCAAGCTAGATCTGAGTCAAACTAGCGGCAGACATTGTTTAAGGGTATGTCTACAGCACCGCTGGAAGCGAGCCTCGCAGCCTGGGTAGACAGACTTGCTAAAAATAGCAGTGTGCATGTTCCAGTAGCAGCCAAGAGTTGGGCTTGCCATCCACACTTGGGGGTAAGGTGGGTCCCCACTTGAATGGCTAGCATAGGCTTCTGCTGGTGCTGCAACATCCATAGTTATTGTTAGCACTTATTTGTCCAGTCACGCTGAGAGACTCACTCTCAGCTCAAGTGTAGACATTCCATACATGGTCTGCGGGAAATAAGTGTGGTAGTTTTCAGTCTGGTTCTTCATGCACAAGAGTTACATTGCAAAGAGAACCATCATCATAATTGGCACAACATTTGGTATTGTTGGTAGCCCCTGCAATGTGGGCAGGCCCCAGAACTACATGGAGACTAAAGTATCAGAGGGGTAGCCATGTTAGTCTGAATCTGCAAAAGCGGCGAGGAGTCCTGTGGCATGCATCTGACGAAGTGGGTCTTTGCCCACAAAAGCTTATGCTCCTACACTTCAGTTAGTCTGTAAGGTGCCACAGGACTCCTCGCCGCTTATGGAGACTAAAGTTACTCTTGAACAGTGAGGTCCAACAAGAGCCTACCTGAGTGTCTAGGGAAGCTTGCATTTTTGCTGCCTCTGCCACAGTATACAGGAGATCTACTTTTTGGTTGGATGTATTCCTGGAGGTTTCATCACATAATAATTTTTAA
Organism: Pelodiscus sinensis; assembly: GCF_049634645.1. Taxonomy (NCBI): domain Eukaryota; kingdom Metazoa; phylum Chordata; order Testudines; family Trionychidae; genus Pelodiscus; species Pelodiscus sinensis. The sequence goes on from NC_134715.1 coordinate 115,991,456, forward strand.
TTCCTCGAGACTCCAGGGCAGTCCTGGAGAGTTGGCAGCCCTAGATGTCACTGATGTCAATCTAGCCCTTTTCAGCATTAGTTGAAGAGGTTGTCACTTGGATCTATTCCAGGTACATCACAGCTTATGGTAAAAATAAACCAATCAGGGGATGACTGGGCCAATTAGAAAAGAGCTAATTCTGAGCATTAAGGGTCTGATATTGAAAAGTGAGCTCTGTATTGTGTTGCAAAAAATGCAATGTATAAACTTACTTTCTATGGCATTTGTCACTACAATGTCCTTGTGGCTTTCAGACATTAATGGCCTCTTTGAAACTTGTGCAATAGATGTTTTCCTCCAAAACTGAATATCTGGATGGTTGTGAAGATCCGTTACCCAAAGTTCTTAAGAAGCAGAGAGCGGGAAGGGCTTTAAGTGAGTGAGAGTGATTGATTCTTGAAAAGAAGACTGCATTTAGCCCTGAAATGTGTATTCCTTGTTTTGTAGGAGGAGCTGAAACATTTTGAAGCGAAAATTGAAAAACATCATCATTACCAGAAACAGTTAGAGCTTTCCCATCAGAAACTGAAGCATGTGGAGGGGACAGGAGATAAAGAACATCTGAGCAGAAACAAAGAGAAATATGTCATGCTAGAAGAAAAGACGAAAGAACTGGGCTATAAGGTATGTATAAATACTACATGTTGCGAAGTACCCCCATGGAAGGTTTAACTCTCTGCTTTAGAGGTAATTTGGATCTTCCTGTGTGTTATCCAGGCTATTGACTTATTTGTTGTTAGTCTTCATTTGTATTACAATAGTGATGTGGGGCCCTGTCACAGAAGCTGGCTCTTTCAGGAGGGTCAGGGACTAGCCTACTTGTAACAAGCACTAATAAAGAAGAATGAGCCAAATCAGGCCCAGGTAGAAATAATTAAATCTCATGGTGGCTGGTTGGCAGCTAATAAGCCTGATGACAGGGCTCAACTGGAGTGGTTCCCAGAGACTGGAAGCTCCTGGGGAGAGGAGCTTGCAGGAGAGACCTGGAAGGTGTGTTCCTAAAACAGGAAACACTCAAACTCTGTCAGGAAACCCATCTGGCCTGTCAAGAACCACACACTGCCCAAGAGGAGCTGCAGTTGACAGATCTTTACAGGCCCCTGGCTCCAGGGAAGGATTCTTCCCAGCTAATGGTAATAGACATGACTCCAAGCTAGGGATGCAAGCCAAGCAAACCCTGCTGCAGCTGGACAGCAATCGATAAACTAAGACTGACTGTCTCCCAGCTGACAGTATTTGCTTGTGTTTTCATTGGGTCTTTGGCTAATAAACTAGACTCCTCAGAATGACTGTAGTTTCATATATAGTCTTCGTGGATTTATTGATGACATGAGGTGGAAAGCCAGGCAGGCAGCATTTATAGGCACGTGGCCAGAATGGGGCACTGTAGGGCAGGGACAGCCTGTAACAGATCCTGTTTGTTATTGGGGTGCCGTGGCGCAGTTCAAGCATACTAAAGGACTGTCTCAGTCTTGCAGAATTTACAACAAAGCGAAAGGTGGAAGGAAGAAATAAGTGTTGTCCCCATTTTAATGGGCAAGTTTATCCAGGCTTACACAGAAGCCTCCAGGAGAGCTTGGCATGGAAGCCTGAGTCCCAGTACAATGCCTTAACCACAACACCATCCTTCTTGTCACTTCAGGAAATCCTGATTTGGAATATTGAAAAAGTTCTCAGTTGCTATGATCAAGTAACAGGTTTGGCTTTTTGGGAATTGAGCCTTAAAATTCTGTCATTTCACAGGTCCATCAAGTGCAATACACACCAGTGGTAAAATGTGAATATGTAAAAACATTTTCTGATCACTTAGTAAATATATTTTTGCCCTTTTTAGGTGAAGAAGCACCTACAAGACTTAGCCACTAGAATCTCAAGAGGTCTTCAACACAATGAACTCTGAACATATTTTCCATGTTGTAGAAAACACCCAAGAAAGCACTTTTCCTGGGACTTACTGAATACCCAGAGAAACAAAAAATTAAATAGTAAGCTTCCAACTGGATTGTCCTTTGCAAGGAATATGGTATCAGTCCTTTTATAGTTTAGTCACTGAAGTGACACCTTGATTGTGAAATTAAATGAGTCGGTTATAAATATACATTTAATTTGCAGATCTTTTATCATTTAACTCTTTAAATTTTGCATCTGCATCACATCAAGTCTTTCAAATAATCATTCAAAAAAAAGTAGACACTGTTTATGAGCTCTGTTGGTTGTACTTGGAGGAGGGGGGAGATATATTTCCCAGACCAGTTGAACTAAAGCATGATGCTGCAAAGATTTAATAGAATAATCTAAAATTATAGTCTAATCTAGGGATGTAAAATTATAGTCTAATCTAAAGTAGGGATGTAATAGTGTAGTTGATTAAGCAAAAGCTTATCGGTTAATGCTGTAGATGACCCACATTTCCCCTTCCCCGCAGCCAGTAAATGATTCAGCAGGCTGGCCAACTCAGTCCTGGCTCATGCCAGGTCCAGTACCTACCCCTACTGCGGCTCTGCATTCAAAGTGTATTAGGTGCAAGGTAGCCTGGATCAGTTCTGGCTTGCGCTGGGTCTGAGAGCTCAGCAAGCTCCCTTCTGCACCCAACTCTGTCCCAAACCTCCATAGACATGCAGCCCTTGACCACTTGCCAAAAACTTGGAGCAGCCCTGCATTAGAAATTATTGCCCATCTCTGTGATAATCCATGAACTAATGCCATCTGAAGATCACTAGACTGAAACTGAAAGGAGCATTCATATGCAAAAGGTTGTTTGACCAAAAGTCCTTGGTGACAAAGTATCTTTTTTCTGTAGTCTGATTTTTCATTATGCAGACTGTCACCATTTTACTTCTGGGGCGATTCTGTGCCACTGCATGTGTCAGAATTTGATTTTTTTTTCCCTCTGCAGAAAATACATTCTGCTGGAGTAGCACTGCAGTTACACCTGTAGCCCACCAGGTGCTGCTGTTGCCGCACAAAAAGGACACCCCGTTTACTGTAGCAGCCAATAGGGAAGAGAAGTGTGTTTCCTCACAACATCCTGGCTATAGGGCCAGTCGAGGGGGCACAGGTGATGGCGGGAGGGGTCTGGACAGGGTGGGGCAGGTTGTATAGACTGCAGTTCAGAACCACCAATGAAGAGGACCGACTGGGGCTGAATAGGAAGTGAGGCCAGGACATGGTGTGTGGGGGGGGGGGGGGGGGGCGGGACTTAAAGGGCCACACAGGGATGGGATGCAGTGGCTGCGTGTGAGTGCAGTTAGATATGAGGACCGAGAGGAAGAGCTGCAGTGACTGCATTGGGGTAGGGGCCGTGTGGGGATAGGGATGCAAGGACATAGGGATTCGGGGGGGGGAGAAGTGGTTGGGGGGGGCCGGGTCTAAGGGACACATGGGGGCAGCAGTAGATGTACCTGACTGATTGGGAAAGGCTAGGATTAGCTGCAACCTGCATTGAGGAGGCTACCCAACTCCCTAAAAAACTCCGTCCCTACACCTCCAAAAAACAAACCGATTCACTCCCAGGCTCCTTCCAGTCCCTCTGCTCCTCCATCAGGCCAGTTCCCTCTGCCCCCACCCCATCTCAACCTTCTCCTGTCCCCATTGCGCCCCTTCCCCCAAGAGATACTGTCCAGGGGACAACTGGGGGGCCTGACCTCCTGCATGCACTAAGGGGGTAAGAGCTGCAGCAAGTGGAGCAACCTAGCCCCCTGCTCTGTTATCCCACCTATCTCGTAACTGGGTTGCTCTGCTGCACCCTGGCAACAGGAAGTGGAGCACCCTGGCCCCACATGGCTACATTCTACTTGCAAAGTAACTCTGCCCCCTGCGCCAGGCCCCCCCAGATAATTCCCTGGGCTAATATCAATATGGGAGACCATCCCAGCTGCAGGATGATCGGTGCAGCCACCACCCCTGGGACTGCCATCCTATGGATGAGATACCCTGACTCTCTCAAGCCTGTTCACTGCTTCTGAGGGGTGTAGGAAATAAGTTTGTGTTGTAGTTAAAATGAATTATGTAAAATTCAGTATAAATGTGCCTAGAAATAAATCTATTTGTCCTAAAACATTTTCTGAATCTTTTTTTTGTTGTGTCTCTGTTGCAGACAGACTTGAGGACAGGTATTGTGAAATACCAGAATAACTGAAACTCTCATGATTATACACTGTGTTATTGTGACAAGTAACAAGTGCATAACATTAAAACATCATGCACAGAATGGTTTTTGGCACAAAGTTCCCCAAGGAGTACCAGTTGCAGTGCTTGGGGGGGGAGGGGAGGGAACATGAAGCAAACTCACCCATGAAGCAAATAAACTGTGGCACAAGAATGTGATCTGAATCATTGTCTGCTTTATGGATAGTTTAATCAGAGTTGGAAAGCTTAGATAAAATACATTTGTCACTGGTTTCACATAGGGCAGATTTTATTTATTGGACACAGGTTGGAGAGGGGAAGGAAAATAACACAAGCCTTTCAATACAAAAAAAATCAAAAACAAATCAGGATACTTAAACTAGGTAAATCAATGGATTGCTTGCATGCTTATATTCAAGCACATGTTTAATGCTTTGCCAGTCTAAGGCCTCAGCAGGCTGGACAATGCCATCACACATGATGCCTCCTGAAATGCACAAAGCTTCCATTGTGGGGTTTCGCTTCAAATAATTTAAGAAAAACCCCTCTCACTCACTACTATGGTCCACCACAGCATAGCTAAGCCTTAAAAAATTGAGCTGCTTTACCTGAAAATATCTACAAGTATTAGTGTCACTTCTAAAACTGTGTCAAAAATATAAAATCTCAGGCTGTTCAATTAAGATAGAAGAAATAAATAAAAAGGGCATGAAATAAAATTCAATGTGTTATATCTCACCTTTGAATACAAACAGAATAGTCTGTACATTAGAAAACAGGAAAGTTGCAGTTTAGCTACTGGAACCATAGACTGCATTTTATACTATACAGTACCTCATTGTAACAAATAACATCAAGACTCTGAATCAACATTCCCATTGCATTATAGACTGCATAAGCAACATGTATTTCAAGACACTCGTGCAGCAATCATTGGGGAATAGCTTATATGTCTGTACAAAAATATGTATATTTGTTTATTTGCGTAATACCATTAGGTAGGAAATAAAACATTCATTAAAATCTGACCTTGTTGCACAAAAGCGTATAGATAGCCACATCAGAATGTTCTATTTTTCAGGAAAATATTTCAAGTGTGAGACAAATTCAGTACAATAGCTCTTGTATACCAAATGCATGCCCTCATTAATATCCATATTTATAATAGATCAGTCTCATATATGCAAATCTCGGTATATATTATTATTTACATTTCATTCTCTCCCATCACAAATGCACAAACATCTATCTCAATAGCAAAATATGCTTAATATTTAAGCATTTAATTGACATATATTGAAGTAAAACAGACATCTTGTTCCTTCATCAGTTTGCTTAACAGAAACCTGCAGAGGTTAGTTTAAATACAATTCTCACACTGTAAACTCAAAGGGGTGATCAGCGTTGGTCTAAAATGACTCTAAACCTGTCTACTCCCCGAGGGAACTATCTTTTAATGTTTCCATACTAATCAAGAACATAAGAACATCTGTATTGGATCAGATCAAAGGTCCATCTAGCCCAGTATCCTGTCTTCTGACAGCGGCCAGTGTCAGGTGTTCCAGAGGGAATGAATAGAACAGGTCATCATCAAATGATCCATCCCTTGTTCCCCCATTCCTTGCTTCTGGCAAACAGAGGCTACAAATACCAACAAAAGAGATAATTACATTATTTTGAAACAGAGATGTGTCAACCATTGTATTTGAAACTAATATACTTTGGGGATATTTGGGTCCAGATCCAAATTTCACATCTTAGACCTCAAACACATCCAACTGAGAGTGAAGTGCTGCTTCTAATACAAATCCCTAATCAAAGTCAGGCCCCCAGCTCTAGCTTTAAAGCCATGCAGTTATCTCAAACGCTTTCAGACCCAATGAAGATGAAAATAGTCTTCAAGGATGTTAGCCCATGAAATCCTTTCTTGAAGTCACATTTGCTCCATTTCAAAGGTCAAGCATCAAGAGCAGGAAAGGGTACCACTTTTTCTTACAAGACACCACTTTTACAGACAGAATCTAAAAACAAAGATGGAGATCCTGCCAATCCAGCAGTAGATCAGTGCCAGGGAGGAAGATGAGTAAAATTTATCCTATCAGTCATTCACCTGCCCTCATCAATTTCAAAAGTTTTGTTTTGTGTTTTAAATCTAATCATCTGGCATCTAGTCCAAGATCTGGTCTTTCCCCCCATTTTATAGGAATGTGAAGGAGACCACGTGGGCTGGCAGCAACTCCTACGACAGAAGACAGGTTAGTCGTGAACCAGGAGGAATGGTACAGCAACAGCATTGGAGTTTGGTAGAAAGTTTAGTTCTTTCTCCAAACTGACAATAACCCTGGACTAGCTTCTGAGCCAGCATCCATGGCTTATTTAATTTGCTAAAGATTGAGACTGAAAGTAGCCAAGGCCTTCATAGTCATGCCAAACTCAAATCCAGTCTGAATGACTTTAACACAGTCAGAAAGCCGTATGCCTGCAACATGAATAACTGCACCGCCTCTAAATATGCCCTGAAATACTCAAGTTACCCTGTTCTAAGCCAAACATGTAACATCTCAATCTATACACTAGGCATGTGTCATAGCTTATGTTACCCTAGAATCAGTTGTGGTGCTATTCCAACAAACAATCTTAATACTGGTTAATTATTTCAGACCCAGCCACAGACTGGCCATTTTCCTGCAGTGCTTAGACCCCCAAAATAGAATAGAAGTAAAAAGAGATTTTGATAAGAGAGTCACATGGACAATTAATTAGCTTCTCACTCAGCTGCGGGCAAAATATGGCCTGTGGGGCAGATATGGCCATGCAAACATTCAGATCCAGCCCCCCAAAATCCTCTGGGCTACCAATGTCCTACAGCCCAATGGGACCCTCGGGCAGGCGCTCTGCCTGCTACAGCCTCACACAGCACTCTAAGCAGCTAGCTGCTAGTGCGGGCAGGTGTGTCGTTGCACAGCAGGTGCAATGGGGATGGAGGCTTTGCAAGCTGCCTATGCCTGCACGCACAGCCCACGCAGCTCCCACTGGCCAGTTTCTGGCTAATGAGAGCTGCAAGGATTATGCTGGGGCATGGACAGGAGAGGGTGCAGAAGTCTCCCGCCTCCCCATGGCACACGCCATGCAGACACACAATAGTCACAACCCCCTTCTGCCCCAGGTCACAACCTAAAGCCTCTGCACTCACCTCCTGCACCCCGTCACAACTTCCTCCCAGACCCCCATGCAACTTCCTGTACCCACAATACTCGGCCCCAGGTCCCAACACCCTCCTTCACTCAAACCCCCTCCCAGATCCCGCCCCCTTTCCCAAACCTCAGTCCACTAGCGTAAGCTCCTTTCTACACACAACCGCTGACCCAGACCCCACCATTAGTATCAGGCTCATTGACAGGGGCAATTGCAGCAGCAGTGGTGGCGGGAGCCCTGGGCCCTTTAAATTGCCCCTGGCGCTCTGAATGGCATGCCCCGGGCAGCACTGAGGGCTGCTAGTCCCAATCCCGTCTGCCCAAGGCCCCAGCCCTTTAAGGGGCATAGAGATGCCCTCCCCCTTGCCTAGGGCCCCAGCAAGTCTGTCAGCCTCACTGAATATCATAGAAATGTGAAGCCCTTGACCACCTACAAAATTCTTGGCATGTCTCCCCCCCATCAAAAAGTATTGCACACCCCTTCTCTAACTTGATACATTTTTCTCACACATCCATTGCCTCCTCCCCTCCCATGCTCAGTACAGTCTTAGTGCATCTAACATTTAATAGCTATTCTCCCACTTGCCACCAGGTGGCTATAAGCATAACAAAAATCCCTTCAATAGTACACCCCCCTTTAGATTAATAAACTTACATTTTAACAACACAACATCCTATGTAAGTAGCTGAGACAGAGTATCCTAGTCCTCAAACAATTACATGGGATTATTCTGCTTTACTACTACTAGTTTAGCCTGTCTCTAGGTTTGGGAGCTCTTCTGGAATGGTGTAGTGAACAGACTTATGTCCTGCATCCATAGCAGGTGCACAAGGGTTATCTGCTAACACAATCATCTCTGCAGGCTTAACTTCCTAGTCCAGTATAGCCGTTAGTATGGAATCCTCACCAATCTCATTATTGCTGGTTGTAGCAGCTAGATAGTTTAATGACTCCATAAACTTTTGTAGCTCAGCACATGAATAAGAAACCTCTACCTGTACTGCACATGAATCTGTTTGTAATACCTACGAATTGGCCTTACAACTGGTAACTGAGTGAGTGAAAAAAGTGATCCCACATGTGCTATGATGCAACCTGCTAATCAGCAAGGGCCACTACAAAAATTAAGAACAATAGGCATGTTACATACACTGCATGTTCTTGTTGATGCTTTTACATCATAATATAACTTTTGTGCTGCCTGCCCTTCCTTCACTAGAGCAGCTTCTCTGATATATAGCAAGTCCCAATGAGTTTTTTGTTTCCTTCCCATTGAGAGTTCTGCAGGTGGGTTTGCCTGTTGTGGCTCATGGTGTCATGTGATACTGGCAAGGAACCTTGGCCAACTTGGCTTTTGTGCTACCATATGCCATCTTCTTCATCTCCTCTTTTCTGTTTAGCGCAGCTCATTCCACTGGACCATTTGGAGAAAGATGGCTTGATACAGTTCTAATGTGTTTGATACTGATTTTTTCAAAGTTCCTAAAACACAGCACCAGTGAACTGGGGACTGTGGTTACTTACCACTGTCTCAGGCACATCAAAACTGGAAAAGGTAAGTCCAAGAGTACCATCTGTATCCTCAGGTGTAGAAAGGGCATTTCACATGCCTCACTTCATTTTTAATGAGCATCAGTGATTATTCAAAACAAACTTTTTCCATCAATGGAAGAACAGAATCTACATGAATCCTCATCTAGCGTCACTGAGACCCCGCCCATGGATACAAAGGAACTATCAGTGGAGAATGGAAGCTAGTGTGACAAACTACCCATTCGATATCCTGATGCTTTCCCAGTCCCCACATATAACTGTGCACAAGCCTCTTCATGGGTAAAATGCCAGGGTGCCCTTCATGTAGTGATTTTAGCACCAGGAGTCTACATCCTAGCGGTACAATCATGCAGGACCCTAATAACAAGCACTCATCCTGGACAAAAAGATTCTTTCTGGAAATAATGAGATTGTCCAGCCGTTTGTAACTGTTCTCTGCACTCAAGACCATAATAGGTCTCTCTCTTTTTAGCTATACTGCATTCATCAGAGAAGTGGACAGTAGTTCAATAAGGAAGATGGTTTCTGTAGGCAGGGATGCTTTGGGTGAAGTATCCAGAAAATGAAGTCTACACAGAGCATTTACATTATCCAATGCTTTTCCAGGTTTATAATCAAACTCGTAGTTGTGCGTTCCTAAGAAGAGAGCCATATTTGAATTAATTCTGACATAGGAGGTACAAGTTGTGCTCTCACCAAACAGACCTTTCAGCAGTTTATTGTCTGAATGTGTAACAAACTGCCTCACAGATAGGTAAGTGTGGAATTTCCTTTCCCCAAAAATCATGGCTAGAACTTTTTGTTCTAATTGAGAATAATTTTTTTTCTGATAGTGACCTTTGTGCTTAGCTCCCATTTTCTGGCTATCATCCTGAACTAAAAGATTTGATAACTTTCACAATTGCTTTGCTTCTGAAAAAGCGATTTTTTGTTTTTGATTGCAGAGGAATTGTATCCTTTTCTGTAGCAGTTTATATAATAGAGTCAATACCCATACCAGGCTAGATAAAAATTCACCAGATTAGTTTAGTAGGCTTAGAAAGGATTTCAGCAGACACACAGACTTTGTCAATGTTGCTTCAGTAATAACCCATACTTTCTCCTCTACTTAATATAAGCTAGTTGCAGAAACTTGGTGACCCAGGTAAATGATTTCAGTAGCCTAAAAATACATTTACAAGAAGACAAGTATCAGTGTCAGCCAATTTTTTCAGTACCAGTTTTGTAAGTGTTCTGACTCATATCTCCTGGAATAAAGATATCATCAAGGTATACACAGATATGTCATGGCTTGAAATAAATTGCCTGTCCATTGCCCTTTGAAAAATACTCAGTGCTGCTGACACTAGAAATGGAGATAGTTATAATGAAACAACGCTTTAGGAGTATTGATCATTACATGGGATTTAGAGCTGTTGCCTAGAGGTACATGCTATTTAAATTGATTTTTATGAAAGTTTTTCCACACAGATAGGTGATGTATATGTCTTCTATTCTAGGGAGCAGATACATAGCTATCTTGGCCACACAGTTGACCTTGGTGATCCTATTCCAGTATCTGATTTCACTCCTGGAACAAAAGGAGCAGGAAAGGCTCAATAATACCAGCTGCTTGTAATCAATCCACTTCTTAGTCTACCTTAGGACACATGGCATAGGGTACTGGGCTTGGCTTAAAGAAATGGTTTAGCTACTGGACCCAAGTAAATTCTGCGGAACCACTTGCTAACCTTTCACAATACAAAAGCCCCATTGCAGAGTGTACGCTCTTACTATTTTGTCACCAAAAGGTGGGTTTTGATGACAAAACTTTGTAGTGTAGACAAAGCCTATTAAACCCAGAGGTTTAGCGATTGGAGGGTAACCAATGGACACAGTGACATTGGTTACCCTCCAGTCCCAGGATGTTCTATGGTGACTAGTATAATCTGAAAGGGAGTGGATTCTCCAAGGACACTTCCATAAAACTGTTGATTTCAAGGAAGATACTGCTGATCTGCAGTGGATTAAATGATGGGAGAATAAGGTCCAGGTGCTTTATAAGACCTGTCCTGGCCTGCAACTCGTGGAATGGACTGCGATTGCACCACAATCATGGTTGTAAGTTGCTGCATTTACTACATTTTTATACCTTTTTAACTAATATGGAGTTCTTAAGGCGCCCAAGTGTTGGCATGGAATTATCTAACTTTTTGTTCTGGAGATTCTGCTTCATTCCCGGTATGTCTCTCTCACCTGCTCTTCATCAACATTTTAGTACACTTTCTATTTGACTAAGAGGGCAGTCAACCCACGTCGCTACCACCTCTTGCCTGGCTTTGTCTTCAAAGAAATACAGTATTCTCTAGTATTGGTCCCAAACACTGCATTTTACTGGCATGTTGGGTTGGCTTGGGAAATTCCCCTATTAGAATACTATCATATTGGATTTTAAGACGTACCTGATTTCTACTACACTGCTCTTAATCCTGGTCTCTTTCTTGACAGAAATCAATAAGGAGACCATAATTAAGTGCAACTCTTGACCAACAGGGACTTTTAGACCCTCCCCACCAGACTCCCAATACTAAAATTATTGTTTCTAATTTTTGCCTACAGCTTCTAGATCCAGCCTCTTGATAGTAAAAGTGTGAAATGACAACCAAATGCAGCCCACATAGTTCTACTGTCTCCTGTAACAAGGCCACATGACTCTGTGTATTACATGTCTAGAGGGTTCATTGCAAACTGGAGCCTATAGTCTCTGTGGTCATAGCGCCTTACTAAAGATGAGAACAATCGCAATCTACTATGTTTTGTATGAGTTATGCTCTGAAGATTACCAACATAGTTCACAGATAGATAAAGGTGACCGGATACAATATCAGATGCTGGCTTTTTCACAATGTAGTACTGACCAAAAATGGAATTACTCACACACTTACTAAATCTGCCTTCTCATCCCCCCTTCTCTGTTGCTCACCCATCAAAGAATCTCTGAATACATATACATATGTATTAGCATAAAAGATTAAAATTCTTCCTGAATTCTCTTTATGCAGCACCAGAGTAGAAACGAAGTATTTCTGAAATTACAGTAAGAAACTTTAATTAGTTCTCCCTTAAACTTTCATTTTAATTAAAGTTTGATTAGCAGCTAGGATTTTCTAAGATTTCACACAGCTTTAATAAAAGGTATATTGTATTACAATTCATAATGTACATTAGCTATGTTTCCTGTGAGACATGCTCTGTCCATTCAAACAAAGTCCATAAAAGGTGGTTTCAGTTATCTCTGACATTCTGAACACATATGCCCCGAAAACGTAAAGGATTGATACTGCCAAAACTCCATCTATCAGAAGAAATGCATTACTGAGGTTATCAACACGTGTCATTAAAGAGCACATGGTGTTTTTTGTTAACCCAATTACCTGAGCTGACATTTGACTACAATGTCATATTCTGACTATTTAACTACAACTTCACTTCAGTATGGCATTCTTCCTTGCTTCTTCCCCTAATCTGTTGTGTAGTGTTGCTGGGTGAGGTTAAAATGATGTTGTGTTGCAATCCACCCTGACTGCATTTTGACTGTGTGTGAAATGACCTGCTTAGGCACCAGGTTGTATAGCAACTAGTGATCTTTCTCAGTGAAAGATGCTGAATAAATGGAAGATTATGGTGTTAGCTGGAATTCATCTCCTGCTATGGACATTTAAATGAAGGGTAAAGAGGACTTCCATGGACCAATAAACTTCTTATTTTCCTGTATTGTATGCGTTTCATGGCCTGACAGAACAAGCTAAATCAAGGATAATTCAACAAAAGTACAGACCATCAAACTATATTAATTAAGCCTTACAGAGAAAAAATATAAGCACTTGTCTAAGCTATTTGCTGAGGAAGACTCCCAGGTCCAGACTGTCAAAGGTATTTAGGTGCCTAAAGATGCAGATAGACACTAGTGGCGTTTTCAAACCCATCTAAGCAAGTTAGGTACCTACATTCATTAGAAAAGTCAAGTAGGTGTCCATTAGCATTTTAAGGCACCTAAATAACTTTACAAATCTTAAACCATAGTGTATGGCCCTGGGGCTAGCTTAACGAAATTCCTTCGCTCACCTGAGGGGTCAGATACAACAAAAGAATGCCACATACCTGCTTTAAAACAATGCTGTAAAATCCACTGAAGTAGTTAGTTTTACACAGGTAGGATACACAGGTAGGATACATTCAAACCTATCAAACCTATCAAAATCAAAGCAATATTACAGCGATATTACAGATAGTACACACAACTTTGTGTGATAAATTCCTATACTAGAGATGGATCAAATATTGGCTAGACTACTTAATCTGCTCCAGACATTTCCTCTTTGGACATGTGTTGTTATTGGAGCGATTGTAACGATTGTAACATTAGCTTTCAAGGATCAGCTGAAATAGTGTTGTTTTGCTCCCTGGAAAGTAGGAGTATGTATGTATCAGGGCCAAAATTTCTCTCAGGACAAAATATTATGCCAAATGCATCTAAAAGGGGTTTTATTAGTTTTTAGTATTTTGGCCACAGCTCTGAATTTAATCACAAATGTCAGTCTTGATTTCTCTCTTCTCTTTTCCCCTCTTTCGGTTAAGGGGTGTGTGTGAGAGAGACAGACAGAGAGAGCGAGACCTAGCATTAAAGATGTCTAAAAAGGTAGATGCTTCCCATGTTTGTATGCTCTAATGCAGTAGCTCAGGAAACCTTCACTTCTTAAAGCAAGATTGTGTAATAACAACCCCCCCCTCCCACTTCTTGAACATAGCCAAGACACTGAAATCTGAACAGTGACTGCTCATTCCAATACAAAATTCCTCAATACAGGAAAGTCCATATAAACATATTAAAGGGACAACAGACAGGTCAAATTTCAGCCCAAAATATGTTTGGTTAAAAACAAACTTTTAGCAAAAGAAGGGTCAATAGAAATGTTTCTGTGATTTATGTATATTCGAGAAGGAACAGATTTTTCTTTTCGGTATGTTTACTGAAACATACTGCCCTGTATGCACCCCCATGCCAAACTGTACACCATTATGTTCATGAATGAGATTATCACACCAAAATCAGATAGGATATATACAAAATGAAAGGAGACTACCTATTTTCACTTGTCCAAGCTATGTGAAAGGCTAAAAGGAAACAGAGCATTAATATTGAAAGGTAAATAAAATGTTTAAAATGTATTTCAGTTTTCATGCAGCCCTATAGGGTGCTATTGGAATCCTCAATAAGGAGATTAAAAGCTCATGATACTATTTATATATATTTTCTGTTAGTCTCTAAGGTGCTACAAAATCATTGTTGTTTTTTAAATTTTTCTGGTGATGAGAGTCATTCATCCCTGGCTGGGTCAGTATAGCCAAAATGAGAGTGATGAATTGTGTCCTAAGCATAGCGATATTTCCTTACTTCCCTTTCAAATTGTCTGCTGCAGAAAGCCTCCTGCTGAGTCGTGATAGTGCAATGATTACAATCCCAATCCTGCATCAGGATTCACTAATGCAAAACTGGTGTGAATGCAGCATTCTGCACTAGCAGATCCCAGTGCAGAATCAGGGCTTAAGAGATGACTTTGAAGCAGTACATGATAGCATTGCCTTGTGCTGTTGTCACACAGCATTCCCACATATGAAGGTAATGTTGCAATGTGTAAAAACCAGCTTTGTATATCATGACAGAAGCTCCACATTGCCATGACTGCTACTATCGTATTAAAACAGGGAAATACAATCTTCTTAAGTCCAAACATGGGCCTTCATGACACTAGTAATTATTACAAGTATTTAATACCAGCTCTGTGTCAAAAAGCCACCTTTCCCTAAAAGAATGACTAACTACCAAGTGCTGCAGTAAAATATAAGAAAACATTTAAGTAAATCACGTAAATAATATGCATTTTAAACATAACATACAAATATTTACATAACAAAGGGCTCAATCCTGCAAGCCCTCTCTATAGAAAACTCTGATCAAGTCCACTGACAGTCCTATGCATGCAGTGTTTATAGGATTGGGTCATAACTGAAACAGGTCCCAAAAAGCAATAAGTATCCAGGATATCATAGTTCTTTTCAATATAGGTTTACAAAATAAATGACACCTGTCCATTTTGCCAAAAAAATCCCTAAAGTATGTATCTGACAAAGTGGTTTTTACCCACAAAAGCTTATGCCCAAATAAATCTGTTAATCTTTGAGATGCCACTGGACTCTTCATTGTCCCTAAAGAGATACTATAGTAACTAGCATACTGGTATAAATATATATATCCAGCCATTTGATTCTATCACTCTAAATAAAAGATGATAGTTACTGTCAGCTCTCCTATGCATATGTTTTTACTTAAGAGGGCTGGTGTATTTTTAATGCTAATTGTTCAATTTAAAAAAATAAAGAAATGCTCTTAAGACTACATTCAAATAACCATACAGACCAAATTCTGCCTTCAAATAGACACAAGGGATTGAAACCAGTGGGTAAAATTCATTTCAATCTGAAAATTTCATTCATTATGTTAGTTACTGCCTGGATCTACAAGCAGCACTTATTCTTAAAATTCTGGCTTAAAATGATATAGTCAAATTATTTTCAATACTAAAAGTATTTGTTGGATTAACTTGCTTCTGATAATCCTTAAAAGCTCAAAACTGAAATAACACTGGTTTGTAACTGTAGAATAACTGGAATAGACTTTTTTTTTCTTTTTAATTGCATTTTGTCTTAGGGACAAAACCACAAAATACAAAAAGTTATGTGGACTTACAAATTGATGCAGGAAAGTACAGTATAGGTCCTTGTGCCTATGCAATGCAGGGTCTCAGAAGACAGTGGGCTCTTACATAGCACTGGTTCTGCAATCTTTAGGCATAGCATGGAATGAGTAAATGGCAGTTTTAGTGTTAACTCTGATGGACTGATTTTGGCTTCCATTTTTTACACTGTTTTGAAGATACAAATGCAGATCCGCTTTTTCAAAAGTGATTATTAATTTGGGGTACCTTGATTTTTGGATGGCTCAACTCGAGAAACTAGAAGCCAACTTTTTAAGATGCTAAGCACCCACAACTCTAATCAAAGTCATTGGAAAAGTCATTCAGGTCCTCAATGCCTCTGAAAATAAAGCTGAAACTTTGGAAATGTTGGCCTTGGTTCTCTGATCTGCAGGCACAACTACGCAGTCATAAATATGGCCCTGACAATGCAAACAGTTAATTGATGCACAGGAGTTAATTTAACAGAACTACACAGCTATGTAAAATTAGGCAAGTACATAAGTGAGCCTGTATTTGGACAAAATTATAGCAGTAGAATATGGTTTTTAAAACACTGAATTTTTTTCTTTTGTATTTAAGTAAGATCTTCAATAGTATCTGAATATGTTTTTGTGGTTTTTATGTACATATATAATACCCATAAACACACACGCTTATTTGCACAAATTAAGAATTCTTTAAATACAATGCCTCTGATCAGTAATCATTGAGATTTGGCACCAGGTTCTTCCAGGATTTATAGAAAAAGAAAACAGTAACTTACATATACTGTATGTGGAAAAGGAAGAGCACTTCTGGACGTTACAAAGCTTAAAACAACACCATGCTACCAGTTTTCCAATTAGGAATTAGAATGTTGGAATGAGTCTGGTATAAATATGATCAAGAAAGGCAGCTTTTATACAAGTGTATTTTAAATACTAAATATGTGAATCATTTGAAATTTAAATTAGTACCAAGTTAGAGTGCGCAAAAAGTTCTTTTCCAGGCAGATCATTCCTGGGCTCCCTTCTTCTTCTGTTCCAATTCCTGCAAGCGATCCTCTCGGCATTGAGCATGCTGAGTGCCCACTTTGTGAGCTGTCTCTGTGGCTGCAATGTCAATCTGTGCATATCTGGTTGATTCACCCCCTGAAAAAAAAACCCAAATACAACTGTACTATTGATTACTATCCTGCCCTTTTGCGGAAAGCTTGTCCAGTGCTTATTATACTAGCCTGGGCTGTGGTAGGCCTGGGTTCAATTTCTGTTCCCCTACACACTTCCTTTGTAATATTGGGTACGTTACTTAGAGTACATCTACACTGCCCAGCTATTTTGAAATAAGATGTTCCGGAATAGTTATTCCGAAATAGCTTATTCCAAAATAGCACGTCTATACTATAGGGAAGACTCAAAATTAGTCTGAGACAGGCTTCCCTAATGTAGACATGCTATCTCGATTTAGAGTCCCAGCAGGCACTGGGCAGGAATAACTTAGAATGGCCCTGGAAGGGCTATTTCAAAATAGCTATTTTGGAATAGGTGTTATTCCTCTTAGAATGAAGCTTACAGATTTCGGAATAAGCTGTCTATTATTTCTAAATTATTTCAAACTAATGGAATGGCTGTGTAGACGCATTGTTATTTCAAAATACCGCTAGTTATCTCGAATTAACGGTGCAATTAACACGCCCTTAGAGACAGATTTTTTTAAAGGATTTAAGTGTTGCTTGATGGAGAGGAGCAATGTCTCACCCCAGGTAATCTGCCACCTAGTGGAATTTTCAGTCCTAAAATGGGTGGCCCCATGTCACTTGGACTCCGTGTGCATGGAGACAGCTGACCCATGTGCATGGCTGACCTCTTTAGCTGACCCCTGTGCATGAAGACAGCTAAGTGAGCCCCTAGGAAAGGGAATTTTTTAGAGGCCAACAGGCTGAGCAAGGAGCCCCCTTAGCTAGCCAGAAGTGAAATGGCAGGAAGAAGAGAGGGACTGGGACACTTTGCAGCTTCACCCAGATCAGTAAGGAGTTTTGTCACTGCCTGTCCTGTCACCATGGGAGCCCCATGCTGTTCAGCTTTGGCTCACAGCTTTGACACCCACTCACAGCACAGAGGTCTCACCCTGGCTCCCACCAGCCTTGTTACTCCATACAGGGCAATACCAACAACCTTTCCCTCCCTGCAGTGTCCAGCCCTCCCACTAGACACAGAAGTTAGAAGATTCACTGCCTCCAAAGAGGCAGAGCCCTCACCAGCCTGTTAGTTTAGCTCAGGACTTTATTCTTCAGTTTAACACACAGCACTGAAGTGGTTTTCTAACACAACAGGAATCAATTTATTTCTAAAGAACAGACATGTCAGTGATGATACGTAAATATCGAAGACACAGGTAAGGTAACAAGTAGAACAAAGCATGCTTTCTAGTGGCTAAATCATAATTTCAACCAGTGACAATCTTGGCCTAAGTAGGTTTCTCACCGGAGTTACCTGTAAGCTGAGTACTACAGAGGCCATCCAGGAGAGATTCAAATTCCAGTCATCCCAGGTGAGTGTCTAGCAATTGGGTGCAAGGGGAGAGTCCTTTGTTTATTTCCAAGAAAAGGTGGGGTCTGGCATTAGGCACCTCACTTCAGGAGGGGACTCATCATTGTGAATTCCAAGTGGAGATGGGCAAGTCTCTCTGGCCCGGAGTTAGGTTCTTAACTATCTTTTTGGAATATGGCTTAAGCAATGCCCCTCTCCTCAGCATTTCTGACTGGCTACTATAGGTGGCTCCCCACTCACAGTGGTGCCTTCTGACAATCGCATTCTTAGGGACTGAACTCTCACCATTGATTGTAAAAGGAGCCTGGGCACATAACTCAGGGCTGGAATCCATTGTGTGGTAGGGGAGCTAAGCCAGATCCCAAAAGGTGCCTAACTCCCATTGATTTCCATGAGAGTTAGATACCTTTGAGGATGTGGGTCTATGCCCTTTTATAGATCTAGATCCCTTGGCCTCATTTCTCCAACCCCAAATGGCAGCCCCATGTTCTGAATGTCCCTAAAGATCTGATTGTCAGATGCAGAGACAGGATGACAGGGGATGGATCACCTGATAAATTGCCCTTTCTGTTCATTCCCTCTGATGCATCCAGCTCTGGCCACTATCAGAAGAGAGAATACTGTGCTAGATGGGCTATTTGTCTGATGAATCATGCCAGAGACTCAGCATCTTGTCCAAGATCCATAGAGCCATGCCTAGGGCCCCAGTTACTGGAGTCATGTAATTAACTCAAGTTCTTAGCTTTAGTTTACTTTCAAAAGACAAGTCTCTAAACCTTGAAACAATGAATCAGGCAAAGAAATAGCATCTACCTGAGTCTGCAAACAACTTGAAACATTACCTCTGAAAGGGGTGAAGTCACATTCATCTTTAACAGCACCCTAATGCCAAGACCCACTAACATGTTCCCACTAATTTCTTCCATCCATGTGCAGAATAAATTTAGTTATGTGCACCCAAGGCATGTGCAGATGTGCACCACAATAGAAACACATGCTGCCAGCTGGGGCTGCTCTGCTAATCAACTGGGCAGCATTTGAATCACTCAGTTTACAGGGAACACTGCCCACTGCTCTGGGAGACTCTACCAACATTACTGCAGCATCCAGGATCTCTGTGTATGCCAGAAGAAGGGGGTACTGGGCCCTGAACCACCTAAATTATGCCAGGTAGATACTGGAGCAGCCCATACTCAGGTAGGTCCAAAAGGTTAGTAGGGCTTTTGGGTGGCTTGCATCTCTAAGAAGCATAAACACCCGTTTCTAGACAAAGGAGAGTCAATGCTCTGTGCTTCCTGGTTAGGCACACTGAGGCGGGAGTCCTGGTAGGGTTACTTTTTTTATGATTTATAAATTTCGTGGGTGTGGGTTTTTGCCCTGCCAGAGACACCCAAGTCCAAAGGTGATAATACTCTGCAGCCCTACAGAGCTGCCGGTGCTCAGTGCATCTGGAAATAAGGCTCCTTCTACTTAGGTGCCTACATATGGGTTTAGTTAGTTAATTTTATTTACCTACATTTGAAAAATGTGGCCATAGGCTCTCAGGCGCAGATCCACAAAGGTATTTAGGCTTTTAACTACCATTTAAATCAATGGTGTTTAATACCATAAGAACAGCCATACTGGATCAAACTAAAGGTCCTTCTAGCCCAGTAGCCTGTCGTTCAACAGTGGCTAATGCTAGATGCCCCAGGTGAAGTGAACAGAACAAGTAATCACCAAGTGATCCCTCTCCTGTCACCCATTTCCAGCCTCTAACAAATAGAGGCTAGGGACACCATTCCTATCCATTCTGGCTAATAAGTATTAATGGACTTAACCTCCATGGATTTATCTAGTTCTTTTTTGAACCCTGTTAAAGCCCTGGTCTTCACAACATCCTCTGGCAAGGAGTTCCACAGGTTGACTGTGCACTGCATGAAGAAAAGCTTCCTTTTGTTTGTTTTAAACCAATCACCTATTAACTTCATTGCTGACCCCTCAGTTCTTATGTTATAGGGACAAGTCTTTTCCTTATTCACTTTTTCCACACCAGTCATTTTTTAGATCTCTATCTATCCCCCCTTAGTCTCCTCTTTTCAAAGATGAAAAGTTTGATTTTTTTTTAATATCTCTTCATATGGCACCTGTTCCAAACCCTTAATCATTTCTGATGCCCTTTCCTGAACCTTTTCCAATGCCAAGATATCTTTTTTTAGATGAGGTGACCACATCTGTATGCAGTATTCAAGTTGTGGGCGTACAATGAATTTATAGAGGCAGTAAGAGATTGTCTGTTTTATTCTCTATCCCATTCTTAATAATTACTAACATTCTGTTTGCTTTTTTGACTGTGGCTGCACATTGAGTGGATGTTTTCTGAAAACTATCCATAGTGACTGCAAGATCTCTCTCTTGAGTGATAATAGCAAAATTAATTCCCATAATTTTATATGTATAGTTTGATCTTAACTATGTCGAACAGTTTAGTATCATCTGCAAATTTTGCCACCTCACTGTTTACCCCTTCCTCCAAATCATTTATAAATTGGTTGAAAGGATTGGTCCTAATATGGACCCTTGGAGGACACCACTAGTTACCTCTCTCCATTCTGAAAACTTACAATTTATTCCTACCCTTTGTTTCCTGTCTTTCAACCAGTTATCAATCCATGAGAGGACCTTCTCTCTTATCTTGTGCCATCTGACTTTATTTAAGAGCCTTTGATGAGGGACCTTGTCAAAAGCTTTCTGGTATACTGTAAAATCTAAGTATACTGTATCCACTGGATCCCCCTTGTCCACATGTCTGTTGACCCCCTCAAAGAACTCTAGTAGATTAATAAGGCATGATTTTCCTTTATACAAACCATGTTGACACACACACACCCCAACAAATTATGTTCATCGATGAGTCTGGCAATTCTATTATTTACTATACTTTCAACTAATTTGCCCAGTACTGATGTTAGACTTACAGGTCTGTAATTGCCAGGATCACCTCTAGAGCTCTTTTAAATATCCTTTGTGGCTCTGGGGCAATGGGACCCAATTTCCACATATTTGCAATGGAGAGGCATTGACCTAACGACCAGAGGGCTAATAAAAGGCGAGCACAATCCTGCTTGAGCTGGGGACAGAATAGACTCCAGAGACTCTTCTTAGCTGAATAGTTGTCCCTAATACAGTATTTCTAAATGTGGACAATCGTGGGCAAGTCCCAGCACAAGCAGCTGGCGGCCGGGAGCACAGGACTTCCCTCTGCATGCACACAGTTTACATTTAACATTGTTTAGTTGTAGTAATGGCATACGTAAAGATCTCTACCTCTTATGCCTGTGCTAGGTTCTTGAAGCTCTAATTCCATGTAGTGGAGCTGCTTCTTTGATGTAGGACTGACAGGAATATTAACATAGGTTGTTGTCTCGCTGTGGGGTCGATCAGCTACAGGTAGATCTGTTGAATAGCCTACTGCTCCTCCTAAAAAAATGAACATACAATTCATGCTGTCATTCACAATTATTAATAATCCATTTAATGCAAGCAAATATTTCCCTCAAACGTTCTATACATAAATACTCAGCAGAAAACAAATGCAAGGGTCTTCACCATAAAGAATTCATGTATGGAACCGTGGACCTGATGGATTGGGGACACATATATGGAACTGCTCACATATATGCTATGGTGGGAGGTTAGGGAAAACAAGTGGGTATAACTAACCACTGCACTTAATTTAGAATAAATGTGGGAAACAATCAATCAATCTCTTTCATGAAACCAAGTAGCCACCCTCCTCAAAGAAGATGGGTAGGTAAACAGAATAATTCTTCTGGAAAGTACAGAATTTACTGCCTTTTGATGTAGTTGGTTGCAGTGCTGTTTACTCACCAGGTTCTTCTGGGCCAGTAGAAGTTCCAAGTTCAGCTGGCGGTGCCATCAACCCAAAACCACCTTTAGGACCTAGAGCATTGAAAAATTCCCAACATATTTGGCCCCATGGTAGCTAGTAAATTGGATGGTGATAATAAAGCCTACAACCGCTTTCTTTTGATTTCTAGACACATAATCTAAATAACAACGCTAAAAAAAAAACCAATTGAAGAACTAAATACAGAAATCGCTGAAACCATCCCTCCCGGAAATGATTCTGCTTCACAACAGGAAATTTGTCATTGTTTGGAATGGACCACATTGCATTATTTTGATTGGAATGGGGTGTGAAGACTCTGTAGATGGAGCTGAGGGTTTTCTCCCCAGGGAATGTTTTGGAAATACGTGTGCTGTGTTGCAATCAGAAGGCTATCCTATGCTATCAATGTACTTGCATTGCATTTTCAGCTACAGATATTTGCAGCTTACTGTGCTTGTTTGCCTTGGTTAGTCTCCTCGCTCCTTCATTGTTATAGGGACATATACTTTAAATGGCCATCACTTCCAGTATATAGGATTTATGACAGGTTAAGGTGGAAATTGTTTGTGGGAGCCCCTTGTTAAAATATTGGCAGCCTTTCACTGATACGAAGAGGATTAATGCCTGTGCCTTGGCACACATCCCACCTGTCACTGCCTTTTCTAAACTTATTCCACCTGTCAATGCTGTGTCTAACAAAATATTAATTCATCTGCAAATTGAATAGAAAAATAAACCATAGCACAGACTGCATCAGGAAATATCACTG
This sequence comes from Pelodiscus sinensis, assembly GCF_049634645.1. NCBI lineage: Eukaryota > Metazoa > Chordata > Testudines > Trionychidae > Pelodiscus > Pelodiscus sinensis. Next base: position 116,014,361 of record NC_134715.1, read on the forward strand.
TTAAATATCACTTTTAAAACTCTTTTGTTTTAAGGGCAAAGTGGCACACTTTTACATATACACATACACACAACGTAACCTGTTACACCTACCAGCTTGCAGAGAGTGTCCTTTCTGTACTTTCAGAGATCCAGAAGCTGCCATGACAGAAGAAGCACCTGTTTTTAAAGAGAGTTCTGCACATTAATGCTAAATACCCTTCATTAGTATTAGCTGTCTGCTGTACCCACGCAGTCACAGTCAATGTTTCCAAATAAATTACTCTGGAAAAAATTACTGGTAAGAAACACAAGATTGCTTTTGTCATTGGAAGTCTTTGTTCTAACATCTCCCTTTTTCAGATCACTGAAATCCTCATTTTGTAATTGTTATGATAAAAATTAATTCTCCAGTGTCATTTCTTTGGAACAAAGAATCCCCCAAAATATTTTCTACAGGCCACGATCTGCCATCCTTACTCACCCAATCAGTAGGCCTACTCAGTATGAGTAAACAAAGTGACAGAATCACATCCAAAGTTGTAAACTGCTTGCTGCTGCAACCCTAACCGTGTCTTTGGAATAGTGTAAGCACAAAACTTGGTGCTGTAATTAATGTCTCATCAGACCTCATCCACAAGAATCAAATTGTAGGAACAATGCAATGAATAAGCAAATAATAGAGAGGGAAGGGAGAAGTTTTTATTTAATCGGTTTTGGATTCATTGCTCTGATGAAATATTGCTCAGTTTTACTATCTTATTTAATCATTTAATTTGATAGCAGCCTTCAACTTCCTGAAGGAAGGTTCCGGAGAGGATGGAGAGAAGCTGTTCTCAGTGGTGACAGATGTCAGAACAAGGAGCAATGGTCTCAAGTTGCCGTGGGGAAGGTCCAGGTTGGATATTAAAGAAAACTATTTCACTAGGAGGGTGGTGAAGCACTGGACTCGTTACCTAGTAGGTGGTGGAATCTCCATCCCTAGAGGTTTTTAAGTCCTGGCTTGACAAAGTTCTGGCTGAGATGATTTAGTTAGGGTCGGTCCTGCTTTGGGAAGGGGGGCTGGACTCGATGACCTTCTGAGGTCTCTTCCAGCCCTAGGATTCTATGATTTCGTGATCACAGAAGTCTGTGTTAACAAGAAAAGCAGTCTATCCAGACCATCTCTCCATCAATCCAGAATTACGCAGGATGGTACAGATGTAGGACTATACATTGGATTTACAATGCTTTGCAAGTTATATAACCTGTTAAGTGGTTTTAACTATTTAGGTAAATTGGCACTGTCTGCTTTCCTCACAGTTTTCATTGTGGGCACCATTGCAGGTAATGAGTTGTACTCACACAAATAATCCCAGTGAGGCTAATTGTGTATGCAAACACTACCCAGTTTAAGTAAGGGTGGAGGACTATGTTCTTTATTGTATTTGAAATATTGCACCACTGCAAGAGTCATGTACACTGCACTGTTATTTTAAGATAACTAACGTTATTTCAAAAAAAAATGAGAGCGCCTACACAGCCATTCCGTTATTTTGAAATAATTTTGAAATAATGGACAACTTATTCCAAAATCTGTAATCCTCATTCTACGAGGAATAATACTTATTGGCTGTGTCTACACTGGGCCACTTATTCCGGAAAATCAGCCGCTTTTCCGGAATAAGCTGCGAGCTGTCTACACTGGCCCTTGAATTTCCGGAAAAGCAACGATGCTCTACTGTACAAAATCAGCCGCTATTCCGGAAAAGCTACGCTGCTCCCGCTTGGGCATAAGTCCTTATTCCGGAACACTGTTCTGGAAAAGGGCCAGTGTAAACAGCCCAGTAGTCTTTTCCGGAAAAAAGCCCCGATCGCGAAAATGACGATCGGGGCTCTTTTCCAGAAAAGCGCATCTACATTGGCCACAGATGCTTTTCCGGAAAAAGGGCTTTTCCGGAAAAGCAGCCTGCCAATGTAGACGCTCTTTTTCTGGAAATACTTATAACGGAAACTATTCTGTTTTAAGTATTTCCGGAAATTCATGCCAGTGTAGACACAGCCATTCTGAAATAGCTATTTTGAAATTAGGTGTGCTCCACTCTTGCTATTTCCAAACAGCCCCTCCCCGGGACCATTCTAAGTTATTCCTGCCCAGCGCTTCCAGGGGTTCTAAATCAATATAGCACATTAGGGAAGCCTGCCTCCAATCAATTTTGAGGCTTCCCTGCAGTGTAGACATGCTATTTCAGAATAAGCTATTTTGGAATAACTATTCCAGAATAGTTTATTTTGAAATAGCTATGCAGTGTACCCTGACAGAGCAGTTGTGCTGTGTGCAGTTTGGCAGATGGAGGCTGCTTTTGGTACTTGATATAAAATTCTCATCACCTCCTAAAATGATGAAGATTCCTTGAAGAGGAGAGCCACTGAGTTTCAGACACAGTTTAAAAACAGCCAAACATGTTACCCTTACTATTAAGAAATTATATAAAGTGAACAGGGTCCTCAATATTTGACTGGCAAACAAGATGAATAACTATGGAACCAAGTTAAATAATCTTTTTGGTGTTTTGATTTAAGACAAATATGAATACAGATTAGAGGACAGTAAGTAAATACTTCACAAGAACATAACTGGACAAAAAGACTCAGTATTACAGTACTTGTGCACTCACAAAAAGCATGTACTCTATAGCCTAAGACTCCAATATACACATTTTAAAGCATATCTAATACAGAAGAACTATATATTTTTAATTTACATGCAGATTATAGAGACCTTCTGTACCCTAGTGAACACTTATTTACTCAGTTGCATTGGTTTCAGTGGGAATACTCACAAGTAAATGTCCTTACAGTGTAAAAAGGGCTTCACAATCTGGCCTCTTGGTAATGACCAGATATGTTTTCATTGTGATTGGTTTGCTTTTTTCTGCCTCTTGCTTCCCAGAGGCCTTTCTGTGAGTCTTTGGGACACTATAATAAAGTTTATGCAAATGATAGTTTCTACTTTTTAGGAGTGACAGACACAGAGGTTGTTTCCTCTTCCAGAGAACTGAACTGAGTGGCTGTGTCTAGACTGGCATGATTTTCCGCAAATGCTTTTAACGGAAAAGTTTTTCCATTAAAAGCATTTGCGGAAAAGAGCATCTAGATTGGCACGGACGCTTTTGCGCAAAAGCACTTTTTGCGGAAAAGCGTCTGTGCCAATCTAACCGCGGTTTTGCGCAAGAAAGCCCCGATCCCCATTTTTGCCATCGGGGCTTTTTTGCGCAAAATAGTTTTTAGCTGTCTACACTGGCCTTCTTGCACAAATACATTTGCACAAGAGGGCTTTTTCCCCAATGGGAGCAGCATAGTATTTGCACAAGAATACTGACAATCTTACATTAGATCGTCAGTGTTCTTGCGCAAATTCAAACGGCCAGTGTAGACAGCTGGCAAGTTTTTCCGCAAAAGCAAATGCCAGTCTAGACACAGCCAGTGAGTTTGATCAAGAACTTGGTGCATCTAGCAGGGCATGTGGACTTTTAAGCAACATTCTATGAGTTATAGAAGAAAAGAATCCGCCCTGGCATTTGTACAAAAGAACCAGAGAGAGAAAATAAACAATTCCAAATGAAATATTTGAATCCATTATGGTCAGGACAATGTTACCCAGCGGGTATAATTTGGTGACTTGACATATGCATGTTGTGGAATTTCGTGTGGATTCTTTTCATGAGGCTTTGTGCTTCTTACTACATCTACTTGTGCTAATGAAGAACAATACAATGAATACATTGAGAGAGGATTCAATGTCCTCCTGCTTGCTATGTTCTGTTCTTTGTCATGTAACCAAAGATATGTATTGTAGCAAATGAGTGGAACTGCTTGACAAGATACATTTTCAAGAAGTTGAAGTAGTCATCTCTGTGACAGGCATTCCATTTCTTTCACCATGCTCTTCTGTCATGTCTTCATATGATGTGGTTTTTGGGTTTGGTTGTTTTACAGTTTTTGGTGATGTCCATTTTTAGTGTGGCTGACTGCCATGCCTTGTGTTCAAATGCATTAGCTCATTTAGAAAACTGTTTACATTTTACTTTTCATGCTTACGGGAAAAGAATGTTCACTATGGAACAAAGACTGGTTCCCTTCCACAGGGTTTTTCCTTGTGAAAATCAAGTCTTCGTATAGTCGATCCATAGAATTGTGCTCCTATATCTCCTGTGGCTATGACAAAGAGAATCAACATTTGAAATGGCCTGTTTTGTTGCTTCATATCAGTAGTTGGGCCTCTATGTCAACTCTTCAAGGGGCAGAACATTTTGCTATGAATGCATGTTCATAGGTAATGCATCCAAATCCACTAAAAACTAATGAAAGATTATTGAGGTTTAAGTACAAAGATTATAAACTAACCCCTACAATTTAAATTTTTAAACTTTGCCACCTGATGGCTACTGAAAAGGAATGTGAATGTGCTAAACACAAGCTTATGTCACAAGCTGGTTTGCATTCACAACATAGGCAATAAGGTCTGAATGTCTAGACTGCCTGATTGTCTGGAAAAATCATTACTGAAATGTAAAATAGTTTAAGTTCTCAAGTAAAGCTGTGTTTCTTGCTGCATTAAAACTAGATGAGGCTCTTAAACCTGCTCAGCACATCACTTAGTCAGATGAAAATTTTTTCATATCTTTCTTTGAAGAGGGATGTTATCTTACTCAATAGAGAATCCAAAGCACTATGGCGTTGTGACTGTTTTAGGATAGAGGGAACCTTTGGGTGTGTTTCTTTTTATCAAAATATATCAGATTTGCTGGTGCTACGATCCATTTATATGATCTCCTCTGCTTGTATCTTTCTGCTATTTGAATGTGAGTTCACACCTCATTACATAACACAACTACCGTTTATCAGCAGTGTACAAATCACTGGACATATGTAAACACTTCTATTTCTAAAGAGATTTTGCCATACTCTGAAATTTTCCCTACCTGTCTAATAGGGAATTTCTTCAGATTTGATAGACATTTTTCAGGACAATCCATATTTGTGATATTGTCTAAACAGTTTGTAGTACCAGGAAGAGCAAGGCAGGAGTCTCTATCACATATAAAGAATATACAATTTTCCATGGTGATGAACTCTCTCAGGTTCGGTCCTTCTGGAAGGCGTTAAGGCTGGCATTTGCAATGCCCCCTATCTCGGGTCCTTCTCTTTATGTGTTCTGTTTGACATGCCTTTTTAAAGATGCATCTGCTGTCAAAATTTTGACAAACCCCAAGTCCAGGATCAGTTTAGACTGAGGATGAAGGAAAAACCCTGGCACCCACAGCATGCTGGGATACAAGCCTCTTCATCTGTGTGCTTCTGGCCAGATCCCAACCACTATTGTATTGCCTTTCCGGACCACTATTAATTCTTACATATCCCATCACACTACATGCTACGATCTGCAGGCTCCCTGCATCTCAGTGCTAGGCAGTGTGGGGGCAGGTAAGGAACAGAAGTAGAGGAATATAAAAGCATCCTACCTGTGTAGTCCCAGCTCCACTACTCTTTGCATCCCATAGAGTAGGGACTAGAAACCTTGGGCTCTACTTCTGCTCTGAAGATGTAATAGAAGCTATTTTAGGATTCTGCAAGTCCTCATGTTGTTACAAGCAGGATTCCCTCCCTTTTAGCCCAGCACAGTTCCTGTATTTCAGGTGTGCACTCAGGCCAAGATATAGTTCTTAAATAAAATGCATGAATTGTTTAAATGACTGTATCCATTTATCTACACTTTTTCCAAGCTCATTTTTAAGGGAATTTAAATTGTGTGCTCATAAGATTCAGGACAGTGAAGCAAGAGGAAGTCTTATGATAGAAGACTTTATTACTCATCAATTTCTCATAATAAAAATTCTGTTATAATAAAATTTCTATCACTGCCAAGGATGACAAATTAACTGTGGACAATGTTCAAAATACAATCCTTTTTTTGGGGGGGGGGGCAATAAAATATCACAATCTATTTTATCTTTCCCCACCTCAAGAACTGATGAAGAATTTCCTGCCACGATTTCATGAATTATAAATTACGTTCAGTCTTGTCAGAGGCCACCAAGTCACCATGGGGCAGATTTTTATCTTGTAATGATGTAAATCAGGAATAACCCCTCTGAAATAAATGAAGTTACACCAGTAACTAACTTCAGAAGAGGATAATTAGGCTGAACAGTTCTGCAGTAAAAGAGATGTGCTCCTTAAAGGCTCTGATTCCTCCTCCTCCTCAATTTAATTTCAGCACCCATTCCCTCTGTTATGTACATAACTTTAAGCTACCTTGGGTTTCTCTCTTCTCTTCTTCATACACATGAGAACAATTTAACATGTTTCTAATTAGCACCCTGACATTTTAGAACCTTCCACTCCCCAGCACTGTTTTGTCTTTACTCCCTTATTCATCCTATAGCACATTTCCATGTCAAACTTCATGCAGCTTTTGTATAACAAGCAAAGAAGCTGTCACGCAGAGAAAGCTCTGTAATGATGCAGATGACATTGATCATTCAAAAGATGAAAAAAAGGAACTGCACATACAAGAAATAGAAAAAACTTTGTAATGATGATGAAGCCTAATTATATTGGGGTTCGGTACTTTAGGGGATTATCTGCTATGGTTCTAATTAAGTTCCTGATTTTGAACAATACATTAAAAATGAAGGCAAAATTCTCTTTGACTCCTCTAATTATAGAAAGCAGTGGTAGCAAATGTCAGTGACCACCACAACTTTGTTCCAATACATAGGCCCTGTGCAAGGCTAATTGGTACTAGTCATTGCAAAGAGTGGGGAGGTGGAGGGAATATTATCCTATCCTTTTCAGTGTTTCCTAGCAGAGCTTGCCCAAATCAAAGGGATTTCATGCTGATTCTTCTTCAAAGCTGGTTCTGTGGGGGCACTACTGACTTCCTGGGAGCACGTGCTTAGTTGAGCACACATGTACCTACAGGGAACAGCTCCAATCTGCCTCCTCCCATGGACACTATCACAGTGCAGTAAGGGAGCTCAGGATATTTCAGTCCTGCAAAGTCCTGTAGAAACAAGTTTCCAGGGAGATTATTTCTGTCTCATTATGCTTAGCTTTGCTGAAGTTTTTAAGGCAGATACAATACAAGATTTAAAAACAGAGTTAAAATTATTCACCTCACCAGGTTATTTTTACATTTAGTAGCAGTTCTTGAGTGACATTTGAACAAAAGTGTTATGCACTGACATATTTGTGAAAACTTATTCTCCAGCATGTTTGAGTTGCTATTAGAATGAAGCACATTTCTTTTAAGGTGATGGGTCTACTGTTCACAATATGTAACCACTAGCAATTAACAGAGAAATGTTTAACCTCTTGTGTTTGTATCACTAGTAGCTGAACACATAACGTGTTGAGTCAAAATTGAAGTGGTTAGCAGAAGATGTTTTATAAAGCACATAGAACTTCATAGCACAGCAAAGCTGTCTTTGCATTTGTTTAAGGTACTTATATGCATAGTTAGCATCACTGTTAATATACGTTGAGGATTCAAATGCACAAAGAAACAGGTATGTGAGTAATTGGGTTGCCACATTTTCTCATAACAGAATAGTAGTGTATGTGTGACAAAGCGGGGATTGGATTCTCAGTTTGCTTTCTTATGTTGCATTTGATTTCTACTGCCCTGTAGTAACCCTGTGTGTTTGCCTCAGTTTCCCTGGATACTGAATTACTATTTAGATGTGGATGGGGATTTCAGGTATGGTTCACTGAGGGAGTATGCTTAGCCCATCAGGTACACAGGTACCTGAGCCTGAGAAGGGGGTGTGACCAAGTGACACCTTTTGCCTGGGAAGCTGGACAAAAGGGGAGGTGGAACTGGTGAAACTGGAGGTATGCTGCTGGGTGCGTAAGGGAGTCTAGCTGGCTTGGGGGACAGAAAGAGGGGCCAGGGCCAGGACTCTGGACCCCCTTCTCCCCAAGATGGGTTGAATTGGCTGCTCCTGGATCCTGTGCTAACAAGTATGTTCTATGCTGTGTCCCTGTGAACTAATAAAATTTCTGTTCTACCTGCTGGCTGAGAGTCACATCTGGCTGCAGATGGGGGTGCAGTGCCCGGTGGCTCCCCACTCCTCAGCGACACTGCATAGTTAGCATCATTGTCATGCACATTGAGCATTAAAATGCACAAAGAAACAGATGTGAATAACTGGGTTGCCACATTTTCACATAACAGAATAGTGCACATAGTTACATTCACAAATTCTCTCTCTATAGCTATAAAAAAGTTTTTCCTGCTGGGAGACAGAATGACATCATCGAGCGCTCATACACTCTGGCTGCAAAAGCTGCCAGAGAGAGGGGGACTGGCTAGTGCCTGGTGTGTGTGCCTGGTTATTTGGCCAGTTCATTAGATCAGCTACCTCAAATGAAGTGATTTTCTCAAAATTCCTCATCAGAGAGACAGCCTCATTTTGGCTTCAGCAAATGAAAGGCAGGGGATGAAAACAGTGATAAAAATATATGTAATAAAGAAATGTGAGCAAGCTCTAGTGAGGCGGTCTAATCCAGATACAATTCTTTGAAATATGGTTGAGTAACAAAGGACGTTCAGCACATGACCTGGATTAAAAAATGAAAGAAGCAAGATATCAAAATAGTATTACTTTCCAAAGCATTGCAACAAATTAGGTTCCGTAATATTTGATGTATCTGCAACTAAAAAGACAAAAGGAAGCACCTGGGAATGATAAAGTTGAGAAACTGAGAAAGAAGTTGTATGGGTTTCTTTTTTATTAAGAAATTCCATAAAGATGTGGTTATAAAAAAAGAAGTAGAAGAGATGAAGATATCACGAAGGCAGCCAAGAGAATAAAAGACAGATGAAGGGGAAAAAAAGATTCTGTTTGGACTTCAATTCCCTTTGCCACTCCTTTATTTTCTGACTTTTATTACACATTCTTTATCTTGCCCACTAGTCACATTCAAATAACCACTTTTCTTTATCTTGCTGATTTCTTCCATTAGATGATGAATTATACTGATCCATTTTCAATTAAATATTCTTGTCCTTCATCTTTGCTTGGGTCAATGACTTTCAAATCTTCTCATCCTTTAAAAAAAGGTCTATTTTCTCACTAAGCAAATATTTAATTGTAGATTTTAAGAGAGATTTACATCTGTTTCCATTTTCTTTGTGTTCAGAATGATAGAAGCGAGAAGATTGTACATTTTCAAAGAAATTTCTCTTAGTGGCACATTTACAATAATGTTAGGGGATGGTCATTGCTACAAAAAAATCCAGTAAGGTTTTTCTTCAGGCTTTTTTTAAATTATGGCAGAATTCTTCATCTTATGATGAACATCTTGAACTTCTGAACTGCATCAGTGGTTTATACAAATGTACTGTTAGATCTTGCTTTGCTTAGATGAGCAAACATTTCCTGTAAATATAGCCATTATACTCACATTATAATTACATTTTCTTTGCTAGATTATAACACTGAAATATAATCATAGATGCAAAACCACAGCATGGATTTCCATTTGCCAGCCTCATTACAGGTATATATATTATTACAGTCCCATTGACAATTCCACTATTGTTTTTGTTCTGTTGAAGTTGTCATTTGACTTTAAAATTACTTGGGACTATATTGTTATATCATTGCTCACATTAAGTAGTACTTTTAATATCTCCATACATTTCAATGGGGACTACTCAGAGAATAAGGTGCTATTTAAGAAGAGTAAGAATCTAGCCTTTAGTATTACATTCTCTTGTCATGCACGAGAATTATTCCATAACTTCTGGGTATCATCCCTGTAAGAAAATGCTTATTGGCATAAGTAAAATGTTCTAGTGCATGCTATAAAAAAAAGCCAGCAAGTATGGTGTATTTTTTTTCCAGAAGGTGACTTCCCTTTCTGTTGGCCTACCATGCCCCAAGGATTTGCAAATCAATTTTGAGCACAAATCAGAGTGGGTCTCTACTTGGAATCAGGTATAATTCAGGCAAATAGAGATACAAATACTTGCTAGATGAAAATATTCCCCAGATGAAAAGTGCAAGCTGCCACAATAAAGTGATTCTTTTTACAGGTGCAATTGACACCTATGTCTTATGTTCCTGAAAAATACTGAAGGTACAAACACTGATTCTTAGACATCTAACTACTGCCTCTGGGCACAAAATCAGGAAGCAAATAATCCATGTGCATTACTTAAACCCACAGGTCATTTGCAGGTTGAAATAATAGCAGTCCAAATATTACAGCTACAAATTGCACCTATAAATGAGAGGCACTGCTGAATTGTAGACTTTAATTAGTTAAACTTCATTCTATTTTATAGATATTTCCATCATAAATCAGCCATCTACTTTATTTAGGATAGCATTACTAAAGATTGGGTAATAAAAAGAAAGACGACAAAATTGGAAGCAATTATCAAAATCTGTTTTCCGTTATATCTGTATACATCTGGAGTAACTCCACTATCTTTACTGCAGTAATTGAGGACAAGATTTGCCATATGGTTCTAAATAAGTTTTCTCTTCCTAACATATTACAAATCATAATAAAAAGAGATCTTAATTAGAAAGATTTTCTGGTGCTAAGAAATCTGTTTGATTCATTCATTCTGGAATCAGTCTACTCAAGGAAGTGTAACATCCAGCTGATCCTGCTAACGCTTGAGAAGCAAGAGTTCCTTTTATTTTTTTCATAGATGGCTTAAAATGAGAAACAAATATGCAAACATAATTTGTTTGTTTAGTTTTCAATACTATATGTATATCAGAAGCAAGAAACCTGGGACAAAGTCAGTTGATCCATTGGAGTAAAGGGAGCAGTTAAGGAAGATAAGGATATTGCAGACATGCTAAACTACCTCTTTGCAACTATCTTCACCAAAGACAATATGGGGATGCTACCTACCCCAGACTGACAGTGTCAGTTGATTCACTGGAGTAAAGGGAGCAGTTAAGGAAGATAAGGATATTGCAGACATGCTAAACTACCTCTTTGCAACTGTCTTCACCAAAGACAATGTGGGGACGCTACCTACCCCAGACTGACGGTACCCTTTTCAGATAATAAAGATGAAATGTTATCAGAGATCAAGACGATTCATAGATTCCAAGGCCAGAAGAGAATGTTATTCATCTGCACTGGCCTTCTGTGTTACACAAGCCTAGAACATCTCAAAAAAAATCCCTACAACATATCTTTTAGAAAAACATCCAATCTTGATTTTAAAATACTCAGTGATGGAGAATCCACCACTACCCTTGGTAAATTGTTCTAATGGTTAATTATCTCACCTTTAAAAATTTACGCCTTATTTCCAGTCTGAATTTGTCTAGCTTCATCTTCCAGCCATTAGATCGTGTTATACCTTTCTCTGAAAGAGAAGGTGCTGGAACAATATTATAAATTAGACAAAGACCATAGGGAGAGTAATATATTTTACTGACATAGTTTCCATGCAAAAGTACATAACACGCTGTCACCACCTAAATAACCTGAGGTCATAATTAATCTTATGGGCCAAATTTGTGGTTCTTTTCCAGCTTTCGTGAATCAGTGTAGTTCCACAATGGAGCTGTACTGAGTTACACTCATTGAGGATCTGGCTCTATGCTTCTAACGGTTATTTAGAGGACTTGAATGTGTACACTATGAATGGTTTTATGTGCACAGCTAAAGGAATCTTGTGGAAGTGAAGATTCTTAGATACATATGAAGAAGCTTCAATGGAAGGTATGTGAATTGAGTTTACTCTGGATGTTACTAGAGCTTTAACCAAACACCCCAACCTCTTTGATTGTATTGTAGGAAATGCCTTCAAGCAATCTTACCTCTAAATTAAATAATTTTTCCATGTGAGGATAAAACCAGATTTATGAATCCATGCCTTTGTTGAACAGCAGTTGAAGACACTACAGATTTTTAATATTTTACAAAAATATAAATTGTATAAACTGCATTTGAAAGACCAACTGCACGGAGAATCCTTTTCCTCAAAGAGACTCGGTCCTGAATGTACAGTCCTTACATGGTCCACAATCCTAGATTGCAGGATTTGGCCTTCCATTTGCCTGCCTCCCTCCCACAATCTTGGCAAATTAGGATTACAAATAGTAATATTTAGCAAACTACACAATTAAATAAGTACCTACCTGGGAGAACTGGTAACACTCCAGACTGTAAAACTGCTGTTCCCTAAACAAAACAGAAAGAGATAGAATGAAATCTCTCTTTGCATATAACAAAGGTTTCACAAAAATACAATCAACATTGTGAAGGAGTCTTTAGCTATGCAAAAGTATTTAAAAACCAGAAGAGCCCCAACAAAGACACCCTGGGAAAAAAATTGTAAGAAATATCTATGAAATGTCTATAATATGCCTTAAAGGGTCACTAACTTTAGCTTGACTGTTTTGAAACATATCTTAACAGATAAAAAAACTCAGCACTGATTATTAATCAAGTGGGAAAAAGTAGCTAACCTTTGTGATTTAAGATTACATGAGATCAAAATTAGAATACTTTTAATATAAGGTTGTTTGTTTGCTTGAATCTCTCCATATGCAACATAATAGATCACATTCACCTAGCCACACACAAAGCTTGACTTCCCATCAAATCTGAAATAATTTTTCTCAATTGGTAGAAAATAAAAGAAAATTGTCCACATTCATTATTAGCTACATTAAAATTCAAGTCATGCTGAATTCCTGTTGGAAATATGCACAAAGAAAATGTGTTATTTTAAAATCTAAAGAACACGATGTGATATGCCACAGGGTGACAGTATAGTGAGGTACCAAACACGGATGACTGGGGGAAACTATGTGGGATGATTCATTATCTGTGAGAAAAATCTAAGCACTGTAGCAGATGTACAGATCAAATTTTTACTAGTAATTAATCTGTTAGGTTATCTTCAAAAGACTGTTAACATTTTTATCCTAGCATCCCTATATCCTTTCCAATGCCTATCATGACGGGGAAAAGCCAGATGGCTACCATAAAGTAACAGAAATCAGGTGCATTAACTGTAGACGAAACAAATCCCTGTTGCCATGGCAACCAAATGACAGATAATTAAGACACATGGGATCAATTAAGAACCTCCTAGAACTCAGTTGAGGCATTTAAGTTAATTAAGACACCTTGAGGCTATCTAGAACCTGCTAGAACCAGGTGAGAAAGTTAGGTTTGATGGAGACAGCTGGAGGCAATTAAGGACCAGCTGGAACTGATTAAAAGCCTCCCCTTTAGTCAGTTTAGTGGGATTCCAAGAGCAGTGGGAGGAGAATATGCTGCTGGAGAGCAGGAACTATAGAGATGCTATCTGGTACCAGGCATGAATCCTGTACCTACAGAGGCAATGGGCAGAGAGAACACTGTTCAGGGAACAGTCCCTTTGGGCCCCAGTAGTCTGAGAGTGACAAACCACTTTTAGAGGGGAAGTGACTGAGTTAAGGAATCTAATCTGTTATCTCTCTGCCTGGAGAAGCCACCAGAAACTAAGAGGTTTTTTTCCCTTCCTCTATTCCCTGCTATGCCAAAGTGAGAGTGGCTAAATCAGATTATAGCTTGCCCCTGAAGTAAATGGGTTAGACTGAGAACTGTAGTGAGCCACTGAGGGGAGCAATTAGACAGGAAGTTGTTTTCCCCAGACAGGGAGAGAGGATACTTAACCTACTGCTACCCAGAAGCACAGGACCCATTGTGTGAACTTAGGAGGTTCATCACACTATAGAATTTGCTTATGCTTTTTTATTTGATAACCCACTATTTCAAGGACAAATTCATGCAATAAAAATCTTTCAGTGTATTTATTTCTTTCAAGTTCTTATTCTCAGCTGTCTACCTCTGTTCGGAAGTTATATGTATGTAATTCAGTAAATAATAAAGAAATACAGCATTAGGGGGCCTGATCCAACTTCCATTAAAATAAATTGCAAGACTCCCATTTATTTGGATGGGGACTGGACCCTAACTATATGAAGAGAAAATATTAGTTCAGTTTCAGGTAATGAACTGTACATTAAGAAAGGATTCTGCTCAAGTTCTTTGAATGTTAAGCAATGACAATTTAGATTTGCAGTGCAAAACCATCTATAACAGTAGGAAAAACAGGAGACCGTTTCAAGCCTTGACTGAAACTCCACTACATCAATGAAATCTAAAACCTCCGCCTTTACTTGGGTAATCACGCTCACTATGTTTTTTAACATTTGGGAGATTATGAGCAATTATTTACACTAGAAAGGAAAGGAAACGTTTTATGAAAAGAAACAGAGCCAACATTTCATTTATGGAGTGATAGATAAATCCAGCAGCATTTCAGAGATAGAAAAGAGCATTTGCTCAAATTAAACACAAGCATTGCTGTTCTTTTCTATGGTTACTTTGTGCCAACCTACAAATACAGGCATTTCAGTGGCGAGTAAAATATTTCTTATGAATATAAAGTTTAAAAAGTGTTTTCAGATCCTTTGGGAGGAGAGTTGCTATTATAAGGGGAGTTAGTATATTTTGGTTGCCTAATTTTTTCATTACAATAGACTCTTGGAACCATTTCTGAGAAACTATAATATCTTCTGTTAGTAGCAGGTTTTGAAATTCTGTGGCTAGGGAGTTGCCTTTTCTTTGTCCCATAATGGCTAAAGTGCTAGGTTATAATATGCTCACAAATCACAACTCTTACTTGTGTTCCCCAGGAAAATTTTGGTAGACTGGACATGAATAGTCTAAAGCCAGAACCATGCTGCTACACAAACACTAGCTGGCAGCTAATATCGTTACTCCAGTACCCCCAAATGATAAATTACAATACTGGAGGTTTAGGGTTCACACCCTGCTAATAATAATGGGTTGTAGATATTAGAATTTGCTTTTATCTTTTTATTTAAAAAAACCCTAGAATTTACTTACACAAAACCTATATTCAAAGAACATTAGTTAACTTGCAAAGTCAAGCACTCATTAGTGAGAAAAAGCTAGATTTAAGGTTGCCAGTGCAACTTTAATTTTTCCCCATGATGCATTTGACTTATGATATCAAGAAGGCTTAGCTGTTTAATGTTTAATGTTAATTTTGCTTCAGTCTTCACTAAAAAGTTTAATCATGACCAGATATTTAACACAGTTAATATTAAAGGAGAATGAAACACAAGCCAGAATAGGGAAAGAACAAGATAGAGACTATTTAGGTATGTTAGATGTATTCAAGTTGGTGGAGCCAGCAATCTTCAAACTGTCTGGCTATGTCTACCCAGACATTATTTCAGAATAACCGATATTATTCCAAAACAACATAGTTCGCGTCCACACACCAAGCAGTTATTTCGACATAATGTTGACATAATTGGGGTCTGGAGAACTTCTTACTCCAACTCCTGTAGCCTTCATTGTACGAGGAGTAAGGGAAGTAGGAGAGAAAGTGCTCTCTCGGACTTCCTGTGTAGACAGTGCCAAAGGCCAAAATAAGCTATTTCAACAAGCTATGCAATTAACGTCGCTCAAGTTGCATAGCTTATTTCAGCTTTAGCCCTGCTGGATGGACATGCCCTCTGTGATTATGTTTGAGAACTCATGGGAGTATCAGAAGACTGGAGAAGGGCAAACAGCACATGTCATTAAAAAGGGGAAGAAAGAGGACTTGGAGAATTATAGATGAGTCAGCCTAACTTTTCAATTTCTAGAAAAATACTTGAACAAATTATGAACCAATTAATTGACAAGCACCAGGCCCACCAACAGAAATTCTGGGCCACAAGACAGAACAGTCATTGGAACTCCCAGGCACAAACAAGACATGCCCGTATAGATGTGGTCTCCCTAACATTTGGGCAATGCTGCACCTATGGTGGCGGGTGCCCAGCAAACTGACAGCTGTGCTCTGGAAAATCCTTTTCCGGCATGGCCAAGGAATCGACACAGTAGAGTCGCCAACTGTCTAATCACACAAACTCAAAGCCCTGGCCTTCTGCCTTGCCCCTTTCATGAGACCATGTGCCTGTCTCGCTGCTTCTCCATGATGTGGAAGGTCGTGAGTTTGGGTTGCAGGAGATTATCATTGTCCTGGTTTAAGAGGTCCAGTTGTGGCCATGGGGAGAGCACTGTCAGAGCCAACAGGGTCAAGAAACAATGTTGCTTGGGCCAATCAGGGCCAATCACGATGACTCGGGCCCTGTGCCTTTTGAATTTCTTTAGTTCCTTGTTCATGAGCAGAAATGGGGGAAACACATACAGCAGATCTCCCATCCAAAACAAGGAGGCAGCATCAGATGGGGAACCTCACCCAGGCTCTGTCAGGAGCAGAACATCTCCTATTCTACCTAGTTGGAGAGATCCACTCAAAGCACTTCTACACAGCAGGGCTGAAGTCAAATAAAGCTACGCAACTTGAGCTATGTCAATTGTGTAGCTTAAATCGAAATAGTTTATTTTGGCTTTTGGCACTGTCTGAGAAAGAACACTCTTCCTCCAACTTCCCTTACTCCTCATAAAATGAGGGTTACAGGAGACAAAGAAAGAAGTCCTTCAGCTTGACATTATGTCAAAATAACTGCTTGTAATATAGACAGGGACTATGTTATTTCAGAATAATGTCAGTTATTCCGAAATAATACTGCTGTGTAGACATACCCTCAAGGAGTGTCCCACTCCCAGAAGATCTCTAGGACCACCTCCACAGATAGCATACACTCATGGTGAGACGAGAATTTGCCAAGATTTCTGGATGCTCAGAAGATTCTAAGTCGATATCAAGGCTGATGCAAAAGTCCCACAGCTTGTGGGCCTCCTGGCAGAGGGCAGAAGAATGGGTCCCCCCTTGCTTGTTGATGTGAAACACTGATGCCATGTTGTCTGTTTCCTGACCATTCTATCTGCCAGCCAGGGGCAAAACACCCTGCCTGCGAGATGAACTGCTCTGAGCTCTTGGATGTTTATATGCAGTACTGCCTCATCCAGAGACCACAGATCTGGGTCTTTATAATCCTTAGATGAGTCCCCCAATGAAGATCCAACATGAGCTCAATGATAGAAGGATCACCACACTTGAATGGTGGTGTTTGAAAGGTGTTTGTAGGGTCAGCCCTCCACTGAAGGGAGGTAAGTACTGACCCAGGAATGGTGAGAACTTTGTCCAAATTACCTCTGGAATGGAAGACAACTGAGGCCAATCTGCAGAGATTACATATGGAGACAGTGTAGGATGGTGCTTATGTGACCACTACTTATTTGAACTGTGGATCTCTTGTGTGGAGTAGTCCAAGCTGAGATTGATGTTGAGGTATAACCTTTTGAAATCTCAGTGGAATTCTTCAAGTGCCTCCTTTTTTCTGGGTCCATGTGATGAAGATGTCATCAATGTAGCACAAGTAGAGGAGGGGCAGTTGGAAATGAGAGCTGAGAAAGTGTTGTTCTAAGTCAGCCATAAAAATGTTGGCATACCATGGGGACTTATGGGTACCCATAGCAGTACTACTGACTTGAAGGTATAAATCATCCCCAAATCTGAAATGGTTCTTGGTGAGAATAAAGTCACAAATCTCAGTAATCAACCATGTCATGATATCATCAGGGCTATAGTTCTTTACAGCTTGTAGTCCATCTTTCTATGGAATAACGGTATAGAGATCTTCTACAGCCATACCAGCTAGTATGATATTAGATGTAACTAGATAGATACAAAATTGATAAAATTGGTAGACTGAATAACTAGATAGATGGTCACTGAAAAACAACAAACATTGACTCCCATAATTATAGTTAATTGAGTAACTTTGGACAATATTGCCATACTCGAAGAGAATTGCATTGTCCATCCTTTTATGTAATAGACCATACTTTGCCTTTTCTACAACCATTTAGCCAGATCCCATAATCCTATGATTTTTGCTACAGTAACGGCAGAATTGTCAGGCCAATAAGTAGTATCCAAAATGTTTTGGTTGGGGAGGATAGTTACAAGAAACAAAAAAATGAGTTTTGCTCTGTTCCACCACCATTTTCACATTATTACATAAATTTACAAATGTAACACAACATTCTCAAATATGAAATGAAAAATATAGAGAGGAGCATAAACATGTAAACTACAGTTGTGTCAAAACAGCAAAAAGATAATTTAACTCACTCAAATTATATGTATCTTTATTACGTATGCATGTCAGGACTGTTCCCCACTCTGGTGCAGAAAGGAGGCAGATCATAAAGACTTTAAATATACCTTGCCTGAACAGAACCCCCCCAGCGTCAGAGGGTATGTGGAACGAGGTGTACCGGTAGTTCGGAATAGGAAGCCTAATCCGAACTACTTAGTTTGTGCCACGTGTAGCCGCGGGCACGGAGTCCGAACTAGCGGACATTTAAAAATGGCGGTGCCGGCAATATGAAAATGAAGCCCGGGAAATTCAAATCCCGGGCTTCATTTGCAACTCCGGTTGCCTACATTAACCACCCTAGTTCGAACTAGGGTGGTAGTGTAGACATACCCACAGATTCACTACGGGGGGGGGGGAGGAGTAGCTGCCACCATCAAGTGATTTTATCTGTAAAACCAGGGACGAACACTTGAATTCTGCCTCTGGGGTGCCCCAAGCTCTTCTGTGCCAAAATAGCTTGAAAAATAGAAAAACAAGCTAAAGTCTCTGGTAGCTGACCACCCAGACTCAGGCAGGCAAATACACACACAGACAGATCCCTGTTACTGTCCAGGGCACAAGAATCAAATCATCATATTAAAAAGTGATTTTTATTACAAAACAAAAAATATACTTGATTGCTAGATGTTACAAAGCAACTAAGGAAAACAAATTAAAACACAGAGAAAATCTCTGGGAACAATTCTTAGATGATAAATGGGAAGGGGAGGCGTAGATTCACATAGAGCAGTTCAAACCAAACCACAAAATAAAGATAATACCCTGATTGTGACTAGATTCACTTTCCCCCTTTACTTACTCACAATCTTCTCTTGGTTCAGTCCACTTCCATGCCCTGAATTCCTTGAAGGCATGGTAGTCCTGCCTGGGTTTAAATTATTCTATGTCTCTCAACTCCTGGTTTAACTCTCCCACACAAAGAAAGCAGGCAAGGTATCTATATCCAATTCAAATTTCAGCACTCTATCTCGATTTGTTCTTCTGGTTCCTTGCCAACACACTTGCTAGTTATTTGAGTTTAACCCCTTAGTCACCAAGTGCTGGCCAGCACTCCTATCCATTACATACGGTGTGAAGCTTGGGTACCCATAGAAGTGCTACGATAGTTTGAAAGTAGCAGAGTACCAAAGTTTATGCATAAATCCAACAATTCTGCTATTACTCATGAAATAATTTAAGTATCTCTCTAATGTAGGGTTTTTTCTCTAAGACCCATAATCTGGATATTTAAATAATGTAATGCGTGGACTTACTTCAAACAACCTCACTATTACAACACCCACAGTAAACGGATATGTACCATTTGTGTATTGCACATCATGAACTTCATGTCCAAGGCTATTTTAACCTTGGTAGGGATCTGGTTGCTGTCAGATGACATTCATTTTTGATGTTCTACTTTCAAATATCTTGGGCAGAGTTCAATGATAGATGTCAGAAGGACCTAGCAGGTTGATATACTGAATCATTATTCACAGATTAGCTCTGTTACCCTAACTAAACATAACCTAACTTTGGCATGCATTTCCAGGTTTCCAAACAGGGATCATGGCACATAGGTTTTTTAATAGTAAAAAAGGATGTTTTTAAAATGTGCGTATTCCACAGCAATGTTTTCATCTAGTTTATTTTAAGATGGCATTTGACCATTTTAAAGCCTATTAAACTGCTGACTTCCTTGGCCAGTTTTCATTTAAAACTGTAAGCCAGTCAGAAATACTGTCGCTTGCAGAGTGTACAGCTTTTCCTTTCTTAGAGGCTCTATAACCTCACTTACAAACTACTGAAATATGAATCGATCTATATGCATCATGTTATATAGCCCCAAATCTGCACTGCAGAGTTAATGGGTATTGGTTAATGAGTATTGGTTAATGGTAGCTTTGTCTTTCATTTCAGTAGATGCAGGATTAGGCTCAACAGCCCCAGGTTCTCTACTTCATCAACTAATGTGACACATAGCAACTTAAGCCAACTGGATACATGTACTGAGGAATTCCCCTGCACAGGGAAAATTTCTGACAGCTTTAGGCTAATATAAGTGGAATAGCCACATCCTAGCCCAGCTGTCCCCTACCCCCCCCCCAATGTAATGTGGGCAGAAGGGAGCCTGTTTAGGGCTGGATGAGTGTGTCAGAAAAGAGATGGAACATGGTGACATCAGGTTCCACTGTGCATGAACCCCAATGGTAAACGCTTGATGAGGCAGTAGCAGAAGTTAGAGACGATCCCTTTGTGCTTTAACTTCCACCTGAGCCAAGCAATCAAGGACAAGGGAACCACAACAATCTTCCCTGCAGCCACCGCACTCCATTACATCCTCACAATGACTGGAGCCAAAGTTCCTAACGCAGGAGCATCTGCACAGAAACACGGAATTGACTGGACCACATCAATGTTCCTGTTATCTGAGATCCTACCTCTGATAGTGACTAGCCCCACATACTTCAGTGAAAGTGCCAGAAATACCTGTTCACAAGGAAGTTTCTTCACAGCTTCTCCCACACACTAATTACAGGTTGGCATATGCCTTGATGCACGATCATTTGTATTGCAGATACGCTGTGATATCATGTGCAAAATAAAGAAGTTTGCAGTAACTGACATGAAAAGCTGATCTTGGAAACTGCTAGAGAGAAGACTGTGATTACTCAGTAGGATGGCACCCACTCAGAGCTAGTGCTGACTTGGGAACAAGACTTTCCTTTTGTGAAAAATGTTGAGGTTTTTGGCATTCGATTCCATATTAGAACAAAGGTAACCTTTTTACATTTTTCACAAAAACGCCCCAGGAAGAGGCTATCTCAAACTGGCCAATAGCCCAGACGTTAGGACGCTCCACTGGGATGCAAAGGATTCCCAAATCCCTCCTTGGCCTGCCTGAGACCAGGGACTTGACCATAGGTCTACACAGTAGAACAGCCCACCAGGAGAGACTGAGACAGCCAGCCGCTAGCTCTGTAGCCAGATAGGTAGGACACTCACACTGTAGGAGCCTCATGATCACGTCCTTTGTCTGCATCAGGCAAAGCAGCAACTCAAACCTGCATGTCCCACATCTCATGGGAGTGCCTGGCAGTAAATACCCAACCAGCTCTAGTTAGAAATAATCCTGCTTGGTGCAGAACATTTCACACCAGCACAACGTAAAAAAGTACTGATGAATGCAATGGTACCCAACCCACCATTACTTAGTGCTGCTGCATAGCCACCAGGTTATGTCTTTTTTAGCCAAAGAGTGGAAATGGAGCTGTTGCATGGACCAATATCAGGGCTGCAAGAGCAGACAACATTTTTTAACCTGAGCCCTTAAAAAAATAATAGTAGTGACTAAATAAAATGCAAACGCAATAGTACGCATTCCAAGGGTTTAAATGAAATCACCTAAAACTTGGCTGATTTATAAAACAGAAAAACTACCCTTCCAACGAGGCTGCTGATGGCTGGTGCAGAGGTCAATTGCTCAGAGGCTCAGGCAATTCAAAAGGAGCCAGGACTCCCAGCTGCTGCAATCGTTGTCAGCAGTAAAATAGGGCTAAGGCATGCTTCCTGCCCACACTCCCTGTGCACTGGTCCTGGAAGAGCTTATCAAAACAACACATTCCTACAGTCCCTGGGGTGATTCCTGTACACTGCCTCCACCCCCAAGCATTGACTCTGTAGTTTCCATTGGCCAGAAGCTGCAGCCAATGGGAGCTGCAGGGATAGTGCCGGCTGGTAGCGGCACTGAGAGACCCTCTTACCCCCTGCCTAGGAGACACTGTCAGAGGGGTGTGCCAGTCATTTTTGGAAGCTGCCAGAAGTAAATGCTGACCCCTTGCTCCCCTCATTCATCCCAGTCCAGAGTCCGCACACAAATTCCTTCCCAGAGCCTACACCCTGTACCTTAACCCCCCAGCCTGGTGAAAGTGAGTGATGGAGAAAGAGTGGGGGAGAGGGCTTTGGAGAAGGTGCAGGACAGGGGAATGACCACAGGGAAGGGGTGAGACAAGAGTCTTTGGGTTTGCATGACATCCCTACCAGATGGGTATATAAAAGTCCTGGCTAGACTGGGAAAACGTGGCCAGTTGCACAGCCACTGCAGGTATACCAGTGCCCAAATGCCAGGCCGACTACATTCATTCATTCAGAGCTTTTGCGTGAGTGGGGGGCCATAGACTCTTCTGCCCCATAGCCAGGAATTGCTGTCAGCAAGATTCACATCCATCAAGTGAAGCAGCTTCTTCTGGTCATAGTGCTCAATTAGCTCCACCATCGCCTGCAATGAGAACCAAATAGCAGCTACCTGATACTTTTAATATTTCTGAGACACCTCAGGTCTGATGAGAAATAATTCCTGGTGCGCAGCTTGGGAAAAGCAAGCCATTTTTCTGTTCAGCCTGGTTTGATGCTTGTCAATAGCTGCAGCATTCTGAAACTAGTGACTGTACTTTGTGTCTACTGTTGTGCAACTTTAGGTGTAACTACTTTTGACTAAGTACACAAAGTCAGTTTTCCCAGAGTTTGGATTCTCACACTGCAACAAGGCTTGAGACAAATTTATGAGGCACCAAACCTTTTCATGTCAACACCAAGCAGTCGATATTCTTCAAAATATCACAAAGAATGCGGGCGATATGCTAAGTTTTCAGAACTCTTAAAAGAAAGACAAAAACTAGACAACTCTAATAAAAATTACTAAGTAGCATACATTGTCTTGCCAAACAAGGACTTACACTTCCAGGCCATTACAATGAGCAAGCTGAAAATACACCCTCATGTGGGCAGCTTGACTGAAATTATATTGTTTTGTCTCTAGGCAAAATATAATCCTGATATTTCAAAGTGGTTGAAAAAAAGTTCACAAATGCAGTTCTTCAGAAAGAGATGATGGAAACTGTGAGTCTTAAATCTCCCTTGAGGGAGATTTCTAAAAACATTTCTGGAAAGTGGTGTACAACAGATATCTCCAACAAAGAGCAAATGGTTCTCTAGATGTGATAGTGGATGATGACATGAACAATGACAAAGAGTTAACTGGATTGTACAATAACCTGTACATCTACAGAGGTATGTTGCAGTAATTAAAGATATACTATTGTCTTTAAATCAGACACTCAGCAATTAGCATGGACCATGTTATAAGGGTGATGCTAATATGGAAAGCTTAGTGTCAGATGTAGCAATTAGACTGACCAAACTACATAACTCATTGCAATGAGCATGCTTTGAATTTGGTATGCCAGGACATTACTAAAAATACTACTAGCCTAATAGCTCCTCTTGAAACAATTTACACACAAAAAAATCACAAAATGTAATTTAAAAATCACAAGTGAAATATTACAGGATATTAAATATGAAATGTTAAGTACATTGCCAAGCCCTCTGTCAACTAAAATGAATGCTCTCTGCAGAAACACTGATTTCAGTTTCTGAGACCTACCTTGAACTTTGTGCATTTCAGAAGGGTGCAAAAGATGCACAAAAAATCCTAAAATATACACTCCAATTGAGGTTGTAAAAACTCAAATGGAAGTTGAATTTTACTTTTTGATCTTGAACTAACTTAAAAAGTCCCGATAGGTCCAAAACTCTGCATAGGTCAGATATTTCAGCAACAGAAGGCCAATCTTTCATAAAAATAGCACTTAAGTCTATCCAATCAGACAAAAGCTAGAACTTGTTTTGGGTGCAAACTCCACAAAAGTTTCAAGCTTGAGATGGTCAGCATAGAAAAGTTCTGAAGAAATTGCAAATAGGCACAAATGAAGCCAGGGCAATAAAGGAATGGGGTAAGTATTTCTATTTTGAATTAACTAATCTTACAATTGCCACTATTCAATCAAAATTAGAACAGAAAAAAATGTCAAAATATTCAGAATCTTAAAATTCTTATTACTCCAACCATAACACATGCAAGTTCAAGGCCTGCTTCAGGTGAATGGTTCCAATTTAATCTATGATTTTCTGATTACTCAGCTTCATCTGTTGCAAGCCAACTGTCAGTTTACAGAAAGATCACTGAAGTCAGTTCATAAATATCTCCCTTCACTCAGCCAAACTGAATGTCAGCTGTTTTCTGAAGTGATGATATGGATAAAAATGATTTTGGTGATACCAGCAACCAACACTGTGTGTGTAGTTTCAGTGCTCTCTCTGTTAAAACATGGTTTGATCCACAATGGGTCAATCACATCTCAAATGCAGCATGATTTTCTATTAACACACAGGCAAAACTTTTTATGTAGGCAATGACAAATGCTACAGATTGCAGATGGTACAGAAGAATTAATTTCAGGAAACCCAGCATAAAGATCATTTGGAACATTTTTTTCCAATATGCAAAATCATTATTTTTGCTCATGTTCAAAAAATGAGTAGTTTTGTACCATGACTAAATCTGCCCACTTTTAATGAAGTGAGATAAACTAGCTTCTGTTCCCAACTCAGTATTTCCTTTATTTATTAATGCAATCTCTATATTTCTGGGGAGGCGAATACTCTCCCTGGCCCCAATTTCTCTATGAAAGGAGTAGCTGCACATCCACTGGCATCAGTATGCAGCTATCCAGGGAGTCACACCTGAAATAATGTCTTCCTTCCCTCCCTCTCTGTATCTGTACATATTATATACAAGGTGAGACTAGACAGCAGTTCCACTGCAGGCATGGAAGACAGAACCTGCAGGTGCAGAAGGTAGAATTTCATGCCTAGCAAATCCCTGCAGCAACAACACTCGTGGCTCTCTCTTTCAACCACAATGATGACAAGCATTATATTCCTGAAGAGAACCACTGCTTTTTATGGTGTCCCCATCTCTAGCAGATATGTGGTGCCATAGTCATATGAAAAGCAATATTTGTGCAGTCTCACTATATTTTGGACACTTAGCCCCAATTATATGTTGTTATGGGATTTTTATGGCTCTGTGCAAACAAGTGGTTTCCAGGTGGAGGTAAAGGCATACTGTGTCATGACATGCTATGATGAAAGGGGTTAACATGTAGCCATTTTATTTACAGTATGTATGGCATCACTAACCCTTAATCCTCCTTTCTCCATTGGTTATACCAGGAGGCGGAAATAAAATTAAATGGCAGTTATCTTTGGCACTGGTAGCACAATATTTGTTTATATGGATAATGGACCAGATCCCTCCTCCTGTCAGAATTGTGCTCACTGCAAGACTAGGGGATAGGGAGAATAAAGGTAACCTTTAATATCCATTGCATTCCTGAAGTGCTAGGGTTGGCAGGGCTTGAGACAGTCTCTCACACATACTGGAGCTACTCTAGCTTATGCCCATCTTTCCATAGCCTCGTAGGGATCATCCAGCAGCAAGGGATCACAGAGAACAGGGACCTCCCCCTTTCTGCTGGATTCAATACAATGTTGCTTGTGGATTCTGTGTCAGAGGGCCAGACCTGCCAGCTTCCCAGATGGTTTGGGACACTAGAAATGCTTGCTACAGGAAGAGGAGGTGAACTGAACCATAAGCAGCCATAAATCTGACCTTTCCTAACTTTCAAGTGCTAGACTTAGCAACCTAAATAACACACTTTTAACACTATTTTCAAAAGTAATTATACATAACATACACGTGTAGTAACAATGGAAACTTATCCATAGTAAATATCCGCTAAGTACCTGGCCTAAAGCTCTGTCGGTCAGATTTGCATATACCTGTTCCCCAGCCAAGCAGTGTGACTCACAAGCATCCATTCCTAAACAACACAACTTGTCAAGTGCATGTGCACTTGGTTACAACCAGTTAGGCTGGCCGCACGCAGTCAGTCAAGTCTGAATGGTTGCAGCTCCAGCCAATCACAAAGGTTTTGTTGTATCAGCAATAACAGCAAAAATGGTTGTTTAAGCACTTCATCCCCCTGGTGGAATTTCCAGCTCTGTGTTAGGTACCTGCATTCCCTATACAGTGCAGGGAGTAAGTGAAGAAACTAAGAATGGGAGACACAAAAGCCAGCACATGGAGCAGGAAGCCACCAAAACCAGCCAACAGGAAATGCAGAGGAGGCAGGTATGGCCTAATCTCGATCAGTCAGATGGAGTTAGATGCCTAACTCTGGGTGAAATAAAGTATCTTCCTCTGCTCAGGAGTTACAGCCATGAACCCAGTCCTGGACTTAAATACCTTCGCTCTCATTGCAAGAACATGAGGAGGGATCATGGAGCAATTTTCCAGTTTTACCCAACATGTTAATGTTTAGAACATTAATCCAGAACATGGAAGGTTTAAGTCCCTGTTCTAATGGCCATACTTTTTTATATACAGGCAGTCCCCGGGTTACATGGATCCGACTTACATCGGATCCCTACTTACAAACGGGGTGAGGCAACCCCGCACTAGCTGCTTCCCCCCAGCAGACCAGGGAGACGCGAAGCTAGCGCCCCCCCCCCAGCAGACCAGGGAGATGTGGAGCGGCTTTTCTCAGCAGACACATTAGCTTGAGAATAAAGGACTGAGGGAAGTGAGGTGTGGGAGAATAAAACTGAGCTCTGGAGAAATGTTTGGCTAGAGTTTCCCCTACAATATGTACCAGTTCCGACTTACATACAAATTCAACTTAAGAACAAACCTACAGTCCCTATCTTGTACGTAACCCGGGGACTGCCTGTATAGTAGAGCAGCTTCAATAGGTGAGACTGAAAGATCCACTCCTGAATACCCCTTCGCCCAGTTGTTGGGGCATTCACCTGAGAGGGGAAGAGCTGGGTTTAAATCCCCATTCTACATTTGCCAGAGGGAGAATTTGAACCTGGGTCTCTCATATCTAGTAAGAGGATTACAGCAGCAATAGCTGCTGAGTTTTATGAGGCCCAGTTTACCTACTGAATTGAGCCCCAGAAAGCAAGATATATAGAAGAAATGCCTACTTTGAGGATTCCTCTGGAGTTCAGGTATAAGCAGGACTTAAGCAGCTACGTATATGGCCAGTGGCAGAAATTTATGTTCTAGTGGACTTTACCAGCGTAAACTTAGACATCTAGGAACTTTAGGTATCTAGAGAGTTATGCAGGAGTCGAGTGAGGGCTTTGAGAATGTAAATTTTGACCTTACCTGCCTAAATTCTTTTGGGGATCTAGCGCTAAATGTCCCCTACATTTACTTATTTTAATTTACTTTTATAGAATGCCCAGTGACCAATATTGCAGCGAGGAGGCAAGTGTAAAAATTTAAAACAACCCTTGATGAAAATCCAAAATAAGCAAATGAGATCATGCATAGTCATAGCATATGAAAGCTGAGACATTTTTTTTTAATTTGCCTAAAGGCCCCAGATTTCTGAACCTGCAGATTTTATAAGGGCATGTACCTCTGCAGTGATAATAGTAACAAGGCAAACTGTACTTTTGTACCAGCTCTGCCCACCAGCCCACTTTACCTGCTCTAATAACAGACCATAAAGCTTTTATAAAGAGGGAATGGCTCTGAGATATTTTTAAAATATTACTTTAAACTTTTTCTTGCCTCCTGAGCTGTATTCAACTGTACTTATGATAATTACATGTCTAACATTAGAAATGTAGAAGTACAAGTAACACTTCTGATATTATTTTTAAAACTGTCTAAACATGTCCCAAATAGATGCACAAAGCACACTACAGGGCGTAGGGGGAAAAGTAATACTTTTAGATTGTCTTATTTGGGAAATAGCATGTGACCTTTTATGTCACCGTGCATCAGGAAAATATTATGTGATAATTCAAATTGTACTGTAATGGATATGCAAAGGGGGGGAAGGTATAGCATGCATTCTTCCTGATTTTTGAGTGCTCAGCTGTAAAACTTCAATATTGTATTAATTATTGCCACTTTCACAGGTGTTGAGGATTCATGAAAAAAGGTTTATCTGATTAAATAAATAATGGACCATGCATACCCATTCCTTGTTTTATTTCATAAAATAGCTAAAAGAAAAAGTCTAGCCCAAGTATTCTATCATATCCTCAGTCAAGCAAAGAGACAAGGTTTGTTACACATCATTTCTTTTGTAGAAGTGAGGCAGTCCTTTTGACTAGAGATACATGAATATTAAAATCAATGTAAACTGTCCAGAATAAATTTTGTAGCCCAACTGTTTTGGAACACAATACAGAAAGATGGGACAGTTGCTGAATCAATACATAAGACATAGCCTTTCATATGAATGGAAATAAGACAGTTTTGAAATAAAACCAGTTATGATGACTGGGTAAAAAAGCAAGATCTTTTACAATTGCCCAAATAAATTGTGATTATTAATTAAAATAAATTCTTAAACAGAGCATGGCATCAATTTGAATGTACAGGTCTCATCAGAGCCAATGGAAACTCTTGAATAGAAAGACAAACAGCCATACTCTATCATTTTCCGCAGAAGATAATATCACATTGCTGAAATGTTAGATGAATTTTAAAAACCCTCTCAATATTCCCTCTCAATATTACTGGATCGGACCTTCCTATTGCATTAAAGGTGGCCAATTCATACTCACCTTATACTGGGAAAAGCTCACCTCATGCAAAGAGCTCATACAAAGTTTCTGCAATGTTCAAGACCTGCTTATTCTCAAAATAGGACCCAATTAGTCCCTGATGCGAGCCCTCTGAACAGGGGTGAATCTCACCACACTGTGCAAATAACAAACAGGAGATTTGAACCTGCCCTTCATTACTCAGACTTTAATGGGAGCTGAGGTTCCACAATACTTCAGAGGCATCATTTAGCACTTCACAGTATCAACTCCTTTGTTTGCTCAAACTCATAAGCCTAGGATTAACAGTACCAGCCAGCGTCACCATGTGTAGCATCTTAGTACTCAAGTACCTCAGTGAAGCAATCAGCCTGTGTATAATGAGGTACTATTCAATGCATGTAATGGCAAAGTAACTAAGATCCAAGTTTGATAACACATTATTTTCTATGTAGAAAACCATCACATAATTTCAGTGTTTCAAGGAAGTCAACATAAATATACTGCAGAATATAATTATAAAAAGTTGGCTACCAGCAAGCTTGAAAATTCTGTCATTATCCCTAGAATTATTCATTATACTCTTGAATTGTAATGAACAAGAATTACTTTACAAAAATACATAGATTTTAACAAGGCTCTTATATAAGCACTGTGTACAGTGATTAAAATTCACAGCAGATTAGACATCGTGAATGATGTCCAGTGACTCACATAATCCTTCATATAGGGCTTTAGTGGAACATTTCTCCTTTCATAATGAAAAGGGATAAATTTCAGCCAATGGTCACAGCAGACATTCTGAAGGAATTTCATTGGAAAGTCGTTTTTGTGACCACAGTGCAAAAGGCTTTCAACTTACAGCAATTATTTGCTCTTGCTCTAAAACATCAATAACGTAAAAGCAATTCAATCAATTATAAAAACTAAAACATTTTTGCTACTGCATGTTAAGTGACTGCCTATAAAACACTGTAATGATGAGTGACAGGACTCCACAAAACAGGGAAATACCTGAAAATAACAGACAATTATAGCAACAGTGCTACTGGGCACTTCTACAATAACACACACACTATAGTAAAGCCTGAAGGGATCAAATGTGGAATTGCTACAAAAGCTGGTCAGCGCACAGGTCTGGCATCATGCTACGATAAAAAAATCTCTGTTGGGAGTGTGAAAACAAGGCCAAAACTAACAATGGTTTCTGGAGTTTAAGGTAGGCTGTGGTTGCAACTTTAAAATTTGCAGATAAAGGCTATATTTGTGAGAATCTACTGTAGGGCTGCCAGATGCTTGAACCAAAAATACCGAACAATCACCCCCTTTCCTAAAAAAAAAAAAAAAAAAACCACTGGGAAAAAATTCTGTTGAGGGGGAAAAAAAAGGACTCCGAGACCTATTAGGCAAAAATAAATAAATAAATAATAAAACAGAATTAAAACAGCATGGCCCCTTTCAGAGTGAGTGCAGAATTAGAATAGAGATAGGAACAGGGAAGAAGTTGAGTACTAAGATCCAGGGAAGGCATTGCTTCCCCTTGGTCTTTAGGCTTTTTGCTAGCGGCCATTTTGTGTTCTTGTTCAAGCCAGAACTTAGCTTCCCTGCGGAACCAGGTAAGCATGGGATCCGGGGGCAGGAGTCTGAGGGTATCGCGGTCCGGGGGGTGCTAGGGTTGCCAGGTGTCCGATATTTTCACCTCCTAGCTGGGGAAAAAAATCAGAAAATACCGGACATTTTAGGTGTCCGGTATTTTCTGAATTTTTTTTTTACCAGACAGGAGGTGAAAAAACCGGACTGTCCGGGTCAATACCAGACACCTGGCAACCCTAAACTGCTCCTGGTTCTTTTCCCATTGGCAGCGTTCTTAAGAAGTGACAAATAAACTTCTCCTTTCATGAACCAGCACTAAAAATATGTTTGGGCCAAGTCCTCAGACAAAGTTCATATCAGATGAGGATCTGACTCCTTCCTTCAAGTCTATTCCACACAAGAGCAGGAAGTAAAAATCTTGTTTTAAGCTGATCACTTTTGACCACACAAACGAAGAAATACAGTAGGCCACAACAAAAGACCCGGGCAAGCCAAATCAGAATAAAAATGGAAACTTTTAATGGAAAAACAACTTTGATTACATTTTCTCTTCTTTCTAACTACTGGAGGTTGCCCCTTATTTAAACTTCTCTAAAAAAAACCAAAACCCTAACAGGGTAAGGAATCTGACCCCAGAGTCCCCTGCACTCAACTCCTCCCCCCCCCCCCCGTGCCATCCTCCTACCTTCAGAGCCCCCCAGTGCCAGCCCCCCATCCCAAGTGTCTCAGTGCCAGCCCCCCACCCCTTAGAGCTTCCCTCCACTACCAGTGCCAGCCTGCTGTTTCCAGAGCCCCATTGCACCCAACCCACCCAGATACCTCCCCAATGCCAGCCCCCAGTCCAATATTAACCCAGTCCCCAGAGCCCCCTACTGCCAGCATCCCACCCTGGATGCTCTAGTGCCCCCCAGTGTCAGCCCCTCTGCCTCTTAGAGCCCCTCACCCTTTAGAGCTCCCTAGTACTAGCCCCAGCCCTAGCACCCCCCAGTGCCAGCCTCCTGCCTCTTAGAGTCCCCCCATCCCCAGAGTCCCCCAGTACTAGCCCCACCCCTGGAGCCCCCAGTGCCTGCCCTGCCCCCTCACCTCCGCTGCCTCCTAGTCACCAGCAGAGCGCTGCTGCCTAGGTCGTGGTTGCTCTTAGGCTATGTCTACACTACCCCCCTAGTTCGAACTAGGGGGGGTAATGTAGTCATACGGAGTTGCAAATGAAGGCCGGGATTTGAATTTCCTGGGCTTCATTTGCATAAAGCCGGCCGGCGCCATTTTTAAATGCCGGCTAGGTCGGACCCCCGTGCCGCGCGGCTACACGCGGCACGGACTAGCTAGTTCGGATTAGGCTTCCTAATCCGAACTAGCTGTACACTTCATTCCACGAGGCGTACAGCTAGTTTGGATAGGAAGCCTAATCCGAACTAGCTAGTCCGTGCCGCGTGTAGCCGCGCGGCACGGGGTCCGACCTAGCCGGCATTTAAAAATGGCACCGGCCGGCTTTATGCAAATGAAGCCCGAGAAATTCAAATCCCGGGCTTCATTTGCAACTCCGTATGACTACATTAACCCCCCCCTAGTTCGAACTAGGGGGGTAGTGTAGACATACCCTAAGACTGCTGAGCTGGGCTCCATGCGGCCCTGCCGCCACACAGCTAATCGATCTTCTGTGGCTAGAAGGAAACCCCACCCCAGCCCAGCATAGGTTGGCTGAGAGGAGGGAAAAGGCCATGCCTATCCCAACAGCCACATTGGGAGCGGTGTACCCCAACCCCAGTCCCCACAGCCCGGCAGCCAGAGGTCCACTGCCCGGTAGTGGGTCGCGGAGCGGCGGTTGGGAACCACTGTGCTATAGAATCCATGGCACAGGGAATAGCTGGGCATGAGAGAACCTAGCAGGACTCTTCTATGCCCAGCTGATTCCTTGCTGCTGGAACAGTACCTTGAATTCACTGGCACCTGGTTCATCTAATTTACACTAAGGACCAGTACCCAAAAGCCCCAGGATCAAGTGAGTATAAAAGGATCTTAAGCTACTTTTCCACCTACCCTCTGGATTTGTGTGGGCACTTCAGCCCTACCAGAGAACTCCTTTTTCACTGCTGTTTCTGCCCCTAATGTTTGCTATCGTTTCTCCTTTTCCTGTTTCCAATCTGAAGCAAATGAAGAAGAGACTATTTCTTGCACCTATGCATTTGTAAAGTCAGTAGACATCCTGTCCTAAACAGTATTTCAATTGGGTGGAATTATTACTATTATATGGATTAAAATAGTACCTACAATATAGACACACACAGTAAAATGCAGTCCAAAGTGCTTGCAGTCTAAGAACTATTTTTTTAATCCTGTGTGATATTGTTAACTACAATCAATTGCTAAATGCAAAACTCCACAGGAGTAAATGCTGCAAAGTGGATAGAAGAAAAGTTTCCTTTGTCTGCCCCACAATACCAGGACTTGTTAGAAGTCAAATGGATCCCCAGATTGAATCAGAGTTGCTTTAAAACTCCTTCACCTTGTATTTGCCTGTGATGGCAACCAACAAGCCATGAAACTGGCTAAAGCACGGTGAGTTCCTGTCATATCGCTTTCTATCCACAACATGCTGCCATACCATGAGGGAGTGAGGTAGAGCAGGTGGAACCTGAACAGAAATCAGCTATGCTGATTTTACCACAGGCAAAAATTCCCTCAGGGTGAGGGAGTCCTCAACTGCTCATTTAGGGCAGCTTTCAGGTACTTTTGTGCTGCCGTGGGCCAAGGCCTGACTCAAAGGGCCGAGCTTTTGGCCCTTGAAATAGCTCATGTGTAAGTTATTTCACAATAAAGAAATCCCAGCAATGAATATATAATCCACATGGGGGCTGGCCAGGCCTGCCATCAGGGGAGGCAAAGAGGGCAATTGCCCTAGACCTCAGGAATTCAGAGGGGCCTAGAGCTCCAGCTGCCATCACTGCCGGAGTAGCAGCAGCCCCACACCCTTTAAACTGTAGTCAGGCAATGCTAAGTGAAGCCCACCATGCTCTGGGCAGCGCTGAGGGCCACCTGCCCAGCAATGAAGCCACTCCCCACACCTTGCCCAGGAGCCCCAGATGCTGCCAGCTCTGGTGGACCTGGCCAATGAGTGGAAATACCCTGCTAAGACTCGCAGATTTTTGAAAGCAATAGAAACTCCACACAGTTAGCTGCTCTTAGGAATCTCAGCATGGACCAAATCCCAGTATTTTAACTCAGTCCTTATTCTGGAAAAACTGCTCTTGAGTTCAGAGAGAATTTGCCTGAGAGAGGAATGAGTGTATAGTACTTACACAGTCAATGTGCTATACAAACATTGTCCATTGTCTACTTAACCCTGCCAATTGTTCCAGGAAGGAGGTAAATATTATCTCTGTTTGCTCTCCTGTAAAACTGAAGCATTGCTGACTTCCCTACAGCCACGGAAGAAGAGTGTGGCAGAGCCAGAGTAGAACTTAAGAGGTCCTCAGTCTTGTCCCACCCGCAAAGCACTAGGCCATTTCTCTCTCCCACATCCTGTGTTTTCTTCCTACATTACAGAGGGAAAAGTTCAACTCGGTGTTGTTCAACTTAACCATCATAATTTGTTGCACGAGATGTGCCTGAGAAATCAGAACGGCTAGATGTACAGCACTGCATTCAAAAAGTTCACGCCCTTGTATCTCTTCTAATCACATTACATGCACTGCACTGACCTTTGCAAGGAATCGAAGGCCAAGCTGTTGGAACTTGTTGCTATTACTCTTGATGGGAGAAGCAGAATAGCAGTGGATTGAGTCCTTGTGCTGCTGTGTAGTCTGAGGAATCATCTTTTCCCAAGATGCCTTCCTGTCGTTCCAATATTCCAAAGGAAACATTTGTGGCAACGTGTAGAATGGCCCAAGAACCATGTTTGCAAACAAAACTGTCTGCCTTAGAACTTTTTTGCAGCTGCCTATTGATTCTTCATCCACACTAGAATGACTTACTGATGGTTTTCTGAATTTTCCCCAGTCTTATTCTGAACATAAGACTCCTAGGTGTATTCTGAGAGTTGATGGCAACTTGGTCTTTTTAAAGTTGATTGTAGAAGTATGGTTTTGTCATCATTTATTGTCTTTTCTATTGCTATGTCTGTCAACTTCTTGAGATCTAGCTCTGAAAAAAGCATCTACAAAAAAGTATAGGTGTGCTCCTCATGTTCTTAGACTTCCTAAATCAGCACAGTTGAATTCATTTTTGCAAGCTTGTCTATACTATGAACTGTAGGTGACCATATGGAAAAAGTTTTGGGGAAAAGAATCTAGCTCTATTCAATATCCATTTTCTATCACCTCCAAAGCCCAACTGTCCATAGTGGATTATTGCCAAATCTCCAGACATTTCATGCATGCCAGTCCTCTCCTGCTGGCATTTGCCGAGCTCTTTTATGACTTGTGTTCCTTTGGCACTGGTGGCTAATTATCAGATTATAATTCTTATATACTATATTCTAATAACAATATAAAACACTTTGCAAATATGACTTAAATGAACTTCACAAAACCCTAGTGAGGTAGATAGACATTATACTCATTTTGCAGATGGACAAATTATGGAAAAGATTATTTTTTAATGACATGTTTATGGCCACAGAGCAAGTCCAAGATGCATCTGAATAAAGAATTAAGGAACCCTAATCCCTGCCTTCTGCTTTAATAATTAAGGCAATATGCCTATGCCCCGGGTTCTGTCTGAATTAGTCATCTCCAGAACAGCCCATATTCTCGGTGCAGCCTTCTCAGGAAAGGAGGCTCTTCTATTATCTTTTCTTTGAATGGGTAAAAGGAATAATTTCCGTTGTCACGCAGTGCTGGGGTGTTAATTCTCTTTTAAGATTCCGAAAGAGAAGGCACATGATGCTGTTCTTTTTGGCAGATTCCACTATCACATTTTATAGAGTTCTGACTGACGATTCCTCTAGTGGGGAATGGATTTTGATTCAGAAGAAAAATCCCTTCTTTTCCTATCTTAGCCTCATTCCCAGCATTCTGACTGCACTCTTTATCATCAATTCAGAAGGCAATAATTTTTCCTGAGTCTCATTGTCAGATTCCTTCCTCTATCTTCTCTAAACAGCAAAGTTTCCAGAGAAGTTGTTGCTCCCAGTTGAGAAAGGAGAGTCGGCGTTTGTAATTTTTGCTCTTATACAGGTTGAACCTCTCTAGTCCAGAACTCTCCGGTCCAGAAACATGTGGTCTGGTATGATTTTAGTTAGCCAGATGTCCACTTTTCATGGATGTGGCCAAGTTTCCCGTTGTCCCATAAAGTTTGTTTACAGCCTGCAGTCCTGGCTCTCAGTATTCTGTGCTGTTATTTAGCTCTAATTTGCTCCCAAATGTCTTCTAAGAGCCCAGTAAACAGTGGAAGGATTGGCAATGCTGCTAGACAATACTGACTTCCCGTGGTCTGGAAAATTCTCTGGTTTGGAACCAGTCAGGTCCCGAGGGTGCCAGACTAAAGAGGTTCAACCTATATATCCTGTATGTGTCAGCTTCTTTTACTTTCACAAGTATAAGTAGACTTACCTATTTGCTCATTCTGACTAGATATAATGGATCAATATCCAAACTAGCAATATCCTAATCAACTAACCGACAGATGAACAGCTTGTCTGATTAGGCCATAGGAATACGGAGCTGCCCACCCATCACTCCAAGTAATTATTTTACTACAGGGAATTAATATACTAAAGTCACCCTCACTTGTTATCACTTTTGAGATGTTTGATACCATTTCACCAGTGCTCTTATGCCAGCCACATCCTTTTCAAATGTAGATCTTTGGACATCTAGTTTTTTATGTTTTATTTTGGGTTGGGTTTTTTGGCGGGGTTTTTTTTTTTTTTTTTGGAGTTCAATCCAAAAATGTGCTGAGCTCCTATCATTATTCTTTTTAAAAACCAATTTGGATTAAGATCCCTACCCTGATAGAGTCTTTCATGACAGATGGACAGTTTTGCTAATTTACGTCTTGTCTGAAAGACATAATAAACAGACTCCAGTTATGCCAACAGCCGCAATCAAACCTGAGTCCTTCCACACTCAAGGCATGAGCCTCTACTCTGAAATTGAAGGAGTAAACCCACTAACTGAAAGCAGCAGCAGACACAAAAAAACTTCTTATAAAAACCAGTCATTAGAAGGAACAAAAATCTCTCTCGCACACGCACATGTACAGTTAAAATAGCACCTCCAGGACCATGGCTGTAGCACTGACTTGGGAGTGTCATCCATTCACGTCACCAACATTAATTCCTACGGCATCTATGCATTCTGAAGGTCTCCCATCCAAGATGGGACCTTTTAGCAGGGCTCCAAACCTGTGCCTCAGTCTCCCTGTGCTTTTCTAGAAGGATCTTTGATGAATCATTGGAGTTGCAAATACTCACCATGTCTCAAAGGCTACATTTTCTAGGAACTCACATGGAAACTGGGGAATTGGGAGTCACATGTTATAGTATTTGCAAGGGAGCACTCCAAGGAGCACTAATATTGGGCTGCAGAAAATTATGCTGATGATTCATGTACAAGGTTCTCGATCTCTTTAAGTCCATCAGAGACCAGTAGAGATAGGGACCCCTGTATCTCTGGAGGCACCGTCTGTGGGGTGAGCTACTGAAACGTCATATCACTTGTTAGTAAGTGTCCTGTGGCACTTTTTATAAGAGTAAGGATGTTAATAATGGGGTCCTGGCCAAATTCCATCTCTGATTATTGCATTCTGCCCACCTATTTTGCAGAATATTTTTCTAACAACTTCATTTAGGAAAGTATTCTTTTCTTCCGAGCTTAGACTGGTACACTGCTGCTGTGTGCTGTTTTCGGTTGATGCAAACTGCTTCAAAA
The DNA here is from genome assembly GCF_049634645.1 of Pelodiscus sinensis. Classification (NCBI taxonomy): domain Eukaryota; kingdom Metazoa; phylum Chordata; order Testudines; family Trionychidae; genus Pelodiscus; species Pelodiscus sinensis. Next base: position 116,051,429 of record NC_134715.1, read on the forward strand.
GTGCCTGCATTTCAGTGGTGAGTAAAGCAATTCTCAGATTCCTCCTCTGTTTCAGGGGGATGTTATGAGGTAATTATTTAAGGTACCTTGATAAAAAGATCATTACCACGTAGGGTTGCCAGATGATTTCAACAGAAATACCGGACACACTTGACATTACATCACAATCTACATTATATCTTATTTAGAAAATACCAAACATTTATATTTTCTCAATTTGTTTCCCGAACAGAAAGCTCAAATACTGGAGTGTCCAGTTCAAAACCGGACATTTGGCAACCCTATTACCATTGTCACTGTCTCTATAGAAGGCCAGTAGCCTAAAGCTATCTACACACTATCACTTACATCAGTATAAGTTATGTCGCTCAGTGGTCTGTATCAGCTACCTCTCTGAGCAATGTAAATTACACTGATCCAAGCACCAATGTGCATCGAGCTATGTTAGTGGGAGACCTTCTTCTTCTGCTGATATAACTGGCTACCTCTTGCAGGGGTTGTAATAGTTAAGTTGATGGAACAGTTTCTTCAGCTTACAGCATCTACATTAAGAGCACTACAGTGGCACCGGAGCAAACTCTGTAGTGCAGCCATAGCTGAGAAAATAAACTGATCCTGGTGAAATGTCATGTTGTGATATTCTTGCTCATCTACCACCACCAGTATCCACATTTCAGTCAATCAGAAGCAAAGTACCACTCGTGAATAAAAGTATCATAGTCTGGCCCTCACTAAGAGACCTAAATGAAATTTAATCAGAGAGTATTATTAATAGAAATGGATAGAATTAGAAAGCCTGAAAACTGTTCTGGTTTATGCTAAATGCCAATGACATCAAAGATCATTTTCATAGTGACAGTCAGTCACGTGATAGATCTCCAAATATAGCTCTCTACGGAATTAAACATTTATTGTTAGGGCTGTTATTTATTTGTATTGGAGTGTGACAGTCTCTTCTTTTATAACTATACTACAATGTGTTCCAAATAAAAGAAAAATCAAACCACTGATTCATGTATAACTTTTGGATTTTTCTGTTCTATCAAATATTTTACCGCATTTGGGCTCGAAGGCTTCTTCTCTGCACAGCTGTGAAAGAAATGGTGTCAAGTCAAGTTTGGCCTAATGCATTAAAATAAAAAGAATCTCTGTAAGAAAAAACCCACAGGCCTTCATTAGGGACTTTGTCTGCTCCCACTGAAGACAATGACAAAACTGTCATTGATTACAGTGGCGCACCATCAGCGCCTATTTTGTCAAGGAAAAATGAGTATGGGAATACTCAAACTACCTACAGCTCTGACTATGGAAGAAGAACTATTAACAAGAAGAGGAAAGTGTAGAGCTTTAAAAAGGCACAGTGTTTCTGAGCCATGTAGAACTGCCTTGGAGCTTTGTGTAAATGTACACTGGACATGTTCAACCATGGGGAAAAAAGGTTGTAAAAAGAGTAATATAATGGTGACCGAGGAACTGGGAGACAGAGCTGCTTTGCTGTTTTCTCACTGATTTGATCTAGAACATTTTAGTTCTGCCAGCCTAATTATAAAAGCACCTCTATGATTTCTTTAGTATCTTTTTTCATTCATGAAAACTTCAGTGTTAAAGAAAAAATAACTTCACAGAAGTGACAATGAAATAGTCTGTGACATCTCATCGGCTTTATCCCCGATGAGATGGGATTGAGGCCTAGGTTCAAACCTCTCCTCTATCACAAGAGTCCTGTGTAACACCTGGGGAAGATATTTAGGGCTAGATCCACAAAGAGACATGGGCGCTGCAATGTCAAACTTTTAGGTGCCTACTTCCCAGTGAAATCCTCACATAGGAACCCAGGTTCGCCACATAATACATGAGTGGCTGGATGCCTAAGTAAGGCATTCAGAACAGCCAGCAAGCTGAGCAAGATTGATAAAACAGAAGAGGGAATGCCAAAGAGTGTGGTGAGTAGGCCCTTAAATCCAGGCCTGAGGGAGGTACCTCTCTCTGCTCAGTTGCAGCCTGTGAACCTGCTCCTGGAACTAGGAGCCTAAACCAGGCTAAGCTCTCTCACACAAAACACAAAATCAGAGATACTCACCCAGAGTTACAACCAAGAGTCAGGCAGATGGTGACACTCCCCTGGGATGTCAGAGAGGTGCTTTCCCTGCTCTGCCTGATTCGAACCAGGGACTAGGGTTGCCAGATGGTTTCAACAAAAATACCGGACACACTTGACATGACATCACAATCTACATTACATCTTATTTAGCAAATATTGGATATTTATATTTTCTCAATTTGTTTCCCGAACACAAAGCTCAAATTCTGGACTGTCTGGTTCAAAACCGGACAACTGGCAACCCTACCAGGTACTTAAAAATGGGGCCTCCAATATCCCAGAAGAATGTCCCAATCAGCAGACTATAGTCTCTCCCCCTTTCCCTTTCTGACTCAATGAATATTTAAATTTCAAAAGGAGAGACTGAGACAGCCCTTTCTCCCCCAGAATACGGAATCACCTGGAACTTAGGTGTTGCGCCATTAATATGTCATTTGTGAATCTAGCTCTCTGTGCTCAGCCCCCTTACCTGTAAAATGGAATCACACCCATTTTCCTGCCTTATAGGTGTCTTGTGGAGAAGGTTGTGAGGCACTCAGGTACTACAGTAATAGGAACTATACAAATATCTAAAATAGATTAATTTAGTAGAATAATTCCTGATTTGTACTACTACAAGGGAACTGGGGCTCTCATCTCCACAGAGGTAGTGGTATTTTCTGATGATCAAGCGATCCAACTAGCGGAATATATGCTGGTGTTTCCTGGTAACAGACCCATACAAAAACAATGCTGCTGATTTTTATGCTGACTGGATCACTACAAGTTAACTAGCAAAATCTTAGTCTAATCTCACATTCTTCAAAGACAAAAAAAAACCCCTCCCATTGAAATCAATGAAAGTTTGGGATAAGCCAGGAATATGGGATCCGGGTCACCATTCCCACAGTTAGACACATTTCTTGCTGCCCTCGCTGATGTTGGTACACCACAAAGAAGTCAATAAAATCAGTCATATTCATTTCATACCTAATCACCATGGAAAAGAATGATAGTTGTAGCAGGGGAAACAGTATCTGCCAGATGGAAAAGGACAAAAATCAGTTGGAAAAGAGTTTTATTTCCAAGCATCTACGAAATTTTACAAACAATGGAGGAGTTTAAAAAAAACCACCACAACCACCCTATAAAAATCTTGATGTTATCTTGTAAACTATGGCATCAAATGATGTTACAGAAAAAAATATGTACAGTGAAGAGTTATTCTCCATTCTAATAGTGATTAGGTAGTCGGAAACGGAATGAACGTGGCCCATTAATAACTCTGCAAACCTTAATAAAAAACAATCCAAGAATCTGAGTCTCAAATATGCCCATACTATACACAGATCTCAGCTAAAATACTTATCTGTACAATTGAAAAATAACTACATGAAAGAACAGTAGTAAAGACATATTCAATGCAGTCTATAATGAAGGGACTCTTGTACCACAGAACACAAAGGAGCTTGCATATTTACTTCTTAATCTTAAACTTCAGCTGCTAATACATTTCTAGTTCCTTTATGTTTTATTTCAATGTACAATAGATTTGCTCAGTGGTTATATTCTTCACCTTGAATGAAACAGGCAAGCGTTACTGACGTTTTCTGTCAGAGCCTGGATGAGCCCCAGTTTATACACCAAATCTTGATGTAATTCTGGTCATCATCCTTCCGGTCACTAATGGAGTGTCTGAGCCTTCTCCATGCTGCTCCTTCACTAGCTACTGGACTTGCTCAATTAGAAAAAGCAAAATTATCCTCCGCACCTACAGGTCTCCATCCTCTACCCCACATCTCCTTCAGTCCCTTGAAACATAGCTCTCTGACACACAGATGTCTACACCCTTGTACCACAACCCCAAATCCTGACTCCCTCACTGGTTCTGTTGTCAAGGGATGCCTCACACCTGTATTTGCCCCAGTCTTCATGGTTTTACTTGTTTCTTTCAGTGGCAATTTGACCAAGAAAGAAAGTTTTGCCTGAGGAAGGACTAGAAGAATTTTAAAAAATTCATAAACAGGGATGAACTTGAAAAACTGCTGCTATACTTCATTACTGCTATGGACTGTACTGTTTTCTCCATCTCATTAATTAGACTAAAAATCAGGAATTTTAAAACATTAGCACAATTTAATTGTGAGACCAGCAATTGCAAAACCATGCAAAACATTGGCCCAATAAATATTTTCCAAACAAGTAACCCATGATTCAATTCACCTTGGTCCTGGTGGTATCTCAATTGTATCCTATTCACACTGCGTAGAACAGGAATTATTTCATTACAGAATATGGATTTCACTATAATATGTGTAAAGAAGGCATGAATAGGGTCCCATTAGTCATTTCTAAAAGAAGTGATTTTGCTATAAGTCACAGTGAATGGTTATGATTATTTTTAACAAAAACACAACTGCTATTTGTATAATTCAAAAAAGCATATAAGCAGAGTTCTTTAAGAAGGGCAAGGAAAAGAAGCACAACCGTTTATTCGGTACTAAAATAAGTTCAAGTGGGGCCAGCATTTCTCAGGTCATTCTTTATTTTCTAGATGACAGTCCACTCTGTATATAGCCTTTTTCAACATTTGCCTAATGTCAGAACAGCTGAGAGTTTCCCTCCCACATGGTGTCTAGCCTAATACATTTCAAATCAATCAGCCAATCAGGGAGTACACTGGAAAAGGGGGAAGGAGTGATACCAGTCCTTTACAGTTCTGAAGACATGCAGAGCCAACACCATCCTCTAGTAACCAGAGACTTAAAAACAGGCTTCACTACAAGCGCATGAACAGCTACAAGACAGGAAAAAGCAAATAGCCCAACAATCTTATTAAATTATTATGAATTTGAAAATCTGTTCTTCCCAATGAGTAATGTAACTCCCACATGCTCATTTAAAATTATACACTTAAATTACCTTATTTAACAATTGTTTCACTACATGAGCGTTTTGCCTGAATTCCTAGTTTTATGCATCACTTCCTAATTTTTATATTCTCTCTCTCAGGTTTTCTCTGTCTCACCAACATGAACACTGCTTTACCTTGTTCCAGTTTAGTAACTAGAATAAAAACACCACAAAAAATCTTCTCAAAAACTAGTAAAAGGAAATATTTTCTTCACATAATGCATAAATAGTGTATGGAACTCACTGCCACAAGATATCATGGAGGCCAAAAACTTAATAGGATTCAAAAAGGGATTCGACATTTATATGAATAATAAGAATCATAATGTAGGCAGAGCCATAACAGTAAATATTTTAAAATAAACAAAAATGTAGGAAAGTATGTAAACCCTCATGCTTCAGGTCTTAGGTCAGCCTTTAACTGTTAGTGGTTAGAGGGTTGACTCTTCCATAACTGGCAACTGCAGGGTTTTTTGCGCCTTCTCCGAAGCATCTGCCACTCTTAATGACATTTTACAGGACAAGATGGACCACTACCATAGCATAGCAGCTTTTATGTTCTCCAGTCAGCAGTGCTGCCATTCTAGCTTCAGCATGCAAACAGGGTGCTCACATACTACAGAAATAAGCACTACAGCAATAAGCACAACACAAATATTTGTCAAAATAAATACGTGTTTGTAACAAATGACTATACTACAATATCATCCATCCTCTTCTGGTTCCCTTCATTCAACTCAAGAAATACCAACAACCAGACACCCTCATTTGTACTAAATTAATTAACAGAGGCAAATTCAACCCTCCAGTGTGCCTGGGACATTTCTACTAAAGTCAGTGTGAGTCACTGTATCTAAGGACAGAATCTGGTCCATTAAAAGTTATCGCTTGATGGTCTATATACATTTCAGTGTTTTCCTGTTCCAGACATAGTTCTTAAGGGAGAGGCTGCCATCTACTGAACCTTTCAACATACCCATAAAACAGCACAAATTCCATTATCCCAAAAAGAAATAGGCTGCAATTCACAACTATTCTTACATCCTTAAGTCACTTAAATTAATGGTGTTAAATAAGGTACTTAAGTCTTTGTTAGCATCAGCTCAGTATTAGGTATTTACCTTTAGTCCACCACAGATTGGACAAGCTGAAAAGAGAGCTCTTGTCATCCCAGGGTGGGGGCTATATATTTCACAGGGGTCAGCTGGGATTCCACTAGGTGGTGCCAACTCACTACTTTTGGAGTCTAACACCTGTCCTTGTGGTTTTGCATCTGACCACCTCGAAACAAAATCCACATATGTCTCATCACTTGAGTCTTTGGTGCTTTCTGGGAGTAAGGATGCATGCCTCCCCCTGTCTTGGCTCTGCTCGGGGGCCATCCATGTTTCCGAGTGTGGTACCAGTACCTTAGGGTCACTAACACCTTGAGGTGCTGGGTCCTGGTCCTTTGGTTGGGTTGAATCCACACTCTTGGGATGCAGGTCTATAGCAGCTGCTTGTAATAAACTCCTGGGTATGTCATAAACATGCCTGACAGGGCTAGGAACCTGATATTCTGAGCCCAAGCCCCTCTGGAGCTCACTGTGCAAGCAAGTACATAAATTCTGATCTGAAGGAAGGGTCAATGGCAGGCTAAGCAACGATCCAAACTCATCACCGTGGCCAATATCCAGACTCTCAGCATAGGAAGAGAAACTTCCAGAGTAAGAAGAGTGACTACCAGTAGCTATCCCACTGTCAGAAGAACTCTGACGACCTATTTCCTGTAGCTGTCTAGACCGAAGAGGCTTAGGAGGTGGCTTGGTGGTGCCACGTGCCCCTTCTCCAAGTGGTTTTTCTTCCCCAAAATGAATGCCCTTTGCAGCTGCCAGTCCATGACTCTCTTGAGACGTACTGGCCGAAGACTGTTCAGGCCAAATTGTTAACCTACTCCCAACACTAGCGTCCGAGTGGCTGGTATCTGAAGATGAACTTGATAGGCTTCTATCATCTCCTGGAATAAAAGAAACTAGATCAACCCATGTTCAAAATATAATTAAATCAGAATGCAAGCAAGGACAGGACAGATACATAGAAAGGATCATGGGATTCTATTTGTCTGAGGGGAGAGCTGTTTATGACAAAATAACACAGTGCGTGTTACAACTTATACACTGAGAAAAAATTAAAAATTGGTGCCCTTAGTTTAAATTTACTGTATCTCTGAAAATATCTCACGTTCTAACCTAAATTTGAAGATGATGTGCTAGAATTTCCTCTCTGGTGTCGATCAGGAATAGATGAACTGAAGCCAATGAAATTACACTGGGGTAAAATATGTGTCAGCTTGGCTTCAGTTCAGTTATTTCTGATATATACCAGAGAGGACAAATTAAAGTATCTAAGAATGTTCCAAAATGCAAGCTTTTAATGCTAAATTGCCACAAGCTGTATATTGTAAATTTCAATGTTTGTGTTTGATTTGAAGCTGTTGAATGAAATGAGTTTTCATTTCATAGAAATCACTGAAATATAGAGCTTGAAGGTATCTCAAGACACACCCTTCCTACCCTCCCTCCTCCACATCAAGGCTGGTTTGATGCTTTTTCTCTCTCTCTCACCAAGGAATTTTAATTAAACAATTGCAAAGTCAACATTTAAAAAGGTATCAGACATAAAAAAAAATCACTTGTTCAGCTGAAGATTATCTTTGAACTGATGGACCCTGAACTAAATTCTACAATGTTCCAAAGAAAACATAACTGTAAACAACATAAGCTGGTGACAGTTATGGTTATGATGATAGCTTTGTATCCATAATATATATACACACATGTTCCATGATACATTTATGCATAAATTGAAACGATTTCCGCACTATTAGCTGTAGCAGGACTATCTGCACAGTATATTCCAGTTCAGCTGGAATTCATTTGCAAGTTCAACACTATCCATTTAAGACAGGATCTCAACTGGTTAACATAGTACAAAGGCAATTTCCCCTTTCTGGATATCCACATCAAATGCTGTGAATGACCCACTTCCACCCTGACTTGATTGGCTTTATTAACACAAGCAACTTCTTCCTTATATACACCCCGTGCTTCTGTAACGTCAACTCCAATTCATCTGACAAAAGCTTATGCCTTTATAAATCTGTTAGTTTCTAAGGTGCCATGAGACGCCTCATTGTTTTTGCATATCCAGACTGACACAACTACTCCTGGGAGACATTTCCTGACTTGAGGCTCTGCAGCAGGATCCAAAACCCACTAAAGAAATAGTCCCACTGGCTCCAGTGAACTTCAGATCATGTCCTTAAAGAAGAGGGAGTGAAGACAGCTCAGTATTTTAAAATGGAAGGCTCAAAAAAAACCAGCATTTTAAAAATATTATTTTGGAAGCCTCAGGAAAGAGACTCTCAAGATGAAATCCAGGCTTGTATCATAGCTTCATCTTGGGCATTTCTTACCTCCACTACCTGGGTGACTTGATTGGGATAGTAGGCTCAGACGCTTTTCTAATTGCAAAGCTTCATGGGTCACTCTCTCCTCCATGTAGGCTGGATTTGTGCTTGGGTCTTTAAGGAAGGAACAAATGTGGATGTAAATTTTTTTAAAAGGCAGTAAAAGTATTCAGAGAAAAACAACAACCAACTGTTATCCTGCATTTTCTCCTGTAGGCTCTCTAACCTTGCCATGCCATTTCTATTTTGTTAGTTTCCCCTCTCCAAAAGGTGATAGAAGGATTTATAAACAAATTCAGTACTTTTTTTGCAGCCATACGAGTTAGAATAATAGAAATAACCTCAAGAGGTCACCCGGCTCACCTATTTTAAAGGATCTCTCACATCAAGTGTGTGGGGTTTCTTTTTTTTAATCTTGTATGAATTGGAGATGGAAAAAGTCAATTAGATCATGCAGACCACCACTCTGTCTATATGGGACTATTGCTTACAGTACATTTCTACTAGATTAGCTCAATGAAATGTCACAATGAATGAGGATCCCACCATCTCCTTGGGAGGATAGATATTGAAAACTTCACAAACTTGAGTGTGCATCTTCCTCAGAAAACATGCCACTCTTCTCTGCATCTCTTCATTTTCCAGCTATGCACGATAAAATCAGATGTGGGCCGCAATCATTATTATATTCTTGCGACTAATTTGACAAGATTATTATAAACATCTTAAAAATGCACAGAATATTTCACAGCTGCAGTAGGCATGGTCTGCTAACTCATTCTCACTGAAGTTTCAGTAGGTCTCATAATTACACAGAAAAGAAGCAAATGTGAGATAGAATACAGATTAGCTTCGGCACAGCTGCAATTACCACATTCCTGATCACATTTACAGCCACAGCATCTATAACAAACCTATATCGGTTGGCTGAGATGGAGGACCATTTCAAATGGTGAAAACCAGGGTGATCATGATTTTACATTGTTTCTCTATTCTCAAAGACTTGGGCTTGGTTCACTCCTATGGTATAGATGCATCAAAGGAGAGATTCACCCCCATGGCTATGTCTATACTGCAGCCTTCTTCCGCAAAAGCTTATGCAAATGAAGTGCAGAGTAGAATATTGCCGTGCTTTATTTGCATAATTAATTAGCAGCCTTTTTGCACAAGAGGCTTTTGAACAAAAAGGAGTTATGTAGACAGCTCCTTTTTTGTGCAAAACCCTCCTCTTACGCAAGAGCCGTTCTTCCTGAAAAAATGAGCAAAATTGTGCAAAAAGGAGCCATCTATACAGCTCCACTGGACAGAAATGTTAGATGGGACGGATCTGGGATGTGGGCTATATTTTGCCTATCCCTGACAAGTGTTGGTTTAACCTGCTCTTAAAAATCTTATTCCTGCCAGGAGTGCCAGGACTAAACCAGATAACCTCTTGAGGTTCCCTTCCAGTCCTAGAAGTCTAGGATTCTAGTTCAGCGGTGATGAGCTTTACAAAGCACTTAGAGTGCAAGTCTGGTACAGTGGGAGAGTGAAGAAAAGCAAACTGACGATGAGTTGATTTACGTAGGCTAGGAGGAAACGTGGGTTAAAGTTTATCAGCTTCTGATCTCCAGAGAATTTTTTTGTTTTGTTTTTAAATACTGGTTTAGGTCACAAGTAAAAATGGGTCGGTGGTGTCATCCTAAACCTCATGTGTGCACAATACAAAACCACTAAACAATTTGTAATAACTCACTCTAGCAACTCCCAGGACAGTGATAGCATGACATAGTGGACATAGCTGCCTGAGGAAGTTTTTACAGCAGCTTCCCACACACCACCTAATCAGAGCTCCAAACAGAGAATCATTTCATGAACTCTCTCTTGAGCGCACGGTTTTCTATACATGTGAGCCCACCATATCTGAGCACTTACATTCATGGAAACATTGTAATAAAGAAAAGGCTTCATCACTTCCAAACAGACATGGATCCCCTACCATGAAGAAAGCTGAAATCTTGCCCTGACCCTGCTTTCCTGGTCAATTAGTAAAGGGTCGGGTGAAGGTTGAATTGACTGAGATACCTATGATGGAGGGATTTTATTTTTATCATGAGCATTGGTGGGCATTCATTAGAACCAACTGAGCAGTCCACTGTGGTGTATTTCAAATACTTTCATGCTATGAAATTTTATTCATGTATTTAAAAGCTTCGAGAGCATGGGATGAGCACTATGCAGACTCACAGAAATGTAGGATGGATAGAGACCCTGAGACGACGTCTAGTCCAGAGTTTCTCACCCAGTAGTACGAGTACCCTTAGGGGTACTTGAGAGAAGTCTGACGGGGATGGGGGGTGCATCAACACAACTGAAACTTGGAGAAAACCAAATTTTTTATTTTAAATTTTATAGTGCTTTATAATTTTTGTACTTTTTACTCCCAAAAATTTCATCGCCCGCCCAGCTATGATTAAGTTGTGTAAACAAATGTGTTGAAATAGTAGAAAAAAATTGTGTGTGTCTGAAAACTGTAGGTACTGGGGGTACTTACAATTTTTTTAAAGGGGGGTGCCTTTTTTTTTAGGGGTACTTTATTAAAAAAGGTAGAGAAATGCTGATCTAGTCCATCCCCCTGCACTGAGGCAAGGTCATGCAAACCTAGGCCATCTTTGAAAGATGTTTGTCCAGCCTGGTCTTAAACACCTCCAGTGATGGAGATTCTACAAACTCCCTTGGAGACATATTCCAGGACTTAAGTTCTGTTATACTTAGAAAGACTTTTCTAACATCTCTCCTAAATTTTCCTTGCGGCAGATTAAGTCCATTAAGACAAACCGATCATCTTAACATGTTTGATGACTGTTTTCAGATCCCCCTTTCTCCCCAGTCTTCTTTTCTGAAAGTTAAATGTGCCCAGTTTTCTTAAATCTCCCCGTTTTCTTAAATCTTTTCTTATTTATCAGGCTTTTTATAATTTTTGTTGCTCTCCTCTGGACTCTCTCCAATTTATCCACATTTTTCCTGATGTGTGACATCCAGTGATGGAAAGAGTATTCCAACTGAGACCTCACTAGAGTCAAGTAAAGTAGGCTAATTACCTCCCATATTTTCCATATTAGACATTTTCCTTTTTTCGACAGCATCACATTGTTAACATTCAGTTTGTGATCCACTATAACCCCCCAGATCCTTTTCAGACTTATTACAGTACTACTGAGACCTTAAATCCTTTGTTTTGCAGTTGTGCATTTCATCTTTCGTTTCTAACAGAAGTACTTAACACTTGCTTTTACTGGATTTTTTAAATTTTGTTAATTTCTGACTAATTCTCCAAATTATCATGGTCTCTGACACCTAACCATCTCCATCAAAGTGCTTGCAATGCCTCTCAGCTTGGCATCACCTGCAAATGTTACAAGCAATAATCTCCACTCCATTATCCAAGTCAGTAATGAAAATATTGAAGAATACTGGACCCATGCATTAATTACTAGAGAGACATTTATATATGTTTGGACGATCAATTCCAAAGCACAGCGCAGTGGTCATTCAAATGTAGAACAGGTTTCATGTACATATATCTTGAAGTATGCACATCAGAACAAAAAGTATGGATCGGGAAAATGGTGTTGTATCAAAACGCCATTAAGTTTTCTACACAACTGAACTATACTTCTCAAAACTGAATACAGGTTCTCTCAAAACTGGAAACCTCTCTAGTCTGGCACCCTAGGGACCTGACTGGTGCCAAACCAGAGAGTTTTCCAAATTACAGGAGGTTAATATTTTCTAGCCGCATTATCAACACTTCCTTTGTTTACTGGGCTCTCAGAAGGCATTTAGGGGTAAATGAGAGCTAAATCACACACAGAACACTGAGAGCAGGGACTGGTGGCTATAAACAAACTTTATGGGACCACAAGAAATTTAGCCACACCCATGATAAATGGACATCCAGCTAACTAACCATGCCAGACCACAAATGTTGCTGGACCAGAGAATGTCGGACTAGAGAGGTTCAACCTGTGTCTAAGCTGCACTTGCAAATACTGCATTTGAACAAGCAAGTATGCACGCAAACATATAATGGCCACATTTGTGTAGCTATGTATGCCCAGCTATGCAGGCAGTTAAAGCTGCCACCTTTGGAAATTAGATTTTTTTTAAAATTAGACAAATTATTATTATTATTGTGAATAAAAACAAGAGAATATGCAAATTTTCCAATTTGTATTTTTTCCATGTGCCATTTATTCTATTTTCTTTGGTTTAATACTGAATAATTTATTTATTTAGCAAAAATGTTCTGTGAATTTCTGTACATGAAAGGCTGCTATAGATGCATATCACCATGACTTCCTACCCATGGATATACTGAAAGGAAGCTTAGGGAAGTCTTTACCTAGTCTGTAGATAATGGAAGATTCAATTTCTGCTGACAATCTGACTCCTTTCACTGCACTAAATTCTCTTTCTTTTTGCAAAAAGGGTCTTTGTTATATTAAAGAAACATTAAAGGACCTTTTTTCCTTCTTGAAGTTGACAAAAAGGCATGTTTCTAAGTTCCAAGATGTCTGAGAGGTGTAGTCAAAGGCAAAAATCCAAAACCCATCAACAAAATTGTGGAGAGAAATCTGGTTCATACTTAAATTGCTAAACCAACCAAATTATGTAATTCAGAACATTTCATAAACAAATCCCTAAAGAAGAAAGTATTAATGTCCAACATGGCTTTGCATTAAATAGAAATATTAATAACTTCAGTATTTCTGGGTATAATCCACTACAAGGAAATTTAGACCTAGTTAGCTGAAGAGCAGGGATGATTAATCTATTTAACATAGTCCTTTCAATAGACTGGGTAGATTCTGATACACTTGCCAGATACAGTATGCAGCTGCTGACAACATGACCTTTTCAAGTAATACAGTACATTCTGTGTAACAGAATACTTGATAAGGAAAACCAGTCTGCAAATGAATCTCCAGCACTATACACAAGTCAGGATAAGTTGTGCCATTTTACCATACGTATCTTAAAAATTATGAACAGCACCTGATAAATATTAGTCTGAAATACAGTTGCATGAAAATGCATGCATCTTTCAGTATTATGAGCTAAAATAACCACAGACCATTTTTAAAATTTGTTTTCCATGTCTCCACAGTCTTCTATATATTGTTCTGCCATTCACAGCTGATGACAGTCATCTACCTTTTCCAATCAACTATGACAATATTACACAGGGATCTTTAACTCAAAAAGTTTTGTTTTTCTTCATTTAAATCACTGAAAAAGCAAACGTGATTGCGGGATGCATAAATAAGAGTGTTGTGAGCAAGACACAAGAAGTCATTCTTCCACTCTACTCTGCACTGATTAGGCCCCAATTGGAGTATTGTGTCCAGTTCTGGGCACCACATTTCAAGAAAGATGTGGAAAAATTGGACAAGGTCCAGAGAAGAGCCATAAAAATTATTAAAGGTCTAGAAAACATGACCTATGAGGGAAGACTGAAAGAACTGGGCTTGTTTAGTTTAGAAAAGAGAAGCCTGAGAGGGGACATGATAGCGGTTTTCAAGTATCTAAAAGGGTGTTATAAGGAGGAGGAAGAAAAGTTTTTCTCCTTGACCTCTGAGGATAGGACAAAAAGAAATGGGCTTAAATTGCAGCAAGAGAGGTTTTAGGTTGGACATCAGGAAAAATTTCCCACTTGTCAGAGTGGTTAAACACTGAAATAAATTGCCTAGGGGGGTTGTGGTATCTCCATCACTGGAAACTTGTAAGAGCAGGTTTAACTGACACCATCAAAGATGATCTAGACTGTGCTTAATCCTACCACGAGGGCAGGGGACTGGACTCGATGACCTCTCAAGGTCCCTTCCAGTTCTACAATTCTATGATTGTTCTGGGGTGGGGCTGTGGATGAGGGATTCAGTATGCAGGGTGCCCTGGGGAGAGAGGACATCCCCTGCCCTCTCTCACTACAGCAGCTGGGGCCAGGTGAGAAGCACCTGTCCATGACTGCTGCAGCTTCAGCAGACAGAGCCAGGAGAGGGGTGCTTGTCCCCCAGCTGGGGGGATGAACACACAGACATATATACAAACTCTCTGAAATATACACTAGATAGTGTAGATGTTAATGAGAAGACAGCTTTTGCTCCCTGGCCCCTACCTCCGTGCTCCTGCCTCAGATACAGAGGCGGCAGCATGAGAAAGGGGAGGTAGGTGGGAGCCGCCCACCCTTTCCCCCACCCCTGCAATAAAGAGGTAACAGTACAGAGGGTGGGGGAAGGCAGGTGGCTCCCTGCGCATACCGGCTCCCACAGAGCCACCTGCCCCCTGTGCTGCTGCTCTCACCTGCCCCTAATATGCAAACACGTTTACAAAAATAAACATATTTTAATATCCCTACTAGATAGCCATCCCTTTCCCCACCTCAGCACCTGCTAGTCCAATGGGATTATAGCTGTCATGGTCCCCATCTGTGGCTCCCCTTGATGTCCCCTTTGTGGTCACTCTGCAGAATAAACGCCTCCTGCTACTCCCTTCCCTTTCCATGAAAAAAAATCAAATTCTGCACAAATCCCATTATCCTAGCACAACCAAACCCTACCTTGCTATTAAGTTAGGATAAGAGGAAGCTGTGTACCAAAATAGAACTAGCTCTTACCATTTAGGAGGAGTTCTTGAACAAATGGACTCACAAATAGACTGACAGACATTTCTAAAACATACAGAAAGATATCTGTGAAGCACTCAAACTTCTTAGGTGGGAAAATAAACTTGAAAACTATATACTGGCTTCTGTTGAAGATGAAGCCTTACGATAAAAATCTATCAATGCATTTTTTGAAAAGCTGAATGGCTATATTAGCAGGGGCAGTGTCTGAATCAATTATTCAATTATTCAACAAAGTGACAATTTTCATTCTTGGAAACAACTGGACCATTTTATCTGAAACATTACAAAATAATCCAAGCAAATAATAAATTATTTCCAAATTGTGGCAAACATTTTTTATAGAAAATTCCAGCCTTAATGGTTTAAGTTTGGCGAAGACTGCCCATGTTAAAAAAAACCTTGCAACAACTTTGTTGAGATGCTAAAGCTATATTTTACCAATTATCAGCCTCTGAAAATATTGCAGTTCACATGTACTCAGTAGAGACTAGAGTTCAACAGCTAAATTCTCTCAACTGCCTCTGTAGAGCCCTGAATGGGTATAAAACTGGTATCTACATCTGCAAAAATGGTCCACAAATATCTGCATCCACATCCGTGGATGTGAGTACCCATAGATATAAAGCAGCTATCTGCAAATTTGTAGGGTTCTAGAAACAAAATTTGCAACCACATCCATATCCACAAAAATGAGCCATAGATATCTGCATCCACATCCGCAGATTTGCAGGGATCTACCCATCTCTACTAAGCAGACTGCAGGAGTTAACCTGGATTTTTCCTGCAGTTGCTATTCCAGGCAGTAGGGGCCCGGTCTAACACTAGGTATTGGAACAGAGAACAGGAATATCATCTTCCTGCTGCTCTCAGAGTCTCCCCTCAAGCAGCATGGTGGAGGAGAAAGCAGCCTGACTGGAATGCAGAGGGATAGGAGATACAACCTGGCATGGGGCACAGGGAGAGGTTCAGGGTAAGTTAGCTGGGATAGATCTCAAGGAGTAGAAGGATTAGGAACTGGAGACAGAAAAGACGGCCAGAGCAGAGGGGGCCAGAAAATTCAGGAGAAGGGGAAGGAGCTGAGAAATGCGGAGTATATGAGCTGAGTAAAAGGGAGAAGCAGAGGCTCGTAATAAGAGCATACAAGATATAGGCGGGGAGCACTGAAACAGGTGAGGGAACCTGGCAGGAACTAAGCCTAGAGCACCAAAGGGACAGGAATGGAGCAGGAAAAACAGGAAAGACAGAATCAAGGTGGAGGACAAAGATGTATATGGAGAGAGAAGAAGGGGAGAGGGGAACCAGTAATATAGTCTGTAACCCCTACAGAACACTCCCCTCTAGAATTTGGAATTAAACCCATTATTCCCATTTAACAAGTAGCACTGGGTATGTCTACACTAGCCCCCTAGTTCGAACTAGGGAGACTAATAAGGGTGACCGAAATTGCTAATGAAGCGCAGGATTTAAATATCCTGCGCTTGATTAGCATACTCCCAGCCAGTCGCCATTTTGAAAACTGACTAGCCCGAAGTAACTGCCCACGTCTACACACGGCAGAGAAGTGGGATTCCGAGATAAACCCCTTAGTTCTAATTAACTGTTACTCCTCGTGGAATGAGGATATTTAAATCCCGCGCTTCATAAGCAATTTCAGTCACCCTCATTAGCCTCCCTAGTTCGAACTAGAGGGCTAGTGTAGACGTACCCTCTGAAACCCACTGGCAAAGCGGGTCTCATCCTGCTCTTTTGGCAGCCCCACACAGACGATAGCAAGCTTCTACTGAAAACAGTTACCTACCCAGCCCAAACGTTACAGGATTGTGCTGTGGCTCTTTGAGGCTCAATAGTTCTACATCAGTGGTCTCCAACCTTTTAAAGCATGAGATCACTTTTTGAATTCAAGTGCATTCTGAGATCTACCTCAAACCCAAATACCCTGGCCCCGCCTCCTTTGTGCCCCTTCTCTGAGTCTTCTCCCCCTGCTCACTCCATCCTCCTCCCCGCCCCCATTCTCCCTCACTTTCATCAGGCAGGGCCAGCAGGTGGGGGTGCAGGCTCTGGTCTTGGATTAAGGGATTTGGAGTGTGAGAGGGACTCTGACCTGAGCTTAGAGCAAGCAGTTGGGGTGCTGGAGGGGTTTCTAGGTGCAGGCTCTGGGAGGGCATTTGGATGCAGGGGTGCTCAAGGCTAGCGTCGGGGCTTGGAATGCAGGAGGGAGTTCATGACTAGGGTAAGGTTTAAGGCTTTGGGCTCCAACTAGGCACTGCATACATCAGGTGGCTCTTGGGTGGTGGCGGGCTAAGGCAGGCTCACCCCTGCCCTGGCCCTGCACCACTCCTTCCCAAGTCCTGTTGTGCCCCTACTCTGCTCTGTGGAAATAGTATAGAGGATGGGAGAGGGGGCACTTGACATCAGCACCCCTCTTCTCCCTCCCCTATCCTGCACAGCAAGCAGGAGGTTCCCGGGGGTGAAGGGGAGGCAGCTCCAAGGCGAAGAACAGCAGTTGCACAGCAGTGGGAGGAAGGGGCAGCTGAAGTGCCAGCACTTGATAGCCTCTTGGCCAAACCTCTCAAGATCACCTGTCAGAGGCTCCAAGATCTACCAGTAGATCCCGATCTACTGGTTGGTGACCACTGTTCTACATGATAGAATTTTTGTTTTTAAACTTAAAAAAAAAAAAGGAAATTATATAAAAATATACTTAAAATCATTAAATTTGCAAAAGTCAAAAGTTAGAATTAAGATTGTCTTACTTAGTAGCCCATTGCCACAATTCTTTACCTGGAGCTCTTTTGGAGACCTTGTAAGCATATATGTAATTAAATAATTTGTTTTTGCATGTCCATAAAAAGAAATCTTTAGTAAATTAGAATTTTCTGTGCATACTGACAAAATTGTAAGTCTAAACATCTGTGCATGTCAAAAAGATTAATCAATTAAAAATTTCCAAACAATTCATAATAATGTTCATATTACAAATGCAAAAACCAGTATATAAAATTAGTGAGCTGTTATGAGGCTGGTTTGCCTTCCTCTGGATGGTTTGTTTACTATGGTATTCAGGCACTGATTTCAAGGAAGAGAAAGATGAATCAAGTGCTGTATAAAATATGCATCTCTAATTTTAGAAGGGCAGGACTACAGGGGGTTTTCTATCGTTCCACATAATTTCACATCCAATCTACAGTGGTACCGCAGAGTTATAAACGCCTCAGGAATGGAGATTGTTTGTAGCTCTGAAATGTTCACAGCACTGACTGGTTGTACAACACTAGTTGTACTTTCAAAAGTTTACAACTGAAAATTGCCTTAACACAGCTTTGAACCATCATTTTTCTTCTGCATAATACTTTAAATCACTTAATTTAAATGAAACAAGCGCAGAAAGTTTCCTTTCCTTGTCAAACCTTTTTTTTTTAATCCCTTTATTTAAAGTAGTTTATATTTAAAATGGTTGTGTACTATAGCTGTTGTTTTTTGGTTTTTGTCTCCACAGTTGCCTGAATATGCACTTCTGGTTCCAAATGTGGAGTGTAGTTGGTCAGTCAGTCATTCCCATGTTTGTAACTCTGAGGATCTACTATAAATCTTTTATATCACATCTCAACATAAGAAAGAGACTGGTTTGTTTGCATGTTTACAGCAGTGAGAAAAACCCCATAAAACTATTTTTAAATTGAAAGCCATTAAAAATACACCTAACTATAGAAGTGCAAACATTTTCTATAAATATGAACTCTATTCTCCACTATTTTAAAAGTTTCTTCCTTCACCATAGACAATTTACAGTTATTGCACAACAAGTTCAACTTCCACCTCCTTACCCTTCTTGACATACTCCTAACTTGTATTACATTTCCTCACCTATTAAATCCAAAGGGCCATAGAACTCCTGCAAGATCACATCTGATTTCTTCTCTGAACACTACAATGCATGCAGCATGTACCACAGAACAGAAAAAGGAATGTAATCCTTACTCACCAAAGAGGAGCCTGAACTGCAAACTTCAGACCAAAATGTAGGAGCCTGAACCAAAACACTAGAAGTTCACTGGGAGTTTTGCCAATGACTTCAGTGGGCTTTGGAGTGTGCTTAAGACATCATTTGGACCCAAAATTAGTGTTCTAGGGGGTTGGCTCAGCAAATTTTCAATATTACAAACAGCAGCCAGATACAGCTCTAAGTTCAAACTGGGACTATTCAAGCCCCTGATTTGTTTTGGGTCCATCTCTATTCAGAATACTGTATTTTAGTACAGTTAGTTAAGACCACATAAAGACCAGCAGCAACAGAAATATGAATGAGCTAGAGCAGCAAGGGAAACGGAGACATTCAACTGATAAATCTGTACTGTGACATTTCAGAATGAAAACCACTTTGCACTTGCCATGCCCAGCAAGTGTCTGCAAGCTGTAATTCCAATCTGAGCAATAAGTGCTAGACATGGCAAGTTCCTACTTTGCACGGTTACTCTATACTTCCTATATTAACCTGGTAGGACTGGACGCAACCCAAAAGGGCCTTTCGTCGGGGAAATGCCACGAACGATACAGTCGAACAGAAAGCTGATCTGCTCTCCTTCGGCACAAGAAAGGAAAAAAACACCAGCCCCTGAAAGAGAGCACAACATTAATATAGACTTTTCATCTGCATGCATAACAGAAGCATAAAGTTTAAACATTTATATGTGGTGATCAAAAGAATGCGGTGTGCTAGTCAAAGAAAGAAATCAGTGAGATATATTCTGAGAAAAAATATAAAAGGAACTAATTTAATAGTAACACATTTTGATCCAAGAAACTTGTATGCAGCAGTCTCAATCACTTCAGCCAGCTTGCTGAGAGCCATGCAACCAAAACCAAATTAAACTAAGTCAAAATATAAGCATTGGAAAACAACAGCTGCCTGTTTCTTATATTCTCTCAGGTCAGAGCTGTGTCAGTCTTCTGCTTTAGAACACAGGAGATTTGTTTACATACAAAGTATTTACTGTAGAAATCTTAGCCGCAGTTAGAGATGGGGCTGAGCAGTTAATTTCAGACCTGAACCTCCCTGAAGTTTGATAGGGTTTGGACTTGGAACATAGGAATTGCCATGATAGATCAGAACGAAGATCCATCTAGTCCAGTATCATGTTGCCAAGAGTGACCAGTTCCAGAGACTTCAGAATAAAGTGAAAAAAAACCACAGTAGGTAAACATGGGATAAACTGCTCCCTCACATTATGTTTCAACCTGACCTCCAATAGAGATGGCTTAAGTATTCAAGCATGGAGATTAAATCTCCCTTCTTAAATTTTTGCTAACATTAGACTTTGATCAAGGCCATGAATTCAAACAGGCCTGAGTCTTGAAGTTCAGATATGAATTTTCCCATAATTTATGGGGTGTTTTTAAAGTTAGACTATACTACAACAGTTAAATATACTGATGACCGAGGAGCTACGAATATTGAGACAAACAGATCTGTCCACCTTTCTTCCGGCCCATAAACTGACCACAATCAAAGTGCAACTAAAATGCATGGAGCTGCTCAAAGGTATGCTCCACTGGTGATTCAAGAGCACAGAATAGCAGAGAAAAAGCATGTGTTGAGTCAACCACAGTGGAGCAGGCTGCAGTGTGATCTGTGCAGATTTTTGGGCGGGAGCCTGCCCCTGCACTTGCTGCTGTTTAGAATTCCACTGTCTGAGATCTATAAATACACAGAAGACTTGTGACCTTAATTAAACAGCTATTTTTATTTTTAAAAGTTTGGAAGATAGGTGCAGGACATTTCTTTATTGATTATGGCTAAATCCTGGTTCCAGTGAAGTCTCTGATAAAACTCCCATTGGGTCGAACTCTGTTTTCAGTGATGCTAGGAATATCAAAAGTAACTCCACTGAAATTAATTATGTTACTCCACATTTAACATAACTAATGAGCAGAACCTGGCCTATTATTTTCAAGCCGATCAGGGCTTAATCCTCAAAGGAGTTAGTTTTCTGTGCAGTACTGTAAGCTAAGAAATATTTTACTCATTTTCCTGCGTACCCAAATATCTAGTATCAGCATTGTGTGCCTATTATTAACAGAATGTAAGGTGATCCCATGAGTTGTCATCAGATCTTTACCCTTCATTCTGTTCTAGTACTTTGCTTTCCATTCATTAAGAAGAGCAGTCAGCAAACTTAGGAGAATCATAAATAAGTAAATAAATAAGCAAGCCTTGAGCTGCATGTAGTGTAGCAGGCTGGATAGCTCAGGGATTGCTGATACTATACAGACTCCTTTACTTCTATGCAGGCCTGCCAACAGGGAAAGAGGGTAAAGAGGAAGTTGTCCTGGGGCCCGCTGATTCAAAAGGACCAGAGCTCCTGATTACCATTGCCACTACCACAACAGCAGCCAGAGCCCTAGCCCCCTTAAATTGCTACTGGAGTGCCATGCTCAGGGCAGCTCTGAGGGCTGGCTGGGGAGGGGAGGTCACATGCCATGCTCCAGATACCACTAAGGGTAGGTTGCCCCAGCCCCACCCCTTCCAGGAGCACAGAGCTGGACCAACCTCCCACCTCGCTCAGGGGCCTGGCAATTCTGTCCTGCCCCATCCCACTTGGACAGCTTTGTCTACACTTCTGAGTTTAAAGCAAAAGCAAGAGAGTGGTCACGGCAGGAGCGCTGGGAGAGAGGATTAGAGAAGAAACAGGCAACCCAGGAGCAGATGGAGTAATGGACTGCTTTACTGCTGACACATGTTTACCTTGGACATTCAACGCAACGTTCCGAGTGGCAACAATTTGGCACCAGTTACACCCTTTCATTCGTTTTAGTATGTTAGTGTATACATTTATTACTAGTTTTTTAAAACCTTATTTAGTAATGTTAATGCACTTACAGTGACTATTGTTGAGGGGAGGGATGGTTCAGTGGTTTGAGCATTGGCCTGCTAAACATGGGGTTGTGAGTTCAATCCTTGAGGGGGGGGCTATCTGGGGCAAATCTGTCAGGGATGGTAGCTGGTCCTGCCCTTGAGAGCAGTGGACTGGACTCAATGACCTTTCAAGGTCCCTTTCAGCTCTATGAGATAGGTATATCTCCATATATAATGAATAAAGCAGGTGATGAATACAATTATACCCACCCATTTGTTGATTACTGGTTTTTAGCTGAATAGCAATTACATACAGTCTTAATTAGCAGCATACAGGGAGAGGGAAAGAGCTCTGACCCTGAAAATATTTCTATGGAGCAAGTGAAAAGTTAAAACAAGACACTGTTGAGTGTTGCTATTTTTCCAGGCTACCAGGACAAATGGGGAAAATATGCTTAAATGGCAATTCCATCTGTGGCTGGACCCCTTACCACCATTCCAGACCTCTATTAATTTTTACATATCCTAACAGTCTCTATGTAAAAATCATATTCATGAGAGGAGTAGCTAACAGTTGTAGTACTATCTAGACTGGTGTTTTACAGCACTGTAACTTGCTGCTCTCAGGGAGGGGCATGTTTTTTCACATCCTAGATCAAGAAAGTTACAGCGCAGTAACTTGGCAGTGTTGATAGGTTGCCAGTTTAAATCCAACTCAGTCAGACATGACCAAAATTTATCACCTAGACTGTTATCATCTGTTGGGGGTGCATTCACCCCTTTTCATGTCTCTGTACAAACTTTGGGGGTATTCAGAAGATGAAAATACTCCTTGCTTCTACCCCTCCACCAGCCCCCACGAGCACATCCTGCACCCATATAAACGGCCAAGTACAACCCTAACTTAGCATCTCCAATCTAATTAATTTCTGAGCAAAAGGTGCAGATGAGAATAAATTTCACAACTCTTGCATATTATAGTCATTTACCACTAAACCCACATTCAATAAAAGGAGAGTTGGCAGAATTCAGTTCTTTACAATAATTTCAATAGCTAATATCAAGATGATTATTTTAAGCATTTCTTTTCAAATAATTTAGATTTTCAAAGTTCCAGGAAATTATGAGGGAATAGAAAAGGAAGGTGTTCAACAATTCAGATAGATTCAAAAAGTTAATGCTTTATAACACACAAGTTGTGGTATCACACATCAAAATATATTAAGTAAATGTCCTTAAATCATACTCTATGAATTTCTCTAGCAGCACTTTTCTTACTTTGCCAATATGTACATTTCTATTGTTATTGATGGAAATATTTTGTGGGTTTGTATGTGTACAGCAAAAACAATGTTACAACATTTCCCAAGTCAAATCTAATCCTTTACCTAATTATATGTAAATACCCCACCACCATCAGGCATAAATTTCTCAAGACATGAAAAAGGTCCAAATGTATTAATGCATCGCCAGCAAATGAAATTAAATAATAATAATGCGGTCACTTTGTCAAAAACAACTGAAAATGTCCAAAACATTTAACTTACACAGCACCCTAAATTCTGAGTGACTGAGTGAACATTTTACTGCTATTCATCAATCTGTTGTATGCTTTATTAATGGCCTGGATGTCAACACCCTGCAGTCATGTCTGCTGAAAGGTGCTAACGCCTGCCCACAAGGGTCTTGGATTCTAGGTTATCACCAGACTAAAATAAATGGGCAAGCCTAGCAGTAGACACAGCTGAGACTCTTTTCTAGTACAAAAACCGGGCACAAAGGAAGGGCTTGATGCAAAAAGCCAGAGAACAAGCCTACCTGTGGGAGAGCACAGGGCTAATCCTGGTGCTAATACTGAAGGCAGGGGCTTGGTGTTGGTTCTAAACTGTGTGAATGAGCAGAATCATTGTGATCCTAAAAGAAAGCTGAGAGAGAGGTATGTGGGGGGACATGACGTCCCTTCCAATCCTACACTTCTATAATTTCTTGGGCACAGAGCTGGAGTGTTTGTCTTGTGATTTCTACCCTCGGAGTTCTGTAAGTTCCTACCGCAGCTCAGGGAAAGAAGTCTCTCGTGCAAATTTCTGTAACCAAACAGACAAGACCAAGGAGTATCCTAACTGTGCCACTGCCACCATCCTAATGCAAGCACCACGCAGTGATCCAGACTACTGGCTTTCCACTTGTGAAAAGGGCAAATACAAAACAAGAACTATAAACAGTACATTCACCACTCTACTTACCAGACCTCAGTAAAAAGGCTACAGGTGGGTAACATCTCAGGGATAGGAGACTAAACTAAGCTCACAATCTGAAGACATAATTTGAGTTAAAGGGGCAGAAGTGTGTCCACTGTCGCTCCACACTCATTCTTCCAGGCTTCTGTGCATGGATCTTTGAAAATGTGAATACAATGCTCCCCCTCCCTCCTCACAAGGCTACTAAAAGCTTTGGTGGAGGTTCCTACTGCCTACTCAACTGCCCCACGCACTGCCATGTTCAACAGGGTTTCCGTGACGTGGAGAGCTAATGAAAGAGGAAGAACTTGCACCAAGCTGCATAAAATTGGGACTCAGCAACCTAAAACTTAATTTAAAAATAAATCAATTCCTACCAGAGCTCCTCATTACAACAGCTACTGAACAGCCTTATGCCTTTACTGGAAGTGAAAGCAATGAATTCAGAGTCCCAGTGAAAGAACAACAAAAAACAACACATTGGCTCCTGTAGCAAAATAAATGTGAAATATCTAACAGTCTAATTCAGTGTTTCTTAAATTGTGTTCCGTGGCATGCTGGTGTGCTGCGGAAAACAAGGGGCAGGTGACTTTTTTTTTCTCCCCTGAATAACTTCCTCTCCGCCCCCTTTTTTTTTTTCCCTCTCAACAAAAAATCCTTGGTGTTCCTCAACAACAACAACAACAGAAAAAAAGAAGATTGTGTGGTGTTCCTCGGTCTTAAAAAGTTTAAGAAACACTGGTCTAGTTTCTCTGAGTTGCCCTTTCACGCCACCATTTGATCCCCTCTCTTGAGAAACAGGGACAACAGCGATCTGACTTTCTTGCTTTACCAATTAAAGCTAGATTGACAATAAGGAAACAGTAATTTATGAGTCCTGATAAGATGTTACAGGGTGCATGGATGAACTTCTGGTGCATTTCTAATGGCAAATATTATGTATCTGTAGATAACTTCTACTGACTTAATTCTGGTGTGTTAGATTTCTAACCGAGAAGTTCTCTGCTCCTAGAAATTATACATCTGAGTCGTGTGTTGGAACAAAGTTCACTGCACAAGCATTTGGAAGCGAAGAAATATGTGGTATGCATCACTGTAATACCATGCAGCTGTTTACTAGATTGAAGAGCTCTCTCTTCAGGGGTAAGGGAGTTTGTGAAAAGCAGCCTGCAACCAATCATGCAAGACTGAAACTCTAAGCCAGACGTTAGTAACAGTTGGCAACATGGTACTGTACAATCAGTCTTCAAAAGTTAGCGAAATTAGGATAGGGAATCTGGTTGTGAAACTGAATAACATCTTACTGAACTTTTCATAATGTTTTTTTTTTTAAATTCTACATACAAAAACCTATCAAAGTTGTTCTGTAATCATACTGTGGAATTGTATGTGCCTGCAAACTATTTACATGGAAACCCTAGAACAAGCACGACTGTGTGTCTGTCTATCTGTGTAAGGAGAAAGGTTCCTAGCTTTTCAGTGAATTTACTTCACATGAAAGGTGTCATGTCAACAGGGCCACTAACAGTGGTAGAGGGGGACAAAGAGGCAGCTGCCCTAGGACCCAGCAATTTAAAAGGGTCCGGGGCTCCCAGCTGCAGAGCGCCTGGGCCTTTTAGATGACTGCTGGAGCCCTGGATGGCACAGACCGGGCAGCACTGGAGGGCTGGCTAGGGGAGGCTAATGCCCCAGTCCAGCCCTTTGTGGGAGTGGAGCTGCCTCCCCACTTTGCCTAGAGGTCCAGCAATTCTGTTGGAAGCCCTGCATGGAGACAATCCTAGAGACTGAAGTCCACAGAATAATACCATACAACAGTGATGCATGTTTCTTCACACTTTCCCGTCAATGTACCTTAATCCTGACCTTGAAGGACCCCTGTAGAGCTGAGATGGCTCAGTTGGGCTCTGACCTCTTTTTTTATTTTTTAAGCTGCTAACTGGGACTCCCATAAGTGCCGACTGTGATATGGACCATCTGTCCATTACGAGTAGAATAATCAACCAGTTCACATACCCTAGACTTGCAAGAACCAATTTGCAAGGGCTAGTTGTAGAAAAAGGCCTGCAAGTTGGCAGACTTTACACAAACAAGAACTTCCCAGAAGAGTCTTCAGCCATCACATACAACCTAAGGCCAAATGATCCCCTCTCAGCTTTTTTCTTCAGGAAGAGGCCCAGTGACCTCCCCATGTGGGGGTCCTCTGATTAAATAGCCCCTTTGCTCTCCCTCTGGTTTTATGGGGGTGCCAGCAGGCTTTTCAAGGGGCATCCACTGTGGCCTATTTCCTACAGGATCTTCTGGGGGAGAAAATAGGAAGTGCCCATTTTCCTTTCCCCATAACGTCAGCAAGATCACGGAAAACCCTCCTGCTCCTGCTGCCAGTCAGCTACTAACCCCTCGCCCAGTAGCTGATGTCCCCGAGGGGGTTCTCCTCCTAATAGAAGGGAAGCACTTGCAGAGAAGGTAAGGCAGGTTTAGAACAAACTTAGGAACATTTTCTCAGTTTTAGACTGAAATACACAAATGCATCAGAAACTGACCCTCTGCTGAATCTTAATGACTTTTTGTGCATCCTGCATGGATTTTTTCACAGCACCCTCTAAGTAAAAAAAATAATCTCTCAATAAATGGTAACAGGTTGTGGTCACTATGAATCTACACTATAGTCAGCGAGGGATGAATATTGTGCATCCAGTACTCAGCGCCAGGATATACACTTGATTGCATCTACTGAAAACAGAACAATCTCTGGAAGTGTAGTACAAAAGTTGTGCTGTTAAGAATAATAAGAAATGAAGAAAGGAAAATTGGGATTGGGCAGATGTTTTGTTCTGCAACTAAAGAATAATCAGTTACTCCCATGAAAATGCTGTTTGATTTCAAAGAGACTGGCAGCATATTCATGAATATTCTTCCACCTGTCTGAACTGGACTGACAAATCTTCATCATGCTGGCATGTTAGCTGTACTAAAATGGGCAGTGTACATCCCTTTAACCATCTTTTAAATAGTTCAGTTTTGTTAATATTGGACAGTAAAGAAAAACAAGGGATAAGGAGATGGAGGGTTAAATATATGCATGAGAATGGTCCTTTCTGCATGTCATTTTTGCTACAACAATCGATTAGAGTAACAGTCTCGTTGGCTGTGTCTACACTGGCCCCTTCTTCAGAATAGCCATGCTAATTTAGAATTTTGGAATAGGGAAATGCGCGGGGGATTTAAATATCCCCCGCGGGATTTAAATAAACATGGCCGCCGCTTTTTTTCCGGCTTGGGGAAAAGCCAGAAATGAGCGTCCAGACTGGCGCGATCCTCCGGAATAGGGCTCTTATTCCTTGAAAGTAGGAATAAGAGATCCTCCGGAATAGGGCTTTATTCCGGAGGATCGCGCCAGTCTGGACGCTCTTTTCCGGCTTTTCCCCAAGCCGGAAAAAAAGCGGCGGCCATGTTTATTTAAATCCCGCGGGGGATATTTAAATCCCCCGCGCATTTCCCTATTCCAAAGTTCTAAATTAGCATGGCTATTCCAAAGAAGGGGCCAGTGTAGATGTAGCCCTTAGGTCTTGATTCAGAAAAGGGACAGCACTTCTGCACATTTTTAATATAGACTTAAAATTAAGCATATACTTAAATGCTCTTGTATACAGGGATGTACTTAAGTGCTGTCCTGAATCAGGGTCTCACTGGGTATGTCTAGGAGTGTACAATGACTTAACCAGTTAAATGTTACATTTAATCGGTTAACCGCTAAAATGTGATCTCGTAGGTCGGGGGCTGCTCCAGCCCATAGCACAGCGTGCCCTGCCAAGTTGGAGGAGATGCTCCCACTTAAGGATGTTAATGGATAACCAGTTAACCGGTCACCTGGAAAGCATCACCCATTAATGATTAACCAGTACTCACGGAGCAGCTCCCCCCACCCGCTGCAGACAGAGGACTGCTACACCACTACTGGGTGTCTGCGTGGGGTTGCCAGTGCCCAGCCCATGAAGGCTTGCTGGCTCTACAAGTCCCCTGTGAGCTGGGAGCCAGCAGCCCCACAGGGGGCTAGAAGCAACCAGACTGGAGCAAACCCTGTCCGTGGCGGGGGGTCGCTCCAGCCCAAACGGGCTTTAGTGCCCCCCACCTGCCCCTGTTTAATTAGTTAACGGGTTAAACTTAATATTTAACTGGTCAAATAATTAAATGGGATATTACATCCCTACACCAGCCCAGCCTGGCCACCGGTTAATCGGTTAACCACCAACATCTAGTCTACGCTGTAGGTCCATGCTGGTTGACTTGGGTTCCTGGGAAAGGACTGTTTAATTGCAGTGTAGATGTTCTGGCGCTAGCTGCAGTCAGAGCTCTGGGACTCTCCCCCTTCATAGAGTCCCAGAACCTGAGCTCCAGCACAAGCCGGAATATCTGCACCGCAATTAAATGGCCCCTTAGTCCAAGCCCCACACCACCAACGTTTTTCATTGCAGTGTTGACATACTAAATGAGGGCCATTTGTACTTTGCTGTGAAAAAATTTTCTGGACAGTGGCCCCATTTTTACCTGCTTGCTTTAGGCATTCTTTCCCTTTATAATGTTTTGAATGTTGCTAATTGCTACTTATAGAAATAGGAGATATTTTTACAAAGAGAGGTGCGGGTTTGTTTTTTTTACAACTGATAACAAATGACTCCACAAGTTCTTGCTCTTTTACAGCACATGTATGACTTGCAGACCATGGCACATCTTTCAGTGGAAATTGTGGGCACTTAGGATCGGAGTATATCAGCTGCACTCTCGTGAACACAAATCAGTGCTGCCCTACTCCCGTCGAGCAGCAAAATCACCAAAACAGAAATATGTGCAAATGTTATTTTTAAAAATAAAAAATGAAAAGTCTACGGAATGATTCTTTTTTGCCTGGTCTCGAGAGTATTCCCACTGATTGTTTTCCAACATACTCAGTGAACATGGATACTGCTTGGAACACTTGCTGAATCAGATGACATACTGCACATTCAGTTACATCTATAAAACTCATACTACTTTATGGATAATATATACTTTGTTTTTTTATAACATGGATTAGAGAGCCATAGCAACACCAGCATTCACAACAACACCGCACATTGATAAATAGTTGACGACCGTCCAGAAGTTAGACACTTCACCTGCACAGACATAACCATGTGTTTAAAGACCGTTTTAATCAACATCATCTCAAGACAGACAACACATTTTCCTGGATCCATGAAAATACCCCTTTCAAGAAGAGGCAGGAAGCCTATTTCTCTTTTCACTAACAGCAGTTTTTACACTAACTTCAGTAGTGCTCCTGATTTACCCTGTATAAGTCAGAGGAAAATAAGGTCCTTTGTGTGTCCTCAGACACACCTGTGGATAAACATATCAATGTCAATCATTAAACTAAAAATGTATTTACATGTAAGTTCCTTCTTTTTCATTTTAAGCCAATTTCTAGCAAAACAACTCCCAGGTTTTACAAAAAGTATTATTATTCAATTTTTTCCAATTTTCACTCTACTTTTGTATGATGCAAATAACTTGTTTTAATAAGAATATACACTATATTGCATTAGATACATGTGTTAAAATAGTGCATTAGTCTATGTGTGTATGCAGAGTTGCTTGGTGAAGCAAGGGTATGTATTAGTCTAGAAGATACACACAATAAACCAAAAGCCGCACACCAAGCTCTGACCTGTGTACAAATTTGAAAATACTGATGAATCTCATTCTCCACAGATACCTGCTAACAGCTTGAAATGGGTAACGGTGTAAAGATTTGACTCATTAAAATGGGAAGAAAATGAAAATCAGAATACGTTTCAGAATGCAAGAAATTATTTCAAGTTTTAAAAAAACAGGCGAAAAGGAAGAAGTTGAGTGTATGCACTGCAAATAGTGTAGTCCAATTATTAAATGTAAATATTTAAAGGCTAACAGTTCTAAGACTACAACAGATGGCGTGGTGTAGAGGATGCAGGAGTCAGGGCAGGGGGAGTGGGTGCACAAGTGACAGCAGGAGGCTGAAAAGTGTGGGAGAGCTTAGGACAGGGGGTAGTGTCGGCCGCCAGCACTGCTGCTCAGGGCCATCCCAGAGGGCTGCACTGGCCAGCGGTCAGCTGCTCTGTGGCTCTCGGGGGCTGTCAGGGGTGTGCTTGCTTGCTGCCTCTCTGTGGTCAGTCTAGAGTCCAGCTGTCCCCTGTGCTTGCTGCCCCCCTTTGGTCATTCTGGAGTATAAACTTCCCTGCTACCAGACTCCTTCCTTTCCATTCTAGGAAAGAACAATCACATTCCATACACATCCCATTGTCCTGATACAATCAAACCATTACCTTGCTCTAAGTTACGATAAAAGGAAGCTGAATGCCAAATTTGGTGATTCTAGCTCTTATCATTTTAGGAGGAATTCTTGAACAAATGGACTTATGGATGGATGGACACAGACGGACTCACAAATTCTCCCAAAAATACAGTAGACAAGCAATAGTGCATAAAATGTACATAGCACAGCTTCTTAATTAGTAACATCTCCCCATTAAAAAAAAATGTTGGCACTCAATATAATTCTTAGTAATACACTATCATACAGATTGTACCTGTTTGGTCCGGCACCCTCAGGACCTGACCGGTTCCATACCAGAGAATTTTCTGGACTACCAGAGGTCAATATTATTTAGCACCATTACCAACACTTCCACTGTTTACTGAGCTGTTACAGGACATTTAGGGGTAAATTAGAGCTAAAGAACAGCACAGAACACTGAGAACTAGGACTGTAGGTTATATACAAACTTTATGGGGCTGTGGGAAACTTGGCCACACCCATGAAAAGTGGACATCCAGCTAACTAAAACATTTCAGATGATGGATGTTTCCAGACCAGAGAGTTCTGAACTAGAGAGGTTCAACCTATATTAATACACATTTCATTACTCACTATTCTTGCTAGTTTCTATACAATATAAAGTGAAAAATATAAAGGTTTACATACACCCCATAAGCATACGTTTCAACATCTATAACATCACATAGATCAATCACTCTAATTCTATCCTTTTCCACCAGCACATCACACTAAAAAATGCATAGAACTCTGAAGTCACATACCCTGGGACTATAATCCTTTTTACATTGTAGCTATCAGTTATTCATGCACTTTAGATAATAAGAAATATATATTCATTTCCACTGCAGAACAAAACAACGGTGAAAATTAAGGCTGCGTGAATACTACATATCAGGTTACTGACACATACTGGGAACTGGCGTGTTCATTTCTGTCTTCTTAGCGTTTAGGCATTTCCTTAAGGTATAGTTTTTTGGGGAAGAGAAGGTAATTGGAGTAGCGAGAGGTGTATAGCTGCAATCTGCTGAAACAGGCTTTCATCCTTTATTCACCAAGGGTTATAAAGGAGTAGTCAGTTTCAGTTCACTTTATGAGAGCAAGAATACGGGCCAAATCCCATCCCGAGGTGCTTAGATGCCAAGATTCCCAGACAGCAGAACCAAAACAGTTCCCCTGCCAGAGGTGGGGGAGGGGGAGGAGAAGATTTGGGGAACTGCACAAAAGGTGCATGCCCTCTACATGGCATAAATCTCAACTCCCATGGGGTCTCTCCATAGGGAAGTGTGCAGCAAGCATTTGGGGGGCAGACACAGCGGAACCAGAGAATCCACAACTACCCTGCTGTCCTTTCCCTTCACTCCGCAGATGGGGCAGCAGGGCCTACTGTACGATGTCGGTGCTACCACTCTATGGCCTTTGGGAGTGAATTCCTTTCTGCCTTCCTGGGGAATTCATCAGTGCCCAGTCAAATCCTTGTGCTGAGCATCAACGACCGGACAGTCCCCTAACTGAAAGGATATTCACGGTTCCTTTTAGAGCTGCTCTCTGGAAACACTCCGGCTACGTCTACACTGGCCCCTTTTCCGGAAGGGACATGTAAATTTCACCAGTCGTAGTAGGGAAATGCGCGGGGGATTTAAATATCCCCCGCGGCATTTAAATAAAAATGTCCGCCGCTTTTTTCCGGCTTTTAAAAAAGCTGGAAAAGAGCGTCTACACTGGCCCCGATCCTCCGGAAAAAGCACCCTTTGAAGTAGGAATAAGAGCCTCCGGAAAAGGGTGCTTTTTCCGGAGGATCGGGGCCAGCGTAGACGCTCTTTTCCGGCTTTTTTAAAAGCCGGAAAAAAGCGGCGGACATTTTTATTTAAATGCCGCGGGGGATATTTAAATCCCCCGCGCATTTCCCTACTACGACTGGTGAAATTTACATGCCCCTTCCGGAAAAGGGGCCAGTGTAGACGAGCCCTCCATGTCCTTGTATGTCACCCTATAGCCACATTACACAATGAGGTGGTTAGACTGCAGAAGAAAGCTACACCATGGCATACATTTACCGGCCAGCTGTGATACCACCAGAAAAAATGCCTTTCCCAAAGTAACCACCCTGCAATGAACCATGCATTTGCCAAAAGTCCTAGCTCAGTCAGGCAGCCAGTGAAGAAACGTCCTTCCAGAACAGGATAGCTTCTAATTCAGCATGTTTCATTTTTGTCTTCAGTTGCCCATAACCTTTCTACTGTCAAGAAGGAAAATGGAATTGCATCCAGTCGTTCTCTCCTCGTGTACAGTAAGTAGCAGCAAATCTCTCTGATTTACACCCTTGGTAATAACATTCTCCTCTTCTCCACTAAGCTAAGCACCAAACAAACGGGCTTTTGAAACAATGCAGATTTCAGATACACTCTCAAAGTTTACTAAACAATTTCTCTGAGAAAGAGAGGATAAAGCACCAGAGAGAGGTTTGTTTTTTTAAGAGCACTCAAGGCCTAGACTTCATGTTAGTTTTCTATTGACCAGTAAGACAAGAAACTGCCATTTTCACTTTTGAGTAATTTCATGAAAATGTTATTTTTTCCCAGTGAAATTCGCATAAAACAAATCACTCTGAAGCCAACATGTTCCAATTGCGAACTCCCACAGGGCACAGAACTGCTCATCAAGGCAACCTTTAAAGCCCACATTGCTAAGAAAGGGAAAGAGAATGCCTTCCCAGGCATCTGCTTAAAGAATCAGAGGAAAGATTGAAACCAAAGCATCACAGAACTACTTCTGTACTATTTACCGAGCACAAATCCAGCACTTATCATCTCCAAGACAGCCTCGGTTCTAAGTGGATACAGTATTCAGTTCAAAGAGTGAAATGATACACTCTTTCCTTTGAGGAACACATGCCAATACAGATTAATACCTGATTTAATCTACCAATCTGTTACTAAATTTATTTAAAGGCTGCTTGGTATTTCCATTATAATTCCTTACAGTGTGGTGATGAGGAGCTAAATATTGCAGCTGTTTCAGATTTCATTAGCTCAAAACTTGGTACCGTGCACAAACTGTCAGAATCAGCCACTGCTTCTAATGGTCTTTTCACTCAGTTTTAGATGCTTGCCAGAAAACCCTACACAGCAAACAGTGCCATTCAAAATCTAAATACATTTAGCATTTTCAACTAACAACTAAAGGCCACATTTTCTAACACAGACTGAAATTACTACTGTGGTGTACCATACACCTCTTCTTACACTCACAAGCCTCATTTGTGTGGTTTTTTTCACATGCAAATCAAGTACAGGTTGAACCTCTCTAGTCTGGCACTCTCTGGCCTGGCAACATCCATGTTCCGGCATGATTTTAGTCCGCTTATTATGGGTGTGGCCAAGATTCCTATGGTTCTCCCATAAAGTTTGTTTATAGCCACCAGTCCTGGCTCTCAGTGTTCTGTGCTGTTCTTTAGCTCTAATTTACCCCTTAAATGTCTTCTAAGAGCCGAGTAAGCAGTAATAGCGTTGGTAATGCTGCTAGACAATATTGACCTCCCGTGATCTAGCAAATTCTCTGGTTTGGCACCAGTCGGATTCCAAGGTTGCTGACTAGAAAGGTTCAACCTGAATCCTCTGCATCCCTGACTTCATGATCTGAAAGTGAAAATGGATTTGCACATAACTGACAAGCATAGTGCCACAGTTTGCTTTTGAAAATGTAATGCTAAAGGACTATTTGGCATCAAAGTGACTTATGTAATTTTGATCAACTGCTAGATTTGACTGGTAGATTGATAGGAAAGTTTGATATTTTAGTTTAGTAAAATAAGTGATATTTTGAGACTTGGTTCCATTAGCAGAATAACACACAGGCAGCCTCCCTCCTCCCCTTGGTTTTGATGCCCCTGGACCCCCAGGATGTGCAGGGGGGGGGAGAAGAGGAGCAGAATGTTCTTTGTGCCCAAATAATCTTAATCTACCTCTTCTTGGCTCTGAAGAAATTTCTCTGAAATATCCAGAATCACTAAGGCTACATCTATACTGCAGCCTTCTTCCACAAAAGCTTATGCAAATGAAGCATGGAGTAGAATATCGCTATATGTGCTTCATTTGCATAATTAATTAGCAGCCATTTTTGTGCAAGAGGCTTTTGCACAAAAAGGAGCTGTCTAGATGGCTCCTTTTTGCACAAAAATCACCTCTTGCGCAAGAGCCATTCTTCCTGAAAAAAATGAGGAAGAACGGCTCTTGCGCAAGGGGGGGGAGGTTGTGCATAAAGGAGCCATCTACACGGCTCCTTTTTGCACAAAAGCCTCTTGCGCAAAAACGGCTGCTAATTAATTATGCAAATGAAACAGAAATATTCTACTCTGCGCCTCATTTGCATAAGCGTTTGCAGAAGAAGGCTGCAATATAGACGTAGCCTCCATTGTGTAATAACTAATCTATATAAACATGGAATTGTATTTTGATTATTCTCCCTCCCCCTTTCCTTTTTTGTTTCCTACATGCTTTTGGTTTTTGTTATCTCAAATTAGACTATAAACTCTTCAAGGGAAGGACTGTCTCTTATTTATTGTCTGCAAAAACCTGGATTCTGATTATATTGAGACCTAGAGGAAAAAACTGTCGTCTACCACAATACAAATGAAAACATAATCTTAGTTGAATATATGTAAAGCCAGAAGGAACCATTAGCTCATCTAATCTGACCTCCTGTGTAAGACAGGCCAGAGAATTTCCTTTAGTTATTCTTATAGTGAGAGCAGAAAGTTATGTTTGATTGAAGTATTCCAGCAATATTCATGCAGCATCCATCTCACCAATACTATTTTTGTCTGAATAACACTGTTTAGTCCTGCAGCTACTTGCTCACATGAGCAGTTCCACAGAAGTTAATGAGACTGCTCACACAAGCAAGAGCTTCAGAATGAGGTTCCTACCCTTACACTAACCAGATTTAGCCATAAAAAAAATATTAGAACTTTTAAGTGACGACCATTTCCATTTGTACTTACAGAAGCCACACCTAGTACCCCCTTCAAAAATGAATCCATTCGGGACCGCTCCATATCGACGCAGATCCGAGAGCTTCCATTGCCCCATTATGGTGGGTGGGAGATCTTTTACGAGGACTAGAATGTCATTGCAGAGGTGAAGAGTAGCCGGTCCACTCTCCAGCTTTGTGCCAGGTGCTACAGCAACATGAAACCGGTGAACTATTAAGGAGCAAAAAAAAAAAAAAAAAAAAAAAACAATTAATGATGGTAGCAAACAGGAAAAAACAAACAAGGATGTTTGTAACAGAAACCAACCAGTTTATTTAATAGTGTTCTGTCAACTGAGTCCTGGCTACTATGCCATTTGGATCTACCATTGTCAGATACAGTTCTCAGAGCATTTTTCCCCTCTAATAGTTCTAGGTAGCACCCAAATAGTATGGCAATGGCAGCCACAGACCAGCTGCACAGGTATTAGGCCAATTCAGCTTTTGGAGCAATGCATTCAGGCCGTGAGCCACAGCTCAGCAACATGAGAGAGCCAAGAGAGACGCTCTTAAAGGCAATGTGTTCCTCGGTGGTTTTGTTTCCTCCCCCTGCTGCCTTCTCCCAAATGATTTCCTTCATGTTTAACCATCAGTACCTGAGAACAAATATATTCAACCTTAAGTAACTGCCCTCCAATAAGGAGTAGAAACATCCAGACAATATGGCCACACTCGCCCTCAATTACATTGATTGCTTAACTTGTTTCTACATCTCCCCCAACCTTCCTTTCCCTCCTTCAATGATTCCTTCCCCACCTACACAGCCCCTCCACAGGCATTTGTGCGGCTGCTGAAAGAGGAGAGTGGGGGGGAATACCTCACTTTGGTGCTTCCTGCTCTCAGCCTCCAGCCTGCTCTTCAGAAGGAACCACTGAGCCTTTACAGTGTAAAGATTCATATGTCCTTTCACATGTCAACCATCATTCCAGAGAATCCATGCTGATGACGGGTTTCGCTTGATAACAATCCTTGATAACAGACCAATGCATGTTCATTTTCATCATCTGAGTCAGATGCCACCAACAGAAGGTTGCTTTTCTTTTTTTGGTGGCTCAGGTTCTGTAGTTTTTGCATCGGAGTGTTGCTCTTGTTACACACCTTGTCACCCTCAGATTTTGGAAGGTACTTCAGATTCTTAAACCTTGAGTCCTGTAGTTGTCTACAGAAATCTCACACTGGTACCTTCTTTGTGTTTTATCAAATCTGCAGTGAACGTGTCTTAAAATAAATAGTATGTTCTGGGTCATCATGCAATTGTCCCCCTCCCCCCTCCCCAAGGAGTTCAGCGGCAAATTTAATTAACAGATTATTTCTTTAATGAATATCATCAGCATGGAAGCATGTGCTCTGGAATGGTGGCCAAAGCACGACAAGGCATACGAATGTTTAGCATATCTGGCATGTAAATACTTTGGAATGCTGACAACAAAAGTGCCATGTGAAAGCCTGTTCTCACTTTCAGGTGACATTGCAAATAGGAAGCAGACAGCAGTATCTCCCGTAAATGTACACCAACTGGTTTGTCTTAGCGTTTGGCTGAAGTAGGAGAACTGAGTGGACTTGTAGGCTCTGAAGTTTTATATTGATTTGTTTTTTAGTGTAATTATGCAACAGAAAATCTATTTGGGTAAATTGTATTTTCACAATAGACAGAAGCACTACAGTTCTTGTAAGAGATGAACTTAAAAACACTTCCTTTTGTTTATTTTTACAGTGCAAATATCTGTAAAAAAAGATCATATAAAGTGAACACTATACTTTGTGCTCTGTGTTTTAATTTAAATCAACATATTCAAAAATGTAGAAAAACATCCAAAAATATTTAATAAATTTCAATTGGTTGAAATTGAAATTGGTTGAAATTGTATTGTTTAATAGTGTGATTAAAACAGTGATTAACCTTGATTAATTTAAGTTAATCGTGTGAGTTAATGGCAATTAACTGACAGCCCTAAAGTACTTAAGACGCATATTTATTTATATATCTTTCACACTAAGCCCAAAAGCTGCCTACTCATCACTAAAAATCTACAGAGAAACCCCTAAAGAACCAATTCTTATAACTGTTCTTCCCTTCCCCGACTATTCAAATGTCAGAAGATTTAACTTGGATCTGATTTTTTGCTTTTCATATAAATATTCTGCTGTATTCTTCAGTAAAGTACCATCTAGCTGAAAGTCAACTCAGCATCTTCCCTAAAGTCTTAGCAGAATTATCTAGGGATGTTAGATATTGGGTAATTGAATAATCGTGTAGTCACATGAAATCTTAGCGGTTTCACAACTATTCAATAGTCCCCAGG
Organism: Pelodiscus sinensis; assembly: GCF_049634645.1. NCBI lineage: Eukaryota > Metazoa > Chordata > Testudines > Trionychidae > Pelodiscus > Pelodiscus sinensis. Next base: position 116,089,313 of record NC_134715.1, read on the forward strand.
GGCACAGAAGCCTCCCCTGCCATCTCCCCCTACTGCTGTCTCTGGGTGTGTCTAGACTACTGAGTTTTGTCAACAAAAGTGGACTTTTGTCGACAAAACTAAACCTGCGTCTACACTACCGCTGAGTTCTGTCGACATAACGTCGACAGAACTCAGCAGTTTTGTTGACGCTGGTAAACCTCATTTTACGAGGCATAACGCCTTCTGTCGACAGAGTTCTGTCGACAGAAGGTGTTATTGCCTGTAGGGTTGCGTCTAGACTACAGGGTTTCGTCGACAAAGCAGCTTGCTTTGTCGACAGAACTGAATGTTTCTAGACGCTCTATGTCGACAGAAGTTTTGTCGACAGTATCTGTCGACAAAACTTCCGTCGACAAAACCCTGTAGTCTAGACGTACCCTCTGATAGAGGCAGCAGCACCGGGGGGTGGGGGGGAGGCAGATGGCACCACAGAGTTGGTGCTGGGGGGGAAAACCAGCTTTTAAGCCAGCTCCTCCCAGCACCGGCTCTTGTCTGCTCCCCTCGCTGCCTCTGTAGAAGGCAGCAAGGGTGGGGGACAGGCAGGTCTGCAGAGATGGCACATGCAGAGATCCTGCTTGAAAGCCAGTTTTATCTGCTCCAGCTTGCCTCCCTCACCCTCTGCGCTACCGCTTCTCTATCAGAGATAGCCAGCTCTTCACGAGTACCGGCTCACACTCTTCCCCCTTGCTGCCTCTAATACTGAGGCAGCAAGGGAGGAGAGTGAACATAGCCAACAAGATTAGCTGGTAAGCCACGACTTACTGGTTAATCATATATCAGACTAAACGTTAACATTCCTAGAATTAACCACAAAATTAGTAAAGAAAAATATAAGAGAGAGCCAAAGAAGAGACCTCACCATAGCTTTACTCGTAGCCTTGCCCCAAAACACCATGGGGGAACAAATCTATGTTCAGTTCACACCATTTTTCTGGTGTATAATTATGGAACACCAATTTATTTTGAAAAACTCAATGCACTACCAAAGCAAAACCAAATTATCACCGCTTATAGAATGTTCCATATTCAGTCTAGCATCAACTTGGACATCTCTTGGAGGTTACCTCTGTTTCTAGGGGTATGTCTAGACTGCATCCCTCTGTCGACAGAGGGATGCAGATTAGGCAGGTCGACACTGCAAATGAGGCAGGGATTTAAATATCCCGTGCCTAATCTGCATAAAAATGGCCGTCACGTTTTGCCAACTCAACACTTTGTCCGCAAAAAGTGGCAGTCTAGTGGGAGTGGGAGATCTGTCGAGAATGAAAGCCTTTTTCGACAGATCCTGTAGAAAGGTTTTCTTTCTCGACAGATCCCCTTCTAGACTGCCGCTTTTTGCTGACAAAGTGCTGAGTTGGCAAAACACGGCAGCCATGTTTATGTAAATTAGGCACGGGATATTTAAATCCCTGCCTCATTTGCAAATACCTGCCTAATCTGCATCCCTCTGCCGACAGAGGGATGTAGTCTAGACATTCCCTAGGAGATGGAGCTTTGTAAACAGCCCTAATTTATAGGCTGCCAGGCTATGAGCTTAGTGATTCTGTTCCACCCCCCCATTTAAGGGATAAACAGCATAACAAAGGATTGCCAGCTCCAAAGGCAGCATGAATCAAAGATCTGCAGCTAGAATTCCAGAATCACCCCTAAAACGTGCCATTTCATCCATCTAAATACCCCCAAAAGTGAGGAACAATTAGATCTGGCACAAAACTGCAATATAGGCAAAATCTGAAGTAACCACAGAAAGCAGCAGTTTTTCCTACCTGAAATGTAACCTTTCCAGTGGAGTCTGCAGTTCTTCCATCTCACTTTACATAGGAGCACAGAACCTGCTCCGTAATACTTAGGATCTTATATTTGGATGTGTCTGTGTCTTATATTTGGATGTGTCTTATTTCCTGTAACCCCAACCTTTCATCGGCTCCTTGTCCTTCCAAGACCTCCAGTCTATCAACATGCCTGCACCTGGGGGCTCACGCTCTCTGCTCTCACCTTCAACAGCTCTCAAGTTGGGTCCCTTAATTCCACTTGCTCCTTCAAACCCAGACTCTTTTGCTTCTCTCTGCCCACCATCCATTTCACAAACCACATTATACCTACTCCCTCTGCAGAACACTTCTAGAGGAAACCCATATGCTTCCACTCCAAGTTCATCTGCTCCCCATTCTGTTCTGCCATCTTTCTTGAAAAATTGTTCCAGTTCTCCTCACTAACAGCATCCCATACCTACAACCCTCACTTCTCATTTTCCACCTTTACTGCCCCCTCAAACCGTTAACCTCCTTCCTTAGATTCCAAGACCAGAAGGGTCCCCTCGGATCATGTAGTCTGATTTGCTCCTTAACATGGGTTATAGAACTTCCTTCTCAAGCCAGGATTTCATTGACTTCGAAGAGAGGATTGTCAGGAATGAATTTCTTCCATCCTGTCCCAATATCCTTTTCTCCTTTATCTTAGTCAGACTCAGGTCTCTTGCTCACTGTCCATTTCCAGCCCTTCCTCTTCCGAGTTTGGGCCCATGGCGTATAAGCACATTCTATTATCCCCATCCTCAAAGAACCAACCCTCAGATGGTTAATTTCCTTCTTCCTTTCACATCTACGCAGAACTCCCTCCTGGATTCTCTCCTGTCTTACTTCTGCACTGTGCTCTCCATTGAAACTGGGATCCAAAGAGTTCACCTGATCAAGTTTAACACATTCCATTCTGTCCTCATCCTCCTCGATCATCTTCAGCTTTCAATAAGCTCTGCTCTTCATTCTACCAACCTTCATGCCTCTTCAGTTCTTTTCCCACACTCCTATCTCCATGTCTTCCACACTGCCCTTATGCTTGGCACAACTCATGATCTACCAGGTTCCCCTTACAACTCATTCAAGTGCTTCTTAACGGCTCACTTCTACCACACTCACACACACAAATATATATTACATGCTTTCTCTTTCCCAACACTGCATTAGAGGGAGCCTAGGAAAACCAAAAAAACGCTGCCATGTCTGCACTCTCCTCCACATCTCTCAGTGCACCTGTCTTTTAGACCATAAGCTTCTCAGGCAAGTATTGTCTTTGTATAGTGTCAAGCTCTTTGTCAAGACTTAACAGGTGATAAATTATACATAAATAATCATTATAATCAGTAATAATAAATGTATGTTCCCCATGCTTTACCAAATCCTAGAGGCCAATTACCCGCTATCAGAAATCTTTGGCCACTACAGCGAATTTCAGGCTGCAGAACTGAAAACCAACGCCATACTAGAACCTACAGAGAATGTAATCTTTACTGTGAGGTTCTCCCACCAAGTGTATTTGAGGAAGGGTGTTCACCAGCACCGGACACGATCTATTCTAGAGTGCAGAACTGGGGAGTGGGAGTCGGGATTCTAACCATGGCTCTCCCACTCAGGTTTTTTCCTCCCTGAGCATGAAGATTTGTCATGAATCCATGTGTTAGAGACACAAGTAAAAGATAAAGCTGACAAACACCTGACCTGGATCACTGGATCTAGAGCCTGGCCTCTCTGTTCCAAGAAAACAAAAAGCCTCTAATACTTGAGCCAAAGATGACAGAAGAAGCAAGTTCACAAATGTTACATTATACTATACTCTCTGTGGCACAGCACTATTTGGCAGCATCATGCACACCTACACACACTTCATGCAATAGTGGATCTGGTGCTCACAAAGAAGTGAAAGCTGTTTGTCTTCAGGGACAATCTTGTCCATATGGGTACAACTTCTGGCATTTCAGCTATAGTTTTGTTTGCTTTCTTTCCAAAGGAGAAAGGAAAGAGACAAGACAAAGGTTACCTTCCCCTAAACTGTAGCGAATCCGTACATCCCATGCATACATTGTTTCCTTGTTGTCAAATCCCAGCATCACGACTTGAGATAGACAGATGATAGCGAGTGTGTGATTTAAGCCCTCATAGGAGAGCCCAGGATCCAGACCACAGATATCTTCTAAGGTCACACTGCTCCTCTCCTTATGTCCTTTGGCTCGCTCCGATTTATCCTTGTACACCAACATGACTAAGCAATCTGAAAGAAGCAGAGCGGTCAGAGAACCTGACATGTAATGAACACAATTCTCAGTACTTGACTTAAGAAGAAAAAAAGCTTTTGGACTTAGTGTGGTATTTGATGCAGGGCCAGAATCCTGCAATTCCCTGCATGAGAATGGACTTCTGAGTCTGGGCAGAGCCTCACTGATTTCAAGGGGCACAATGCTGACATTTCAGTTCATCCTTGAACAAGAAGTTGCAAGGTTTGAACTTAAATGCTATAGATTAACATTCGATACTTTGTTTCAATTTATTTTTATTCGTGGTTTCTTGGAGAGCCCCTGCAGGATGTATCCAGGACTTGTATTAGTAGCTTAAGATTTGACCATTTTTTTATGATGATGCTATTATACTCTAGACCAGTGTTTCTCAAAGTGGGCCATGGGCCTCATTTGGGAAAGCTGCTAACAGACCACTCTGATTTTTTTATCTAAAGGCTCCATAACCATGGAGCCTCACAGCTCCCATTAGCTCTGATTTGCCATTTCCTGTGATCGCAGAAAGCTCTACAGTTGCTGCCTTGACAGCCCAGCTCTGAAGGCAGCACATAAGTGAAGGTAGCAATCCCATGACCCCCCTAAAACAGGTTTGTAATTTAGGTCAGGGCCCCATGCTTACAAAACAATGAAATGTTAGGTTTAGAAAGCTGACAACAAAAAATCTACCAATTTTCAAATCCATGAAATTGGCCATAATGGACCATGAATTTGGTAGGTCTCTAATGATGAGCACCAACATGGAAGTAATGTGTCAGGTTGGGATACAAGGCTGTGAGGGCTCTGCCTGGGGACACAGGCTGTGGGGTGGTGCAAGGGATGAGCTGCTTAAGGCTAGGACAGGTCCCTGCACTGCACAGCTTCCTCGAGTACCTACCCAGTGCTAAATGAGCAGCTACACAGCCACAAAGCTTACAGGAAACTTAGGGTCCAGGGCCTAAGTCAACTGAAACTTGTGACCCAATGATTCTCTTCTGAGTGACCACATTCATGTACTCATTACGGGCATGCACATTGTTTTCCACATACTTCATGTCATAAACAGCAATTTTCTTAAATTATGGTATTATAATATTAAAAGAGCTAGTTTTTATATCAGTAGTACAAGTACTGCAGTCTCATGTTAAAACATCTTTGTGATGCTGTAAATTTAAATGAAAAAATATGTTTTTAACTTGAAAGGGTAAAAAATTCACAACATTCCTTATCTATGTTATATGGAACACAAATACTGCCAACCCCTTGCAACTGAAATTCATGAATCAGGCCCCCAGTCCTGAAATTTTAAATATATTAAATTTGGAGTTCTTTTGGTTTGCTTTCTGATCTCTTGAAATTGTATACTACACTTGAATAATACTTCTACGTTTTTTTTTCTTCACAACCCTGAAATACATTTAAGAAAAGAATGAGTTGTACTCATATGCTTCCAGGAATGTTCAAGAAAAACACTCAATATTATAAATCTCATAATAAAAACAAAAAGTGGGCAACACTGTAACACTAGAGATTATTAAAATAAAAAGGATTTTTATTAAAAATAGTCATATTTACTTTTCACTACTTATGAGATTGAATTTGTCACTCTTCCTTTCTGAAACAAAATTTCCATTCCCTTCATTAGAAATTAACTGAAAAATTTGGATCATTCTTTCTTTCATTTCAGTTTGGACAGTGAAAACAGATGAGCCAGTTTATAGTCAGCTTGACTCTTCTTGAGCTCTAACAGAACCCTAGAAAAGGAAACACTTCAGGGAAACGTTATCTAGTGAATATTTTAATATCATAGGAATGTTTGTTTTGATTTTAAATTCTGTAAGAGTCTTAGGTTTACAAACTGTGACACTGACAATCATTTGTCCCAACTGAGTGTGGGTAGAAATGGAAACAAATCTCAGTCCTGCAATCTGATTCTCAAGGGCAGACTCCTGTGTCTGCATGCTGTCCTGTTGACTCCAGTGAGATATTGGTTCCAATTAAATTAAAAGATTCCGGTGTTTGACTGTGTAGTCAGATTGTAAGATGGGGGCACTTTCAAGAAATATAGTTGCCATGCTGTCAACGTTCACAGTTTTAGCACAAGTCTTGTGGTATTTGGAGACACAAATCATGAAGACAAGTCACAGAGTCTCAGGGTTTGTTTATTTTTTCCTGTAGGTGGGAAACAGTTGTCTAATAGTCTGTGAAAATGTTTGAGAGTTGAAGAAGGTTTTTATTGTGCAGAGACAAAAGTGAGACCTTTTTGAGATTTTTGTGAAGCATTTGGGCAAGAGCCTCTCCCATCTGGTTCCACAGATTTGTGCTTGCTCTCATGGTACCATGCCAAAAAGAGATGTTGTTGCATCTCGTACTGCAGCTCAAACTAGAAGCTAACAGGGCCCCCAAAGTCTGAGCTGAAAATGCCACTGTGACCAAACAGAATGAAAGAGGCAGTGAGACAAAGACGTCTTTTAAACATTAGACATCACAGAATACTAGAAGTGGAAGGGACCTCAAGAGATCAAGTCCAGTCCCCTGTCTTCATGGCAGGACCAACCACAGTCTATATCATCCCTGATAGATGTCTGTCCAACCTGCTCTTAAATATCTCCTGTGATAGAGATGACACAAAATCCCTGTGCAATTTATTCCAGTGTTTAACCACCCTGACAGTTAGGAAGTTTTTCCTAATGTCCAACCTAAACCTCCCTTGCTGCAGTTTAAGCCCATTGCATCTTGTCCTATCATCAGAAGCCAAGGAGAACAATTTCCCCCCTCATCCCTGTGACACCCTTTAAGATACCTGAAAACCCCTCTCAGTCTTCCCTTTTCCAAACTAAACAAGCCCAATTCTTTCATCCTGGCCTCATAGCTCGTGTTTTATAAACCTTTAATAATTTTTGTTGCTCTTCTCTGGACCTTCTTCAGTTTCTCCACCTCTTTCTTGAAATGTGGTGCCCAGAACTGGACACAATACAGGCAGTCCCCGGGTTATGTAGAAGATAGGGACTGTAGGTTTATTCTTAAGTTGAATTTGTATGTAAGTCGGAACTGGCGTCCAGATTCAGCCGCTGCTGAAACTGACCAGCGGCTGACTACAGGAAGCCCAGTCAGGAAGCCCGAGGCAAAGTTGCTCTGCCCTGGCCTTCCTGGAATCAGCCGCTGATCAGTTTCAACAGCGGCTGAATTTGGACGCCTGGGACAGAGCAGCTGGGGACCTACCTGGCGGCACCCCAGCTGCTCTACCCCAGGTGTCCTCAAGTCAGCCGCTGCTGAAACTGATCAGCGGCTGATTCCAGGAAGCCGGGGCAGAGTAACTCTGCCTCGGGCTTCCTGTAGTCAGCCGCTGGTCAGTTTCAGCAGCAGCTGACTTGAGGACGCCTGGGGAAGAGCAGCTGGGGTGCTGCTGGGTTGGTCCAGTAGCGCCGAGGAGCGGCGCTGCGGGACCAACCCGGCAGCGCCCCAGCTGCTCTACCCCAGGCGTAGTCGGCGAGAAAAGCCTGGTCTGCTGGGGGGAGGGTGCACTAGCTGTGTCCCGCCCCCCAGCAGACCAGGGAGACACGGGTGGCGGGACCGCCGAGACGCGCCGCGGTCCCGCCCGCATCCTCCAAGGCTTTGCTCCGCATCTCCCTGGTCTGCTGGGGGGGGCTTCCCCCAGCAGACCAGGGAGACGCGGAGCACGTGGCCAGCGGGACAGCCCAGATGTGCCGCGGCTGTCCCGCTGCCGGCGTCCTCCGAGGCTTTGCTCCCCGTCTCCCTGGTCTGCTGGGGGGGCTCCCCCCCACCCAGCAGACCAGGGAGACGCGGAGCAGCTTTTCTCACCCCAGAGGATGCGGGCGGCGGGACTGCGGCGCATCTGGGCGTCCCGCCGCTCCCGTCCTCCGGGGCGAGAAAAGCCCCGTTCGTAACTGCGGATCCGACATAAGTCGGATCCGCGTAACTCGGGGACTGCCTGTACTCCAGCTGAGGCCTAATCAGTGCAGAGTAGAATGGAAGAATGACTTCTTGAGTCTTGCTCACAACACACCTGTTAATGTATCCCAGAATCATGTTTGCTTTTTTTGCAACTGTGTCACACTGTTGACTCATATTTAGCTTGTGGTCCACTATGACCCCTAGATCCCTTTCTGCAGTACTTCTTCCTAGAGAGTTGCTTCCCATTCTGTATGTGTGAAACGGATTGTTCCTTCCTAAGTGGAGTACTTTGCATTTGTCCTTATTAAACTTCATCTTATTTACCTCAGACCATTTTCTCCAGTTTGTCCAGATTATTTTGAATTATGACCTTATCTTCCAAAACAGTTTGCAACCCCTCCCCACTTGGTATGATATGTAAACTTAATAAGCGTACTCTCTATGACATCATCTGCTAGGGAAAATGGAAAGGAGACTTAAGTTCTGTCAAGTGAAGAAGGAAACCTGAGCTAGCCAAAAAGAAATCTGAAGAACAATTAGCAAAAGACACAAAAAATTAATGCCAAAAAATGTCTAAGTACATCAAAAGCAGGAAGCCTGCCAAGCCTTCAGCGGGGCTACTGAACGCTCAAGGTGCTAAAGCATCACTAACAACAGACAGGACTGTTGCAGAGAAGAAATTAATTCTTTACATCGGTCTTCACTGCAGAGAACACAAATAAGAATCCCACTCCTCCCCAAGCCATTGTTTTTAGGTGACAAATCTGAGGAACTGTCCCAGATTGACATGTCAGTAGAGAACATTTGGGATCAAATTGATAAACTGACCAGCAATAAATCATCGTACCACACGGTAGTCGACCTAAACAGCTGAATGTCTAACGGTGGTATGTAACATAGCATTTATATCAACCTCTGTACCAGATGATTAGGGGGTAGCTAATGTAATGCCGAGTTTTTAAAAAGCCTCCAGAGGCCATCCTAGCAATTTCAGGCCAGTAACCCTTAACTTCAGAGCCAGGCCAATCGGTTGAAACGACAGTAAAGAACAGCATGATCAGAGACATAGATGTACACGGTATGTTGGGGAAGAGTCAATACTGCTTTTGTAAAGTAAATCATGCCTCATGAGACTATTAGAACTCTTTGAGGGTGTCATAAGTCTGTGGAAGAGAATGATTGGCAAGGTCCCTCACCAAAGGCTCTTAATGTAAGCAATTATGGGAGTAGAAGGAAGGTTCTCTCATGGATCTGTATCTGATTAAAAGACAGGAAATGGGATAGGAATAAATGGCTAATTTTCACAGTGCAGAAAAATAAATAGTAGGGTAACCCAAGAATCTGTACTAGGACCAGTGCTGATCAATACAGTCATAAATGATCTGGAAACAAGGATCAACAGTGAGATGCCAAGATTTGCAGACAATACTAGTTCAAAGTAAACTGTGAAGAGTTACAAAAGGATTTGACAAAACTGGGTGATGACTGGGCAACAAAACAGCAGATGAAATGTAATGTTGAATAATGCCAAGTAATTCACATTGGAAAACATAATCCCAACTATGGATACAAAATGATAAGGTCTAAATTAGCTGTTAATACTAAAGAAAGATCTTGGAGTCGTCTTGGGTAGTTCCCTAAAAACATCCACTCAGTAAGCAGTGTCAAGTATCAGAGGGGTAGCCGTGTTAGTCTGAATCTGCAAAAGCGACGAGGAGTCCTGTGGCACCTTATAGACTAACTGAAGTGTAGGAGCATAAGCTTTCGTGGGCAAAGACCCATTTCGTCAGATGCATCTGACGAAGTGGGTCTTTGCCCACGAAAGCTTATGCTCCTACACTTCAGTTAGTCTATAAGGTGCCACAGGACTCCTCGTCGCTTCAGTAAGCAGTGGCGGTCCAAAAAAACTAACAATTTTGGGAATCACTTGGAAAGAGATTAATAAGACAGAAATGCGATTTACAGGCCTGGCCATTCCATCTAAACAAAGACATACAGGTTTAAATTCCATAATCCGGAGTTCCCTAGTCCAGCAACACCCCTAGTCCAGCGTCATCGGGTGACCCCCATGAGAGCACTCATGGGGATAAGCAGTCAGGCTGGGTCCAGGAGGGTTGCTAAACTAGGGGGCCAAGAGGGAGCCCCAGCGATAGCAGAGCCACCAGGAGGAACGCAGAGTCTCCAGTCCCTGGGAGGAGTTGTGGGAGGGGAGGGGTATAGCTCCCACTCATGGTGGAGGACAGCAACACAGCTGGGCCATAGCAACATGCTGGAGGCGCTGAAACACTGAGAGGAGCACAGAGCCCTTCTCTTGATAGCAGAGCTGCTTGGTGGAGTGCAGAGCCATTGGGCAGCAGCAGGGCTGTTGGGGTGAGTGTGGAACTGCCGGGCTGTAGCGGAGCCCCCAGGAGGTGGCAGAGCCACTCGGGACAAAGAGGAGCCCCCCGTCACTAACAGGAGCACAGAGCCCCAGTGGCAGCGAAGCCACCGGGGACAGAGTGGAGCTGCAGATGGCAGTGGAGTCCCCAGCTACTGTGGCGAGAGCAGAGACCCGAGAGGCAGCTATGCCGCGGGGGGATGGTAGATCCCCGTTTCCATAGTGGGGAAAGCAGAGTCCTGGGTAAAAGTGGAGATGCCCAGGGAAAAGCAGAACCCCTGGAGGTGAGGGGCAAGGAAAAGAAGACCCCCCCACACTGCATTGATCTCCCCTGGTTCAGCAAATTCATTGGTTCAGGACCTGTCAGGTCCCGAGGGTGCCAGACCAGGTAGGTACAACCTGTATTAGAATAGGAAAAGTACAGCGAAGGCAACAAAAATTGAAAAAGATTGGAATCACTCAGCTTGAAAAAGGTACAAGTGCAGGAGATATGCTACAGAGCTGTAAAATTATGAACGATACAGAGAAAGTGTTATTTACTCCTTCACGTAACCCACAAACAAGGGGTCACCTGATTAAATTAATAAACAGGAGATTTAAAACAAATATAAGGAAGTAATTCTTCAAATAATGCACAATCAGCTATGGAACTAATTGCTAAAGGATATTGTGAAGGCCAAATGCATAAATGGGTTCAAAAAAGATTAGATAATGGAAGATGGCCATTAATAGCTAATTTGGTTCGGAGGGGTGAAATTCCACGCTTTAGGTGTCCCTAAACCTCTGTCTTCTAGAAGCTGGGACTGGACTGCAGAAGTAGGTAGATCATTCTATAAATTGTCCCGTTCAGCATCTCTCTGAAGCACCTGGCACTGGCTGCTGTCAGAAGACAGGATGCGGGGCTAGATGAACCAATGGTCTGATCCAATATGGCTGTTCTTATGTTCATTAGAACAGTGTTTCTCAACCAGTGGTACAAACTCAAGAGAAGTCTGTGGGGTACATCAGCACAATTGAAATTTGGAGAAAACTGAATTTTTGTTTTAAGTTTTACAGAGTTTTATTATTTTTGTACTTTTTACCCAAAAATTTCATCGCCCGCCCAGCTATGATTAAGTTGTTTAAACAAATGTGTTGCAATGGTAGAAAAAAAATGTGTGTGTCTGAAAACTGTAGGTACTGGAGGTACTTGTAATTTTTTAAAAGGGTACTTTATAAAAAAAAGGCTGAGAAACACTGCATTTGAACATATTGAACCATAAATGAAATTCTTATAGTAGTTGACAGTTTAGTCAAATATTAAATAGTGAGGTCTATACTGCCAAATTATCAGTTCAGTTCAGGTTTCCTAGTTGAATGTCTTCCAATAGCCACTGTTGCAGAATTATTCAGTGTCACATCTTTACTTTCTAATATTTGGTTTTGTCCCCTTTTATCTTTAACCTCTTCCTAAAGATGTTTTAATAAAACAACATCTGAACAACAGAATGAAACAGCACAACCTCACGGTCTCACTAGAGGAGTATGGTACACAAACATATTGGGATCAACAAGGAAGATTAGTACAGCTTACCACCTGCTTTGTCCTTGAAACCGAAAAGCACCCCAGCCCCATATGCACAGAGTGCAGATTCCTTTCCCAGCATGCCATGCAGTCTCTCAAGTGAAATAAATGGATAATCTTAGGAGGGATCTTTAGCTTTAATTTCCATAGCTCACACTTACTTCTAAGCAAACCAACAGGAGCTACATGCACTCGTTTTTTATGAATGCTAGGTGTGGCACTCTGACTCCTGGCAAGTCGCCATTATAAGGCTCAGTTGGGCAAAATCTGGGCATCTTTCCAAAGAGGTGAAAAACAGCTGAAAAAACTGCATTGTACATTAACAGAAAACTTCACAGACATTTTGGATTGCATTCTTGCAGCTGTTTGCAGAAACAGCTGCAAATACAAAGTATAAGGGCTTTACCATACAACTGTCTAAATAAATAAAAACTGAAAACACATCAAAGAAAAAGCATTCTGGTTTATGGACATTCAACAATCATGGTCTGTAATAATTTAGAATAAGAACACATGTTTTTTTTCATCTTCCAGTTTCTGAAGAATCTATTTTCCTAATTTGAGTTCCTAAATTCAGGATCCTAAGTTCATATACAGAGACCTGAATATTAGTTTTATGAACAATGGGACTTCTGATGCTAATAGAGATTTAGGCAATTAAATCAACATATAAATGTTAATAAAAATAATAATTTAGAGTACTAAAGCAATGATGAGGGTACCTAACTTTATAAACGCACATATGAAAAATGGATTGTAAAAAAGATAAAATATAAACTTAAATCCAAAGCCAATAAATAATTTATAGACTGGTGATTACAAAATCGGCTTTCAGGCGATTCCCACTCACATTCATACATAAAAGACAAAGTATGAGTTTACATTTTATGTGACACCGAAAAATATCTCCACCCTTGAAGAGATAATGGCACAATACAGCCACAGGCTTTCAGCTGAGATTCTCAAACTTCCCTAATCCGTTCACTAACAATTCAGGAACCATCCTTTCCACCAGCCTAAGGTGACCACCTTTGAACTGGTCAGAAAGGACAAGAGTAGAGGGACCAACAAAATTCAGCTGGTGTTGACCAGGGCACAGCCAGGCTCTACCAGAGTTTTGGGCTAAGAGGAAACAGCCCCAAATAGAGAAGCTTTGTGAACTTGAAAGACTGCTGCTCCAGCTGCTCCCGAAGAGGTTAAACGTGCCAAGCAGACTGAGGGTAGGTTGGGGGGGGGATCACAAAGCTCTCCAGCTCTTGGCTTTAGCTTTTTCCCCATTCTCTCTTAATTACACTTTGGGGCACCTTCAATATCCTCTTGCTATTTCTAGCTGCTTGGGCCCCTGCCAAGTGAGTGGCTGACAGAACAGGAGAAACTTAAAAAACAGCAAATAGTCTGGTAGCACTTTAAAAACTAACAAACCATGCAGATGGTATCGTGAGCTTTCCTAGGCACAGCCCACTTCTCCAGAGACGAGGGAGAAATCAGCCCAGGCCAGGGTGTGGGGAGCTGCTGCTGAGCAGGCTCTGGGGAGAGTTTAATCTCCACCCCTCTGCCCGCGGCCGGGCTCCCCGCTCCGTCTCTTCTGCCAGGAGCCGGGAGAGAGGGATTTGCCTCCCCAGAGTAGCCGCCCGTGGGAAGCGCACAGCGCGGGGCTGCACTTACCTGCTACCGGGGAGGGTTTGCGCAGCACCAGCCACCTATTCTTCCACTGCAGAGAAACAAAGAGACACCCACGTTAGCCGGGGCCAGCTCCCCACCGCCGCCCGCCGAGCAGCGGCCAGGTGCCTTGCAGGGGCGAGGAGGGGCGGAATCCTTAGGGGCCCCGCTCCCCTGCAAGAGCCAAGCCGCGGGGAGCCGGGCAGGGGCAAATCGGGGACCTTTTTTCCATCTCTCAATTTGACATGACCCTCCACCACCACGGAATCCGTCATCTTCAGTCATGGTTCCGGACAGCTGCTCCCGCGCGGCGCGGCGCTCGCTCCCGGCCGGGGCCGCGGGGTCACTTTCAAAATAGCTTGATTAGCTCGCCGCTGCCGGCGGCCAGAGGGGGCGTGCGCTAGCCGCGGCCCGGCAACCTGCGGCCCAGCCTCTGGCCCGCGCGGGGCCGGGGTCAGCGTCCCTTCTGCCCTCGCCGGGGGGCACAGGCCCAGCTCGCCGCACGCCCGGCACTGGGGGCCCGCGCAGCGCCAGGGCCCCCCAGCCCCAACCTTCAGCTGCAGCGCCAAAGCGCGCCGCGGAGCCTCGCGTCTACACGGGGTTGAAGCGGGGCCCGGGGGCAAGCGCGGGGACCCCCCGTGGGTTTGGAGCCTGGTCTCACAGAGCGCGGGCAGGATTGGGACAGAGATACCGACTTCAGTAGCCCCCGCGCTCCCCTTCCGCTCCAGCCCCCTCCGATTAGCGCTTGGGCAGCTCCATGCCTTTGGGCTTCGTCTCTCCACCCAGCGGTGAATCCTCCCCCAGCGCGTCGGAACAAACCGCGCAGTGCCCTCGAGGCACGCGGCCGCACTCGGTTGTCGTGCCCGCTCATTATTTACACGGGAAGAGATTTTCCAAGGCACTAAGGCAGGGGTGTCCAAACTTTTTTCAAAGAGGGCCAGATTTGATGAAGTGAACATGCGTGAGGGCCGACCATTTTGCCTGACATTCTTTGAACCATTAAAATTAAATGCAAATTAACTATTTTATGCAAAGTTTATTGCAAACGGCAAACGACATAACACCAACTATACATGTTGTGTCCAAATATATTTATAACTGATTTAGACCAACTGACGTTAACTGAGATTTTACAATGTATTCATCTCAATTGAAAAAAAACTTGCCTACACTAATGTGAAGGGTGAAACTGAGATCTGGACTGCAGTACATAGGCTAGGTCTGGTTCAAAGGCAGTGGTTTTGATGCGCAAAATGTCACGCAGGTGAGAGTCACTTAGTCTTGTCCTCACGCGGTTCTTGTTAAAGTTCATAGCAGAGAATGTCTTCTCACACATATATGTTGAGCCAAACAAGCTCAGCATTTTCTTAGCCAATGTTCGAATCTCTTGAAACCGTCTCTTATCCAGTTGGCGGTAAAAGTTCACAAGAGAGAGCTGTTGGTGACGACTGCGTAACTCGCTGTCACAATGCAGCTCAATGAGCTCGAGCTGCAGCTGATCTGGAGCATCCTCGGGGTCAACAGAGAATGGAGAGGAGAAAAGGCTGATCTCCTTTTCAATAGCTGCAAAGTCCTGAAAGCGCCGTTTAAACTCCCCAGCCAGAGATGCAATGTCTGCTGCATACCTGCTCGTTTGCGCACTGATATTGTCCTGTGGAAAACTGTTCATTATTTCCTGCAACGCTGAAAAATGTATGGTATTGGGCTGTGTTTGTGACAACTGCCTTATGAAAAGTTGCAGCTTTGTCCCAAAGGCTTTGAGGTGTGAATAAAGCTGGTTCACTGCTGCATCTTTCCCCTGAAGACTCGTGTTCAGTACATTCAGATGCTTTGTTATGTCAACTAGAAACCCCAAATCAGCCAGCCAAATAGGATCAGATAGTTCTCGCATTGGTTGTCCCTTTGTTTCCAAGAATTCTCCGATTTCCTTTCTGAGAGAGTAGAAACGCTGCAGTGCAGACCCCCGACTGAGCCATCTTACATCGTTGTGATATAAAACATCTTCGTATTCAGCCTGGATGTCCAGTAGAAACTGTTTAAACTGGCGGTGGCACAGGGCTTTAGAGCGAATAAAATTAATAGTCTTTAGCACCGGTTTCATAACATGATCATATTTGAGATGTTTAGCACAGAGAACTTGTTGATGAATGATACAATGGAGTTTAATAGCTTTGCCTCCTTCTTCGATCACCTTGTTACAGATTAGGGTTGATAATCCACTTCGTTCACCAACCATGGCAGGTGCCCCATCAGTAATAATCCCAGTAACTTTGTTCCAAGGCAGTTTAATGTCATCTATGGCGGAACTAACAGAAACAAATAAATCTTTTCCTCTTGTTTGGTCCGTAAGGCTCTGGAGGTCAAGTAGCTCTTCAGTCACATTCATTTCATCGTCCACCCCTCTCATAAAAATCAGCAACTGAGCTGTGTCAGATAGGTCCGTGCTTTCATCACAGGCTATTGAAAAGAAGTCAAAATCCACTCCTTTGGATGTCAACTGTCTCTTAACATCTGATGAAATCTCTTCAATTCTCCGTGCTACAGTGTTACGAGCCAGGCAAATGTTGGCAAACTCTTGCTTCTTCTCGGGACAGATATTCTCAACCATTTTCATAACGCATTCTTTGATAAAGTCACCCTCAGCAAAAGATTTGCAATTTTTAGCAATTAACGTTGCCACCTCATAGCTCGCCCTTGTGGCATTTTCATTTGACTCACGGGCTCTTATGAAAAATTTCTGTTGTGACATTAAAACAGCTTCAAGTTGCTTCAACTTTTCACTGCGGTCGTGCCCTGTAAGCTTGTCGTATGTGCTATGTCTCGACTGGTAGTGTCTCTTGACATTAAATTCCTTATAAACAGCCACAGTCTCTTGGCATATCAGACAAACACAGTGATTCTCTATTTCAGCGAAGAAATAGTCCACTTTCCACCTGTCCTGGAAGCGGCGGCCCTCACTGTCAACTTTCCTTCTCTTATTTACAGTCGCCATTTTTTTAAATTGACCAGAAGGGGAAGGGATCATGTGAGCGCAGTGCCAGAGGTTTAATACACTGCCCAAGTAATACACTGCACTAATACACTGCCCAACAAGAATTCTCTTGCCTTTGTGGCTGTTTGTGGCGAAGTCTCTAATGATGAGCGCCACGTGCCTGAGCCCGTTTGAGGCGAAGTCTCTAATGTTCGCAGCTCCACGTGCCTGAGCCCGCCAGGAAGCTGACAGTGTGCAGGGCCAATCACAGATACTGAGCTTGAGCAGCTGCGGAGTCCGTCCCTGATCTCAGCAGCTGCGGAGTCCGTCCCTGATCTCAGCAGCTGCGGAGTCCGTCCCTGCACTCTCAGCCCCAAGGTAGAGGGCTTGCAGGGTCAGAGGCGGGTGGAGAGCGCAGGGCACGCTGGCCTCACGGCGGCCCGGGGGCAGGGCGAACCCGTAGCCAAGCGGGGGAGTGGGGCTGCAGACGTGCCCTACATGGAGGACTTTAGGACCGCAGCGGCCGCCATGGACGGCGGCGGCGCGGCCGGAAGCGGCGCCAGAGGAGCGCCGGGGAGCCAGGAGAGGGGGAGGAAGCGGGGGCTGTCCCTGCACTCTCAGCCCCAAAGCGGAGTGCAGGGGCAGGGTTTGGGACCGCGGCGGCGGCCCGAAGCGGCGCGCTGAGCGCGCCAGTTAAAAAAAGCACCGGGGAGCCGGGAGAAGCGGGGGGCCGTATTAAATCCAACCGCGGGCCGCATTTGGCCCGCGGGCCGGACTTTGGACATGCCTGCACTAAGGGCAGGTGGGCATCAGCGCCCATTGCAAGGCCCAAAAGCCAGGGCGTGGAGTGCTTTCAATCGGGGTGGGGAACCTCAGGCGTGGGGGCAGGATGCGACTCCTGGCTTGTCTAGATCCTCCCCCGAGTCCAGGGCTTCCTCTCCACCGAGCGTTGGGGAGCCTAGGCTGGCGCTCCAGTTCTTCTGCCACTGGGCTAGAACACGCACACCATCTGCTAGCCTGGGCCCGGGTGTGCAAGGGGAAAAGGGAGAGTGTCTTTCACTGAGGTCAACTCAGTGAGGGGCTTTTTTGTTTCTCACTTGTATACAGCGCCCTCCCCCCCAACCATAAAAAGATTCTCCAGCCTGCTTTAAATTCAAAGACTATGGCTCCATGTGGGAAAGAACTTACAGAGCCAAGCCTCTACAATCCAGGGCACATAGCCATTATAATCACTAGGCACTGCACAGGGGCAGGGACCCACAGCTCATCTAGATCCCTCTGCAGGATGAAGGGCTATATGAAGTCAGAATAGGTACATTATATCAAAGTGTTCTCCTCTCCCTTGGAACATAATACAGCACTCAGTGTGTGCTGCAGCTTGACTCCTTACAAAAAGAATTAGCTGCCACCAGAATAATGGAAAACTGCAACAATAACTGTATAAACACCCCTCCATTATAAGATAACTCAGAATGTCTCTCTTTTTTAATGTAATTAACAATATAAAGGCTCTATCACAAAATACTTTCTAGAAACGCCACTAAGGACTGCCTGAAAGATGGTATGAAACAAGATGCTGAAGACTTGCGATTAATAAATATTCCTTTTTTCTATTCAAAGGAGCTGCCACATGATAATGAAGTGGAACAGCCTCACTTAATTTTAACCTCTAACTGATAGGCTAAATAAAATGGGTTATGTAATTGATTGCCTTAGATTAAACAATGGACTAATTAGAGTTTTTCATTCTAAAAATATTTCCTACCACTGTCTGATTTTAGTGGTAATTAATTCCATCTTTTAAATGTCTTTGAGCTTCTGTAGCCACATCACAATAGACTTTTGTTACAATGGCATAATAGAATATTCTGGTTTTAGCTGGTATCATTAGATGCCGAAATGTATTTATTTCCTTTGAATTAGTCACTTTGGATGAGATGTCGCCTGATACATAATAAAGGAGATTTCATTAAATTGTGCATGAAGGTATGATTTGTCTTTTATTAGGGAATTGTTACTGTCAACTTGCTTTTCACTTATGCTCACTTTCTAGGTAAAATCATCTTTAATTATGAGTCTAAATATAAGATGGGATTTCTCCAGTGAGATAATCCCTCATCTGCAAATATATGGGAATGCTAAAATAACAATATGATGTTTAATTAAAAGTTCCATCTAAATACAGTTATAAATTTAGGGCCAGAGCCTCAAAGGTGTGTAGACACCTAATTCCTTGATCACGGGTACGAACCCAGCAAAAATATACAAAGCCATGATATCCCCTTATGCTGTGCTGTAAAAATTCTTAGTAGAATGAGTCTGGAGGCAAACCAGTCTCTCTTTTGTCTCTGGATTTTGCTTCCCCTGCTAATATGAAAACATTTCAGCTTGTTGACCTCCAAGCCACAGTGCAAGGATTATCTATTCACCTTGAGGGCAGAACCACCGGTTGTCAGAGTTCCAGTAAAGTGAATGGCACTATGGCAATTTTCACCAACTGAGAGGAGCTGATCCTTGGGCCTTTGTTTGAAAAAGGTAGGTTGAGTGGGATAAGTTTCATTTCCTTTTAAGTTAACATTTTAATCCATGGCATTACTGTTACTGTGTTACTCTGATAAAAGTAAATCCAGATGCCTCTAAGTATTTTTAAAAGGCAATTATCAGATCAATAAATGTAGTTAAAAAAGCAAAAGTGATCATCAGCATCCAACTCCCAAACCCACAGCCAGGAACCATCACCAGCAGTTCCTTCGCCCTCCCCAAAACTGAATGAACATTGAATGGCTGTGTACATGTTGCCAGATGGCCAAATGAAAATATGGAACATTTAGATGAATATTAATTTTAAAGTGAAATTGAGTCTATAGAACAGGCACTACAGTTCAGGGATTGCTATAATCTCCCACAAACCCTATTCCAGAGGCCTTATCTCTGGAAAGGAAGGCTTTAAACTAGGTTTGATGTGGGCAGGTGACCAAAGTCCACAAGTAAATGGAAAATGTAGAGAAACCGGGGAAATGGGTCAGAAATGGGAGAGCTATAATAGCAGAGATAAAGGAGGACAAAGCAGAACTGAAGGGTGAAATCAAATCAGTATCTTAGTTGTCTATATACAAATGCAAGAAGATGGGGAATGAGCAAGAAGAACTTGAAGTGCTAGTAAATAAACACAACTATGACATAGTTGGTATCATAGAGATTTGGTGGAATAATACACATGATTGGAATATTGTTATAGAAAGGCACAGCTTGCTCAGGAAGGATAGGCAGGGAAAAAGGGAAGGAAGTGTAGCCTTATGTATTAAAAATGTTTACACTTGGACAGGTTGAGATGGACATAGGAGACAGACTTGTTGAGAGTCTCTGGGTTAGGTTAAGAGGGGTAAAAAACAAGGGTGATATCATAATAGAAGTCTACTACTGCAGACCACCTAACCAGGCAGAAGAGGTGGGTGAGGCTTTTTTAAAACAACTAACAAAATCATCCAAAAGAACAGGATTTGGTGCTGATGGGGGACTTCAGCTATCCAGACATCTTGGGGAAAAACACAGTAGGGCATAGATTATCCAACAAGTTATTGGAATGCAATGAAGACAATTTTTTATTTCAGAAGGTTGAGAAATCTACTGTGGGGAAGCTGTTCTAGATTTGATTTTAACAAATAGGGAGGAACTGGTTGAGAATTTGAATGTGGGAGGCAGCTTGGGTGAAAGTGATCATGAATTCATAGAGTGCATGATTCTAAGGAGAGTTAGAGGGGAGAACCACAAAATAAAGACAATGGATTTCAGGAAGGCAGACTTTAGTAAAGTCACAGCTGGTACGTAAGGTCCCATGGGACGCAAGACTAAGAGGAAAAACAATTGAAGATAGTTGGCAATTTTTTCAAAGGGACATTTTAATGGCCCAAGAGCAAACCGTTCCACTGCATAGGATGTATGACAAGAGAACACCTTGGCTAACCAGGAGATCTTACTTGATCTAAAAATCAAAAAGGAATTGTATAAAAAGTGGAAACTAGGTCAAAGTACAAAAGATGAGTATAAGCAAACAACACAAGTATGTAGGGGCAAAATTAGAAAGGCAAAGACATAAAACAATCTCAATCTAGCTAGAGACATAAAGGATAACAAGAAAACATTCTACAAATACATCAGAAGCAAGAGGAAGACCAAGGACAGGATAGGCCCACTGCTCAATGTAGAGAGAGAAACAAAGGCAGAAAACTTGGAAATGCAGAAGTGCTTAACAACTTCTTTGTGTCAGTTTTCACCAAGAAGGTTGGTGGTGACAGGATGCCTAACTTGGCCTATGTCTACACTCGCGGCCTCTTGCGCAAGTACGGCCATTCTTGTGCAATAATCCGCAGAATGTCCACACTGCCTATCTGCTCTTGCGCAAGGAAATTTACAGTACGGCATGGTAAAAGAGGGCTTCTTGCAGAAGAGCTACGTTCTTTTTTAACAGGTGTAAGCCCTCTTGCGCATGAGCTCCTGCGCAAGAGGGCTGTGTAGACTTTTGACAGGGATTTCTTGCGCAAGAAAGCCCTATGGCTAAAATGGCCATCAGAGCTTTCTTGCACAAGAGAGTGTCCACACTGCCATGGATCCTCATGCGCAAAAGCACATCTCTCACATGGCAGTGTGGACGTTTTCTTGCGCAAAAGTTCTTGCACAAGAACCCTTGCGCAAGATTTTCTTGTGCAAGAAGCCGCCAGTGTAGACATAGCTATAGCGAATGCTAGTGGAAATGGGGTAGGTTTAGAATTTAAAATAGGAAAAGAACAAGTTAAAAATTGCTTAGAAAAAAAGTTAGGTGTCTTCAAGTCTCCAGGGCCTGATGAAATGCATCCTAGAGTACTCAAGGAGCTGATAGAGGAGGTATCTGACCCACTAGCTATCATTTTTTAAAAGTCATGGAAATCGGGAGGGATACCAAAAGACTGAAAAAGGGCAAATATAGTGCCCATCTATAAAAAGGGAAATAAGAACAATCCAGGAAACTATAGACCAGTCAACTTAACTTTTATGCCAGGAAAGATAATGGAACAAGTAATTAAGGGATTCATCTGCAAACATCTGGAAGGTAGTAAGATGATAGGTAACAGCCAGCATGGATTTGTAAAGAACAAATCATGTCAAACCAATCTGATCCCTTTCCTTGACAGAATAACAAGTCTTGTGAATAAGAGGGAAGTGGTAAATATGGTATACCGAGACTTTAGTAAAGCATTTGATATGTTCTTATATGATCTTATCAATAAACTAGGAAATACAACCCAGATGGGATTACTATCAGATGGCTACATAACTGGCTGGATAACTGTTCTCAGAGAGTAGTTATTAATGGTTCACAGTCATGCTAAAAGGGCATATCAATTTAGATAATGGCATAGGGAGTACATTTATTAAGTTTACAGATGATACCAAGTTGGGAGGGGTTGCAAACTGTTTTGGGAGATAAGGTCATAATTCAAAAAGATCTAGACAAACTGGAGAAATGGTCTGAGGTAAATAAGATGAAGTTTAATAAGGACAAATGTAAAGTACTCCACTTAGGAAGGAACAATCCGTTTCACACATACAGAATGGGAAGCAACTCTCTGGGAAGGAGTATGGCAGAAAGGGATCTAGGAGTCATAGTAGACCACAAGCTAAATATGAGTCAACAGTGTGACATGGTTGCAAACAAAGCAAACATGATTCTGGGAGTGTTGTGAGAGAAAAAACACTACAAGTAATTCTTCCACTTTACTCTGATTATGCCTCAGTTGGTGTATTGTGTCCAGTTCTGGGCACCACTTTTCAAGAAAGATTTGGAGGCATTAGAGAGGGTCCAGAGAAGAGTAACAACATTTATTAAAGAACTAGAAATCAGACCTATGAGGGAAGACTGAAATAATTCAGTTTGTTTAGTTTGGAAAAGAGAAGACAGAGGGGACATGATAGCAGTTTTCAAGTACCTAAAAGGGTGTTACAAGGAGGAGGAAGAAAAATTGTTCTCCTTGAGCTCTGATGATAGGACAAGAAGCAATAGTCTTAAGTTGCAGCAAAGGAGGTTTAGATTGGACATTGGGGAAAACTTCCTAACTGTCAGGGTGGTTAAGCTCTGGAATAAATTGCCTAGAGAGGTTGTGGACTCTCCATCATTGGAGATATTTAAGAGCAGGTTAAATAGACATCTATCTGGGTGATCTTGATGGTTCTTGGCCCTGCTGTGAAGGCACGGAACTGGGCTTGATGACCTCTTGAGGTCTCTTCCAGTTCTAATAGTCTATGATTCAATGAATAGTTTGCCTTTGTGCTAATTTAGTCCTTGTGATCCACCAGAATGGGAGTAATGGGTCTTATTACATGGACACACATTCTTTTCACACAAGTTACCAGGCCACCATCATACTGGAAATAATCAGGAATTTGACCTGTCCAAACCACTAAATGAAAACAATTCTCAACTTCAGGCATGTTTGTAATCCCAACCCACATCAGGATTACAATTTCCAAGCCCCATTAGTAGGTCAAGCCAAACATGGGTCTGAACATGCATGGCTACGTCTACACTGGCCCCTAATTCCAGAAAAGTCATGCAAAGCAGGTAAGTCAGAATACGGAAATCCGCGGGGGATTTAAATATCCCCCACAGATTTAAATAAACATGTCCGCCACTTTTTTTCCGGCTTGGGGAAAAGCCGGGAAAAAGCGTCTAGACTGGCGCGATCCTCCGGAATAAAGCCCTTTTCTGGAGGATCTCTTATTCCTACTTTTCCCCAAGCAGGAAAAAAAGCGGCGGACATGTTTATTTAAATCCGCGGGGGATATTTAAATCCCCTGTGGATTTCCCTATTCTGACTTACCTGCTTTGCATGACTTTTCCGGAATTAGGGGCCAGTGTAGACGTAGCCGCATGACTTTACAGACTTGAGACCCTGATATAAATTTGATGGCTTGGACTCAGTAGTAGTAAAATATTTTGACTGCTAGAAACATTTATATAAGAGCTGCTGAGTAAAATTCATCCTTTTGCAGAAATCAAGCACATCATTATGCATTGCTGGAACTTAAGCATGGGCTTTGTATTGACCGACTGCACAGAGGTGAATTTCATCCTATATCTTTCACAATTCACAGCATTAGCAGCAACTGATGTGCTCTCAGAAAGATTCCAGTGAGTCAGTCATTCGGAAATCAGAATGATTAAAGTTTTTTTTTTAAATAGCAAATGTTGTATTCTTGGGAATGTTGGACTGAGCATACTGGAAAAATAAGATCCTGATTCTGCAACACACTAAAGTATATATATTTTTGATTTTAGACACATCCTTCAATCCACCCCTATGCAGCAAAGCATGTACTTAACTTTTAAG
The DNA here is from genome assembly GCF_049634645.1 of Pelodiscus sinensis. NCBI lineage: Eukaryota > Metazoa > Chordata > Testudines > Trionychidae > Pelodiscus > Pelodiscus sinensis. Next base: position 116,113,226 of record NC_134715.1, read on the forward strand.
TGCTCAACACCAGTTCTCTATTTTTCCACACAACTTGTTTGGTACAAGCAGCTGCAGTGCACATTTTCCCATAGTGCTTGCTAATGTGCCTCCACAATGACCTGCAGGGAACACTTATAAGGGTAAGTAAGCAGTCTCCATGCTCATACAGTGCTTGAACTCTGTGCTGGGATTAGCAACAAAGATGCCAGTTTTGAGGGTGGGTTTTGTGATTTGGCCATCCCTGTGACTGGAGATCATCAACTCATTCATTTCACCAGACATGCTGACTTTGGAATTTCCCCAATGGTGCTGGACCCCCACACTCTGCACCAGGCCCTGCTCCCACCTTGCCTTGCCTCTTTCTGCCTTTTCTCCTCCCACTCCCCACAATATCTCATACATGCTGCAGAACAGCTGATTGCAGTGGGCAGGATTCCCATTTATTAAAAGGGAAGAGGCAGAGTTGATCAGTATGGCTGCCGGTGGTAGGGAGGCACTGGAAGGAACAGGAAGGAGTTGATAGAAGGGCTGCTGGTAAGTGCTAAGCACCCACTTTTATTTTTTCGTGGATACCTCAGCCCCGGAGCACTCAGATAGCCAGCACCTTGCATTTCGTATAGTGCATCAAGGAGGCCCCAGAGAGCAATGAGTTTTGGTAAATACCAATTTGGGATATATATTTGAGCTAATGACATGAAAGGCACTGTGTCTCATTATTTGGGCCATCCAGTGCCCTTTATTTGAGATCAAAGAGATACAGTTTACTACATCAGGTCAATTGTAATGTTACAGCTCAGAACTGCTAAGAATTATTAACAGTACATAGGTTACTCTAGGAAATAATGTTCATACTGTGTGTGGCAACAGTAACACATGAAAGCTCTGCTATTTGTTTTTTGGTATGTTTAGCCTATTATTTATCCAGTCCACATATTTGGTCACTCGGGTATAAACTCCTGGTTTGTTAACTCTGCCGCATCCTTTTCCCCAGCTGATAACTCCATAGAGGTAAGATATTTGATTTTTTTCACAGGAGAGAGGTCCACCGGAATCACCCTGTATTAAAATTAAAGAAAGTTAATCTTAACTTGCTAATCCTGTTACGATTTTTTATGCAATCAGTCAAGGGAAGCCCCAAAAGGTGACCCATTTGAGTGAATGAAAGATTTGGTTTCCCCTACTGTATACAAAAAATTTAGCATAGAAAATATTTTCGTCGTACTAAGCCAGGCATGTCCAAAGTCCGGTCCGCGGGCCAATTGCGGCCCGTGTTCCGGTTTAATACGGCCCCACAGGTAATTTGGCAATATCTATCTTTTATGGCCCCCAACGAATCCATATGTATTGAGATGAATACATTGTAAAATCTCAGTTAATGTCAGTTGGTCTAAATCAGTTATAAATATATTTGACACAACATATATACTTGGTGTTATGTTCCTGTTCATATTTTTTGAACTTAAAAGTTGACGGACAACCTTTATTACCAATAATATGTAAAGTACATTACAATGTTCCTGACATATTTCAGCTTCCTGGATTTTTTTTTTCATCTGGCCTTCAGATATAAAAGGCAGAGTGATTTAACACCTGTTTAGATTTGTCATCCATGTGACGAAATGAAAAGTATGCCGTTTGCAATAAACTTTGCATAAAATAGTTAATTTGCATTTAATTTTAATGGTTCAAAGAATGTCAGGCAAAATGATTGGCCCTCGCGCATGTTCACTTCATCAAATCTGGCCCTCTTTGAAAAAAGTTTGGACACCCCTGTACTAAGCTATGCAACAAGCACCAAGATGGCATGGTGGGGTGTGATAAATAAATGCTGATTTTAAAAAGCAATAAACGTATAATGTCCATTTAGTAAATATCTGTGCTTCTCTGAAAGACAGACCCACCTTTAAAATATAAACCTGAGTTGTAAAAGTTGTGAAGGGTGATACGGATCTTTTCTTGTAACAATTGGAAGAGTACTGTGGGACTGTCAAAAATATACATCAATGTATTATTTTGAAATCCCAGCCTTAAGTCTCCAGTGGTTGATGCCCTTCCCATTGAAAACAACAGAAAATTGTGCTATGAGTGTCAACGGCAGCAGGCTCAGGTAAACAATTTTCAAAATGGCCTCTTCTTCAAACACATTCATGTACACAAATCACATAGACTATGTCTACGCTACCCAGATCAACACTGCCACGGTTAATTTTCTGGGGTTTGATTTAGTGAAGACCTGCTAATTTGAGCTGAGAAGGAACCCCTGTTGGCATTGGTATTCTTACTCTTCACAAAGAGTAAGGGAAGCCAATGGGAGAGTTTGCTCCATCAACCTCCCACTGTGTGGACAGAGATTCAAGATACATCAACTCCTGCTATGTAAGGGCAGGGGACTGGACATGATGATCTCTCAAGGTCCCTTCCAGTTCTAGTGTTCTATGATTCTGTAATTACAGCGTTGGGGGAGGAATGGAGCAGAGAGGGTGTAATTAAAGTAGCTGGAGTTGCATATCTTAAGTTGACCTTCTCCTTTAGTGTGAACATGCCCATGATTATGTTTGAATAAAATTTACAAACCCAGATGTGTGATTTTGAAATTCTACATGGCAATGCCTGCAAATTGTATATGCACTATAATTTTGGTTATCTAAAAATTTGACCCTGAATGAAAATAATTGTAACGCTCAAGGATCTTTGGACCTGAAAACTTTCAATGTGTCAGAAAACAAGGACAATTCATTCCTACTTTGACACTATACTAGTGTGAATTTGGTAAATCATGATATATGCAAGCTTTGCCATCATCTAGTAGCAGCTTTTTTTTGAAGGAAAAGATAAAACTATACACATTTCTATACTTAAGGCTGAAAAGAAAATCTTGAATCTTGTTAGCAGCACTGGTAAAAAACACTTCTTATATAAAAATTGAGTGTTAACTAGTTGTTGCAATAATTAGAAGCTTTTACTGTTTCTACTTAGGCCATATCCACATCTGGTCTGTAAAACAAACAAGGAAAAATGAGAGATTGATTTATTGATAAGGATTTAAATACATGAATGCAGCATAGCAGCAATATTTGTTGCTCTGAGTGTTCCAAACCTCTGGTAAACAAGTCATCAACTGCTCTCTAAGGGTATGTCTACACTACAGCATTATTTCGAAATAGCTTATTTCGAAATAACGCGTCTAGACACAAAATGCATTTCGAAATAGCATTTTGCTATTTCGAAATAGCGTGTCCACACTGATAGGATGCTGAATCGCATTTAAGGCCGGCCGGAACCGGTTCTGGCAGGGCATCAGGTCAGGAGTTACCCTGCGTGGCTGCTGCCTGAGGCTATCTGAGACTTGTCCCCTCACCCGGACAGCTGGTTCTAAGGTTCCCCTGCTTGCTTTCCTACCTTGCTGAGGGACAACAAAGCATTTTTTTCTCTGCGTGCTCTGGTTGCCCTCACTCAGGACACCACAGAAGTCTGTAGCATAGAGCTGGAGCCGCCCCTGGGCGCTCTGCTGCTTCTCCTGGACGTGTTCCTGCAAGCCTGGCAGCACATTCTGCAGGCAGTAACAGTCTCCCTGGTATGCCCCACTGGGGGCGTGTGCCTCATTCTTCCCTCACATCCTTCCATTTACCCCTCCCTAACGTCTCTTCCTGCTATACAATAAAAGACGTGTTCATTACAACAAAGCCTCTTTATTGAACAAAACTGGGGTGGGGGGAAATGAAACTGAGGTGACACTGAGGAAAGAAGGTGTGAGAGGGGAGGAGGGAGGGTGGGAGAAGGGAGGGGGAAACCTGGGAGGAGGGAGCTAGCAGGGGGATGCAAGGGGAGAAAGGGGGAGAAGAAGCTTAGGGCTCAGGGTTGGGGGTCTCGCTGGCCCAACTATCTCCCAGCACCATTGGTGCGGGGGCCTTGGCATCCCTGTGGGTGTGGGGAGGGTGGAGAGGAAGAAGCAGGAGAGGAAGAAGGTGTGGGAGGAGGAGCGGTAGCTGGGGAGGCAGCAGGAGGTAGCAAGCTCTGCCCCAGGGTCGATGACCACCTGGGGGGCACGGACTGTCCTTTGGTGGCCAGGCTGGCAGTCATCTACCTGTAGGCGGTTGCGTTCCTCTGTTTAGTGCGGAGATCATGGACATTGGAGGCATCCCCCCAAACCTGAATTAGGTCCCTGATCTTTGCACTGGACCAGGCAGGCTCCTGAGAGCTGGCAGACTGGTCCTGGGGAGCGGTGGAGGGCTGGCTGGCACTGGCTGCCTGGCTCATGCTGGGGTCACTGGGTCAGGTGCAGTGACTGTTGGCTCTGGGCTGGCAGGCTTGGAGCTGGTACAGGCACTGTGGCCAGAGTCTACCCCTTTAAGGGCTCCAGGAAGCGGGGGAGGGAGAGGAGTTTTCTTGGTTGTGTGCCCAGAGTGGCCATCAGGGCACCCTGGGAAGGGCTGGAGGCCCCCTATTTCGAAATAAGCATCTACACAGTGCTTATTTCAAAATAGCAATGTTGAAATTGGCACTATTCCTCGTGGAATGAGGTTTACCAATTTCAAAATAAGCCCGCCGTTATTTTGATTTAATTTCAAAATAGCGGTTTGGCTGTGTAGACGCTGGTAAAGTTATTTCAAAATAACAGCTGTTATTTCGAAATAACTTTGCTGTATAGACATACCTAAAATAGTGTCCCAAAGGACACTGCTCTATCAAAATGAACCAGTTAAAACAAACTTTGATGATCTATGTATTAATAAACCTTTTAATATTAAAGGTTTGTAATCTGTTTCAGTAACAAGTCTGTAACCTCGTCCAGAACCAAAATTTGAGAACACAAAATATAAGATGCAAACTAGAAGAAAAAATTATAAATATGATTTTTTAGTACTGTAATTTCTCTCACGCACACTCCTATAGTATTACCTGGCAGGCATCTGATTTGCTATCAAAGTAACCAGCACAGAACATGTATTCATCAACTTCATGTCCATAAACTTCTGGGCTTCTGCACTTATTATCTTGAACAATTGGAACCAATGCTTCTTGCAAAATGTTAGAATAGTTGGAGGCATCTTTAAAAAAAAAGTCAAAAAATTAATTCCTGTTAGCTGTGGAGTAGATTACCAGGGAAGCACACTGCACCATAAAACACTAAATAGTTCTCAAACTCGATCATATTGTGGTCCTTTTCTGAAGGTAATGTTTACTACAGTGGACCATGCTGTCTTCTAACCTCTCAAACAGGATTCCGTACCTTCCCTCTGGCATTCAGAGTACTTAGCTATGTGACAAATTAATAGCCACATATTTCAAAAGAAGCCTTTGACTTTGGGTGCCTTCATGTTTACATGCACAGCTTGAGAAAGCAGGTGTCTTTTGAAATATTAGGATAGTCTGAGAGAGATGCAATGACAATCAATCACTTTGGTACAATGGCTGTAGCTGCATAGTTATGGTCCCTCACAGTTTGTATCTGTGCTGATCTGCAATCCAACATTGGGTATATGACTTTACATTTATTAGCATTGATTCTCCCATCATCTTCTGCAGCCCCAAATCACTCCTGGCCCATTTACAGTGTAGTTTTATCCTCCTATGCTATGTTTCCGAATGACCATTTTGTGTTCCAGTGCCAATCCCTGAGTTCTCACTGACAGTTTAGAAAGGCAAAAAGGCAGTCCCTGGTATAAAAAAGGCTAAGAAATGCTAATACAGCATCTTTGCTGAGCTTCCACATTTAATGTCCTCTGCAAATACAAACATAGATTGAGTTTATCCATCAAAGAAAGCCATGAAGCTGCTGCCCATAGTGCAGAGATGGACTTGAATTTTTTTTTCAGCTTAATTAGACAAAAATATTACTGGAAATTTACAAATTGTATTGGGGCACAACTAGCCAGAAATATTACAGCTTGAAGACTGACATGCATTTCACAATCACCTCCAGGAAGCAGTTACATAAGCTCAGCACACCATCTATACACCAGTGTTTGAGAACCACTGAAACGTCAGACTTGGGTTATGATCAAATTCTTTTTCCTCACATCACATTTCTCATTCAACTCACTCTCGAGTCTGTGTCCCCATCCAGCAATCTGACATTTGTGTTGCTCAGCAAAGGACATGTTGCTCTCTGGCAAGCAGATTGGATGAACAAACTGGGTCTTGAGAGCACAACGCTGGTTATTCTTTTTGAGCTTAATCAAAACTGTAGGACAAAAAATAAAGCAGTAGTGAAATTAGGGTTGTTTCTTTTTAGTTGGATTGGTAGCATTAGATCTCAGGCATAGGTGTCGACTCCGTGGGTGCTCTGGGGCTGGAGCACCCCCGTGGAAAAATTGGTGAGTGCTCTGCACCTCTGGCAACCAATCTCTACCATCTACTCCCTTCCCCCAGCACCGTCTGCCTGCTAATGGCCCCACTGACCAGTTCCTCCCCTTCTCTCCCAGTGCCTCCTGCCCACCATGAAACAGCTGTTTCACACTGTTCAGAATGCTTCAGGAGGGAGAAGAAGGAGAGAAGAGGCAGAAAAGGGGAGAGAAGAGGCAGAGCAGGTATTTGGGATGAAGGGGGGTGTTGACACCTCCCAGCTAGAAGATAAGTCAATGCCTATGATCTCAGATACAGTTCTAATCTTATCCCAACAACTGCTGATTTCACAGCTAATTGAAGGCTGACAAAGTTTGACTATTCTCCTGCAGAAGAGTTTACTTTTATGTTACAGAGATTTTCCTGAACCTCCTTATGGGGTGGGGAATGGAGGAGTACTGGAACAATTTTTATATTAGGGAGCGTGGATGATAAAAACCATATATTTCGTGTTTCTAATTACTACTTCAAGTCGGGAGGTGTAACAGCCCCCGCAGCACCACTAAATATAGCACTTCTGGGGGGGCGGGGAGTAGATGGATATTAAAGAGAAAAAATGGACTGTTTTTCCTTGGAAAGAAAGGGCCAGGTTTCCAGAGATGCTGAGATGCCCACAACTTCAGCTGAAGTCAGTGCTTAGCACTTTTGTGAATTAGGACATGGGCATGGGCATAATTCCACTCATATCGCTTTTGATTTACACCAACGTGAGCAGAATGAGGTCTCGGATCCACATTAATCTCTCCAGATTCATATATCACACTAGGCAGCTCGGTTCCTGAGTACTGCTGTTAATACCGTATCAAGTACAAAATGGTCACCAGCTTTGAGAGGAAGAACCCATTCCATTCTTGCACTAAGGTGTCCCATGTGCCAGCTTTGTAAAGAACGTCAAACACAAAGGGCTTTTGTAACTGGATTGTTAATGAAGAATCTCCAGGCTCCACACTATTAAATATGAAAATAGGACCTTCCTGTTCTATTGTTAATCTGACTTATACATTTTAATGACTTGCAGTTTAGTTTTTAATTGAATTGATAGGTCTGAAAATAAGCTATTACGCAATTATCTATTTTGTGTACAAAGATGCACAGATTAATAGATTTTAAGTCCAAAAGAGACCATTATCATCCTCTCACTGGCCAGAGAAATTCAACAACTAATTTGTACCTCAAGCCCATAACTGCTGGTTGAGCACAATATTTAGAAAAATATTGGATCTTGATTTAAAGAAAGGCAGAATTCACCAACACCTAGGATAATTGTTCCCATGGTTATCTACCCTCCCAGTTAATAATTTGCACTTTATTCCTAGCCTGACATTCTCTAACTTCAGCTTCCAGACACCAGATCTCATTATTCCTTTATCTTCTAGAATTAGGAGCCCTTTAACTATCAGAAATCTTCTTCCAGTGCAGGTGCTTACAGACTATGAACAGACCATCTTGACCTTCTCAGGATAAACTAAATAGATTGAACTTCTTAGTTTTCTCACAGTAACGCATTGTGATGCAAAATATTTTTGCCAAACTGACTGAACTCTACCTGCATGAAATAAAATGGTAAAAAGAAAATTAAAATACTCACCAATATCATATTCAGTTGGGTCGAATACTGAATACTCTGGGTACAAAATGTATTTCTCTATTTCAAATGTTTGTGTTACATCTGTTGTTATATTAAATAAATGCTGACCCAGAACAATTCTAATACTGGACTTCAGTGGACTAAATAAAAGGAAAACACAATTAGTAGGGCCCAGAAGCTATCCTTCTGAAGAAGAAAAAAAAGATGTGTTAGTGTGATTCTACACTGAATAGTAAATGTAAAAAACAGTAATACAAGAGCCTTGTATATAAGGGACCTCTCCAGCTGTCACTAAAGCCCATAGAAGAAAGCCAATGGGAGTTGGATCGGGCTCGTATTCTACATTCAAACTTTGAAGAGCATGGGATAGTAATTCAAGAGGGATCAGTAAGGTCATACTAAATTCACAGTCCGTTTTGATCAATTTCAGTCATAGAATTTTAAAAAGTCAATTTCATAGTTTCATGTGTTTACATGGGGATCCAGACCCAAAAGGGAATCATGGGCAGCGGGGTCACAAGGCTGTTGTGGGGAGGGATTGCCACTCTTTTTTCTGTGCTACTGCTGGCAGGGGCACTGCCTTCAGAGCTGGGCATCTGAAGAGCAGCGTCTGCTACCTGGTTACCCACCTCTAAAGCCAACACCACCACTAGCAGCAACACAGAAGTGAGGGTTGTGGGTTACCATATGTCGGGGTTTACCTAGCAGCCTCCCACCAGGTCAAAGACTCTCAGTCAGCCCTGCCTAGATAGGTGGCTAATAGCAACCCTCACTTCCTCCAGAACTGGGATCCCAGCCAGCAGCTGTGGGATCTGGAGGTGGGTCTGACACAGCTCTGACAGTACGCATATTATATGCTTGGGTTGCATAATGAAGTGTTTTGAGAAACACAGATTCTCTGATGTTGTAAACAATGCTGGCTAAATGTACTGTTGACTTTTGCATGTGCAATTCCAATGGATTTTACACAGTGCCGTGTATTTTAACCTGCAAAGTAAAGGAAATTCCATCCCTGTCCACCCTAGGAATAGCAACTGGACTCTGGTGCATAGTGGGACCCCAGGTCAGGTTGCTTCCAGTGCTACCCCTCCCCTACAATGATGTCAGGGTGGGTGGGGCTTGAGCTCCACATCCCTAGGGCACAGGCCAATGCCTTAACCACCCCACCTCCCTGCCTTCAGGGTGTCCCTTATCCAGCCTTCCTAATGAGGCAACTGATGCTGGGTGTGGGGATGATGGAGGAAATCGGATTTCACAGGCCATGACACATTTTTCATGACTGTGAATTTGGTAGGGCCCTAATTATTAGGAAGTGATTGGAAGCATACTAGCTACTCTGATGTTGAAAGCAATGAAGTTAAAAATCACTATTGCTGTAAACGCCATTGGAATTGCACATGCAAAAGTCAGCAGTAAATTTAGCCAATATTGTATTACTCAAAACACTTCATTATACAACTGAAGCATGCAGTATGCCTACTGTCATGCAATGTGAACAAGTAGTCATCCAGTAGTGTCACATCTACCCTATCCCCATGTTCATAGCCTTTGCCTCCCAGAAATAGATGTATGATGCTTTCTCACCCAGTTCTGAATACTGAACCGGGAGAGAGTCCAGGGTCAGATTGGTAAACTCAAGTATACGGTGAAAACTGCTGTAGTTTAACAGTTACAGTATGTGAGGTGTAAGAAGGAAGATCAGGAAGCATTTTTTAAGAGTAAAAAAGATGCAACAAGATAACGGGATAGTCCAAAGAATAGGGAAGGCAGGGAAAATTATTTTCTTGTTACTCTTTCCCAAAAGGAACCTAATCGGTATGCCCTTCTGTGAATTTTGTGATCCTCAAAGCAAATTGGAGGCTCACCACTTCCTGGACAAATATCTAAAATATATCTTATTGCTTCTAAACTGGCATGCTATGGCTTATATGTATCCAGCTATTTTATACATCCAGAAGAAACAAAAGAGAGGGTTGTCCTTCAAAAATGGAGCTGTACAGGTATCTAATGTCACCTAGCGGAGAACAGCTGAACAAACTGGCCAGTAATCTCAGATGTGCTAACCATCCATAAAGGTGCAGAATATGATAGAGAAACTATTGAAAATCTGCATGTACCAAGCGACCAGCTGGAAGTGGGCGGAAATGTCTTGAATAGCTGCCAAAGTTAGTAGCTATTTCACAACATTTGGAAAACAAATGCATTGTGGCTGAAGACCCACATGCTTCACCACAACATTCAGGATGATATTTTTAGCTGCAGAGGCTATCTGCATATTTATTCTGGTGCAGGGATTTTTGTTACTCCTGGCTTCCTCACTAAGCAAAGGAACACTTTTCTCAATTGATGTGATGAGCTTTACCTTCAAAAACAGTACCCTGCTTGGATGGCAAATGGATGATTCAGAATGAAGGGGGTGCATCTGATATTTAATGTTTTCCATACTTAATACAATCAGAAATTTCAAAAGGAAATTAGCTACCCAAATTCCAGTCAAATTCAATAACAGTTGGCCATTCATTCCTTTAGGATATTTTCCAAACTCCTCACTATTCTATTTAATGGCATTCAAAGTTGATTTATTATATAAAATAATTGCTTACTCAGCTGTTTTGACCATTTTCAGCTAAACATTAAACATTACAATAGGCATCTAATTTCATCTACAATGTGTTTATTAACATCTAGCCAAAGAACTGAAGAAGGGAAAAATTCATGTGCCCATGCAAAGCTAGTTTTTTGCCCACCCAAGTAAATACTTGTGTGTGCAGGTGCTCATTTTACACATTCTTATACTTCAAATACACCCATCAATTTCAGTAAGACTAATTAAGCAATAAGTAAGGGGTAAGAGTGGGAGAATAGGGACACAAATTATTGGTTAGCTTCAGCACATGAATTACAAGAACCTACTTCTGAAAATCTAGCCTTTTCTATTCATCAGGAATAATAAAAGCATCTTTTGTACTTTTTTAGTATGTTGCCTCTGAAGGCTTCAGAGCCTCTTACAAATACTAGTATATATTATCATTTTTTATGGACGGGAGGATTAAGGTACAGAGAAGATGGATGACTAATCAGTTATCATAAAGGTAGTCTGTGATTTAGCTGCAATATAGCTTGGGCCTTCTGGCATAAGGATCTTGCACAAAAAGGGGGTTTTGTGCAAAAAGGAAACGTCCACACTGCTTATTTTTGTGCAAAAACCGCTTGCACAAAAACAGATTGGAAGAGAATATGCAAATGAAGTGCGAGAAAATGCTAATCTGCACTTCATTTGCATTGCCTCTTCCAGCAAAGCTTGTAGTATAGACAAAGCCCAGGGATGAGCAATAGGCAGAAGGCAGTTCACCATGGTTAGCCCCAGGCAGGCCACCACAGCTTTATTTACCTGCACCTTCGCAGGTATGGAGGCTAACAGTGCCCATTGACTGCGGATTGCTGTTCCTGGTCAATGGGAACTATGGAAAACAACACAAACCAGAACACTGCTTCCCACAGCTCCTATTGGCAGAGAACGGTGATCCATAGCCAATGGGAGCTGCAAGTGCCTGTACCTACAGAACTGCAGATAAATACAGCAGCGGCAGCCCACCAAAAGCTTACCCTGTCAAACCGCATCTGACCTGCAGGTCAGTTATTGCCCACTGTTGTATTAGACCAACACTGCCTCCCTACAACAGCTCCTAACAACACATTCTGAATATCCTAAACTGTGATTGTGGATATTCAGTTATTTCAGACTGTTCAATTATAGATTAGAATTCTAAAATAAAATGTATTGACTAAAATTCCAGACAAGTGCAATTTTACCTGGAGATTTATTCTCAAAAATTGTTCCTTTATTTAACTTTTCTCCCAGTTTTTACTTTCTGATTTGTTGTCCTGTTTTTCCTTGTATCCAATTTATTTCATCATCATCCTACTGATGTCAAAGAATAAACATTTGCCTACCTGACCATAGTTATGGAGTGTCTGAAGAAAAAATAGCCCTAGGCCTTTTACCTCTAGAACGGGTTGATAGCAACTTTACTATCTCAGTCCTATAAACTTTCTAATTTTGCTATCAGATAAAGATCTAAAAACTCAATTTTTTCAGTCTTTCGAGCAAATGTGGATCTACTGCTCTTTGGATCAGGAACCATCTCTTATTGTACATTAAGTTGCACAAATGGTGCCAAATATGGTTGCTCTCTAGGCATGAGCAGAATATAAATGTTAAATAAATAATAATCCTCGCTGTAAGTGTAGTGGAATACGAAATTGTATTATACTGTTCAGACACAAGGTAGCTTATCTGAGCATATAACAGATAAGTCTTGGTGTACATTAAAGACTTATAAATGAACACATCTGGTGTGTATCTTTCTGACATAAAGTCTCTGTAGCCTGTCCACATCTGATTCAGAGCCTGACCTGCAACTTTCAGTGTAAAAGGTGCTTGTTACATGGTATCAAAAGTAAACTAATGTCAGTGGGAAACAAAGTAGAAGAAAAAGAGCAACAAAGATTGCAAATGGAAGAACAGGATCTCCTCCACATGCCACTCCTCAGTGTCCCAGAGAACTTCAATTTCAACACATCTTCAAAACAGATGCAAGATTTTGCATTGCCGCCAACTCCAAAAGGAAACGAGATATTCAGGTGTACTCTTTAATTTATGCTATGAAGAAGCAGACACAGCATATCTTTATGTCCTTTGAGTTTACTCAAGACAATCACAGAGATGACTATGAAAGAGTTCTGGCTATGTTTGATGCATACTTTATACCTCAGAGAAATGTGATTTATGAATGGGCAATGATTGCACCGAAAAAAATTGACTTAAATTCTAACCAAGTGCAATTTTATTTGGAGATTTAAAGACTAAGAGAAAATGTGAAATGTTTTATAAGAATTCTCTGTATTGGCCGAAACCTGTGATTTTGGAATTGCAAAACACAAAAATATCACAGACAGGCTGGTTAGCAGATAAAAAAAACTTTCAGAGGCGCTACAATTAAAAACAACGTGACCCTAAGTATGGCTAATCAGACAGAAAAACAAACAGAACTAGTAAAGCAGCAAAACAAAAAAAGGCTGGAAACCTGAAACTAGCTTAGAAGTACTAAAGAAATTCAGCATGTCAACTAAAAGTCATTATTATAAGACCACTCAGGCTAAAAAATAGGACAAATTCCAGGCAAACACCAAAGCCTAAGTGCACAAGATGTGAAAAAAGTCGTACCTCAAGAGATGATGTATGTCCAACCAAAAGTGCAAGACGTACCTAATGTATAAAGTATGGCCATTTTGTAGTTGTTTGCCATCCCAAGACACTCGGGGAGTTGACAAACGATACAGACAATCGAGAGCCACTGTTTCTGTTATCTATCATGTGTGATGACTATTGCTTGCCTGGAAACAAACTGGGTATTCACGGAAAAACTATTTACTTTAAAATTGATTCAGGAACAGACATCACAGTCATTCCGTAAGGCACTCACAAAATCAGTGGTTCCCAGAGCTAAAGACACTAGACACCGTTCTAATTAGCACTGAAGGTATCCTGACCTACACGGGCCAATTTACCAAAGAAACCATTTACAAAGACAAAAGCTTTGCATTTAGAGTGCATGTGACCAAAGACTGGTAATGTGGCATAGTGAAAAAGGTGAAGGAACTCAATGCAGGATTTGATAATATTGGACCATTGAAAAGAGATCTAGTACAAATAACCTTACAAGACAATCCTGAACCACAGAATAAAACCCTCTCCCAGACAGACCTTGGAAGATACTAGCTGCAGATTTATGTAAATTCATACAATATAATTATTTGATCATAGTGGACTAGTTTTCCAGGTATATAGAAATTAAGTATTTGAAAAACATAACATGCTTCAGTGTTATTAAGAAACTGCAATGCATTTTTGCTCATTTCACTATTCTAGAACAACTAGTTATGGACAATGGGTCATAATTCACTACAATGTAAGTTAAATAATTCTGAACAAAATATGATTTTGATAATGATACTAGCAGCCTAGACTACCCACAAGTGAATGGAGAAGCTAGGGAGCTAAATAGACAGCCAGAAAACTCCATTCCTTCTTGCTCTCCTGAACTACCGATTAGCATTGAGAGTAGATACTGGATATAGTTCACCACAACACCTCAGGGAAAGACAGCTCAGAACTACTGTTCCAGCTTTGGAAAATAATACATCTCCAAAGTGGCAGACATGAAGGCTACGTCTACACTGGCATGATTTTCCGGAAATGCTTAAAACGGAATACTATTCTGTTTTCAGTTTTTCCGGAAAAGCTGTCTACACTGGCCCTTTTCCGGAAAAGCTTTTCCGGAAAAAGGACTTATGCCCGAGCGGGAGCAGCGTACAGTTTCCAGAATAGCGGCTGAATTTGTACAGTAGAGCATCGTTGCTTTTCCGGAAATTCAAGGGCCAGTGTAGACAGCTCGCAGCTTATTCCGGAAAAGCGGCTGATTTTCCGGAATAAGTGGCCCAGTGTAGACGCACCCGAAGAGAGCAACCAGATAACAAAAAAGGCAGAGAGCTTAGGAACACTTTGACAATAGACTACACTCAGATAGCTGTGAGGGTTACAGCCTGGCGATAGTGTTCTGTCAACTGGGTGGAGAAAAAGGATGTGTAACTCCAACTATCATATAGAAAAAGAATTAATTACCCAGATCACAGGAAACAGAAGAAAGTTCAACAGAAAATCAACATGTACAGTTTGTTCCCCCAAAAGAACAATCAACAAAGAAAACTCTACAGCTGGCAGATGCAAAACAAGAAGATTCAAAGTTTGAAACTAACCTGTGACGGTCGTAATAATGACCAAATCGTTACATGTTCAGGTTTTGTAATTAGAAAACATGTATTATTCAAAGGCACTTAAAGATATCATAATAGTGTTCATTTTGTAAATGGTAGGAATGTAGAACATAAAAGAGAAGATGTAGCGGAATGCTAAACTGTATTATACTGTTCAGTCACAAAGTGGCGTAGTTTGTAAAAATATCTTATCTTAGCATTTAACAGATCTACCTGAGAATATGCTAGCTAAAGGATCTTATGTATATCTTTGATAGGAAAGCTGTGGACCTAGTCCATATTTGGTACAAAGCCTGACCTACAACATACCATGTACAATGTGTACATAACAATATGTTCATGATTATTTCTTCTGTCCACTCTCATCATTAAGCTTCCTTTTCATTTCTTGTGTCTCGTTGCTGTGTACTCTTAAAGAGCTCCTGCATTCCACCTCTGAAATGGGAGCATTCCAACGCTGTGATCTCTTTTTTATGTTTTCTATGTAAGTCTTCTATGTCTCAGAAACATTTGAGGAAACTGAGACATAATGGGCTCTCTAGCTATAATTATGAACTGTGATATTATTAAAGAATTTGAATTTACCTGTTAGCAAAGCAGTGTGCTGCTGACACTACCCAACAAGGATGAACAAGACTGCCAGCACAGAAGTTATTTCCAATATATATGGCTGCTAGCCAGGGGTGAGAGCCTGGTAAAGAGGCAGAGCCGCCAATAATCCTAGGTCTGATGAAACGTCGTTTTTTGTGTCTTCTGCCACATGCTCTTTTGACAACTGCAAAAGTATCCACATTATCTGGGAATACTGGTGTCCTTTTCCTGCTGTCTGAGACAAAAAATGGTGTGATGAGTATCAGACTACATAAATTTACAATTTCTAAAACTGGAATCTCCTTGGAACCCCAAGGAAGTAGTGCCCAAATCTCATTGAATTCCATACAGTTAAATAGCAGAATTGGGACCTACCCTGTGATTCCAGGCTTATTATTACTGGAGAGATTGCTGATGATACATGAAGCAGAAACATCATGCCTTAATTTTCCAGATATCAAGTTTAGCATTGAAGATCAGAGAGTTAGAAAAAAAGAGTATAATTGATGAAGAATAAATGGTCACTTTATAGGTTCAGATAACTCAATTTTAATAACTCTTATTAACAATCGTGGGGATTAAATGTGAATTTAAGGAAACATTTTAGTTCCTAGTTTTTAAAATCAATTTAGAATGTGACATCCATTTTTAGTTTAAACCGCTAAATTAAGTATCAGTGAATATAGAGAATTGCCCACTGAGAGCCTGATTCTGCTATCTTGACTGACACAAGCAATCTTCACTCAGACAAAGAGCCCTATTTCTCTATATGGGACTGCTCACATGAGTAAGGATTAGGACTGAAGGATGGTGCACCAATAGCACCATTAAGTTATGAAGTCTTACTCAGATGAGCGCCTGGCAAGGACAGTTTTATGCTGTGATCACTGTGTAATAAAAACTATGGTTGCACAACTATCTATGAATAATGTAATTTTTCTTCCAAGCAAACACATTGAGCATTACAGTAGCAGAGAGAATAAATGTACCCACCCATCTGAGACCATCAGAACCTTCAGAAATGCAAATGAAACCTAAAATGTGGCTTAACAAATGAAAAAGTTCCACTGATACACCATAATCTCCGTATTCTGGGTGTTCCTAATTCGGGAACATTCATGGTATGGAGCCTGGCAGGTGAAGGAGGAAGCAGCTCTGGGGAATGGCAGTGCAGAGATGTGCTCTGCTGGACACTTTTCCCCACTGTTCCCATAGGCTATGTCTACACTACAGAGTTTTTGCACAAAAACTCACAGAGTGTCCACACCTCAAGCACATTTTTGCACAAGTAAATCGAAAGATCAGAGGGGCTTTTGCGCAATTGGTAATCCTCAGTTTACGGGAAGAATGCCTTTTTGCACAAGAGCTCTTGCGCAAAAAGGCATGTGTAGACTGGGAAGAGGAGTTTTAAATGCAAGAAGAAGGAAGAGGAAAAAGCACAGGTGTCCTGGTGGCCATTCTGTCCATAGCAATCACTGCTTACTTGTGAGATAGCGTCCAGGCAGTCTGGATGCTCTCTTTCACAAAAGTGCAATGCTTTTTCGATGTGTAGATGTACTCTTGCACAAGAAGTTTTTGCGAAAGATCTCTTCCGACAAAAGCTTTTTGCACAAAAAGCCTGAAGTCTAGACATAACCATAGTGGTGAGAGTGGTGTCTGAGAGCAGAGAGGGATGCACAGCACCAAGTGAGTGCCCTACCATCACCTCCTTCATGCCCTCCCGGACCAGCAAAATCTTTAATCGAGCAAACCTTATTTCCTAGGGTTGCCTCATTAAGGAGGTTCAAGTATACTAGAAAGAGTTTTCACTGGGTTACACTAAAGTGAAAAATGAAAAGCTGTTATCAGATCACGTGACCTAACATTTACCTACCACAAGATTCAATGTTACAATATTCCCAAGACAAAGTATTGTCCTTCATGATGTAACACCAGGGCTTCTCATCATTATCCGGATTTCTAATAAAGTTTGGGGAGAGTAAATTAAAAGCAGTATCAATAACAATATTTAGTACTTGACCAACAACATTCATGTACTTACTCTTGTGCCATTCCTAGGATTGATTCTGCGATGTGCTGAGCAGTCTGGAATTGATCCAGCAAAGTATTTAAGCATGTGCTTAACTTTAAAGATTGTGATTTGTCCCATTCACTTCAATAGGGCTACTCATTGCTTGAGGTTAAGCATGTGCTTGAGGGGCAGATTTTAAGGATGCAGATAGTTGCCTAGTGGGTTTATTAAAAGCTCCTAGGCTCCTAACTGTCTTTGATTTTAATTGCTTTGCTGGACTGGGTCCAGAATGTTCTGCACTTTACAGGATCAAGTCTGCATGTGAGTTATGCATTATTTACCCACATTTTATAGGTGGAGAAACACAGACCCAGATGGGTTAAGTGACTTGCTTAAGAACATATAGCAAGTCAGTAGCAAAAATAGTTCGCATTTAAAAATTTAAAGCAACTAGTCAGTATTCAGCCCATTAGACAATCTGCTGACAACCTACACTCACATTACCTCAAAGTAAGTGTCTATTATATTCTTTAAAGCAAGACAAAGATGGGATGAACTCAGTTCCAAATGTCATCATCATTAATCTAGACTGAGTAGCTAATTGGGCACAATGGAGTTGCTCCAGATTTACAACAGTGTAAATGAAAACATAATTTCATCCTTTAGCTATCTCACTCTCTGAGTAAATGCAAACACAGTAAATATTTTTAAGGTAAATCAAGCACACTTAAAAAGTAGATTAAAGGAAATATTCAAGATTTCACTAGAGAATAATGAATATTATTTGCTTAAAGAAACTAACTGCAATTGATTGGTTCCAATATGCTTCTCTGAGAATCAGAATTATCTTTGTCAGTGCTGCAGAAAGAACTAGAAATATGCCTGATTTACTCATTCCATAATATAATGGTAGCTTTCAAAGCCTCAAAAAGATCTTCCCTATAACTAGTCACAATGACAAGATAATACTGGGCTTCAGGTAAACAGGGAACCTAATTTGAATATGACTTATCCTAATCCTCACACATTCTTTTTAAGAGTCTTCAGTAGCTTTCTGAATCTGCCTGCTACTCTTCAAAGACTAAAACACTTTTTAAATTCTCAGAACAGAAGTAGCAGTATGGGCTGAGTCATCTACCGCCAACTATGTTTCTAAATTAGAATATTTGAACAATAAGATTTCTGTGGAATTGCACAGTGTATTGGAGAGATCCACCTAAAAATTAAAACAATCTAGCAAAAAAAAGTGGAAGAAGGAGCTTTACTGGGTGGTTCTCTGCATTAGACAGGACATGATCACACAAACTCCTACACAGATATATGATTTTTTCTTGCGTTTTAAATATTTAAGTAAATACTGTTCTCAAAGGGACCAGACTGACAGGACCTAGATTCAGCAAAGTGCCTAAGCACATGCTTAAAGTTTAGCACGTTTAAACCCTTTGCATTAAATTGGAGTCCTGAGCTGGACTCCAATCAAGCAAAGCACTTAAGCATGTGCAGAACAGGGATATTTTCAGGTATTTGCTTAAATGCTTTGTTGTTTCTGGACCCAGCTGTGGAGATCAAACAAATTTGGATAAAAGAATAAACACTCTTTGAAGATCTAGAACAAACACTCTTTGGAGACACATATATTATTTATTAATGTATGGGTCTCTGCACTTACTGGCTTCCTGAAAAAGAAGAGCTACAGTAATTCCTCATTTAACACGTGCCTGCTTAACACGTTTTCACGATAGCACAATTTTTTTTTTAGGGAACGTTTCTTGAATTACACAACCATCCCTGGAATAACAGGATTTCCCCAGCTGGCCCATTGCTGGTGGCTGTGCGGGGCTTCCCCGGCTTCCCTGCTAAGCGGTGGAGGGTTTGCCACTCGCTACACCGTTCCCTGCTGACTCCCCGTCGCCGGACTCGCCGTTCTCCGCTGACTCCCCACTTTGCCCTCTCTCCTCTGCCCCCACTTGCAGGCCAGTCGGCTGGGTTTCCCCAGCTGGTCCGTCGCCGGTGGCTGCGCGGGGCTTCTCCAGCCTCCCTGCAAAGCAGTGGAGGGTTCGCCATTTGCTGCGCCATTCCCCGGCGACCCCCCCCCCCCTGCCGGACGCAGTGCGGGTCTCAGCAGACCCATCACAGGGGCATACTCCCAACCCAATCCCCCTCCCCTCTCCTCCCCTTTCCTTCCCCAGAGCCAAACACCTCCCTTCCCTGCTGTAACCCAGTCCTCTTTCTCCCCCAACCTTATGTCCTGGTCCCAACAGACACCACCGCTTGAAACACAACCCCCATCTTTTCCATTATTTTCAGCAGGAAAATTGACTCCGCATAACATGTTTTCACTTAACACGATCATTTTCTGAAACATATCTGTAGTGTTAAATGAGGAATTACTGTACTTTGAGAAAAGATGCTCTCATAATATTTCCAAATAAACCATGGACTATGGGAAATGTAATGAAAAATTCTGCAGATAAATAGCCTGATTTCCAAACAAAACAAAAAAATCAAACAACAGCTGGATAAACATCTGAGCCAAATCCCTGAATGTCTGTTATTTGCCCATCCTCACTGTTTGCCCTAAAATGGACATAAATTGTTTGTTTCTCTCTTTTGGTTATGAAGTATGGAGAAAGGTGGCTGTTGTGAAAAGGCACAAGGAGGCAGAATTCCTAAGGCCCATTTGCAACACATGTTCTGACTAGTCATAGAAACTTATGGGACCATATTCCTCCAGAATATGCAGTTCCATTGAAACCAATACACTACCTGAAAGTGTGCTGATTTCAATTCAAATTTCATTTCAGAAGAAAATGGGAAAAGTTTGGATACCGTCAAAACATCCCATTTTAAATTTTTTAGAATGAATTTTTGTTTTGTTTTGAAATAATGTAATTTCTGGTTTGTGTGTATATATATATATATATATATATATATATATATAATGTAATTTGTTGGTTTGTATTACAGTACAAACATTTTTAAAAGTCAACTGTGAAATGTTTAATTTTGTTTCCTTTAACCTGAGTTTGTCTCTTCCCCCCAGAATTTTCCTTTGTGAAAAATTTCACTTTAATTTTCCTTCTAGTTCAGAATGAAGCCAAATTTTGAAGTCTCTTAAATCCGTTGAGAAATAGAACATCCATTCTCCACACAGGTCTGACACTCATTTTTACAGAGTCTCTAATCCTGGGTGGACCCTCTCTTATCTCCATAGCTACAATGACTGCTAAGAGTGCTGATAGTCCATTAAAGATAGAGAAAGGGTGCAACATCAACCTGAAGAGGACAATTGCCAGAACATTCAGCATCACAGTCAGGCATTGGAGGAAGTTAACTACAGATCACGGGAGTGACTCTAGGAGGTATGTTTTCATTATTTGGGACTCCTGTGGAAAAGGTCCCAGAGATGAAAGCGCTAAAAGGCCCAGAACTTTCCAACATTCCCTCAAGTCTAGACATTTATTGGTGGCCCCATTTAGTTCAGCTGCAAGATCCTACACTTTCTAAATGTAGGTCCTACTAAGCTGCTCCAAATGAGTTTGTGATTTCATGTTCTGAATTGACTCTCTGAAGCTACCCAGTGTTACTGCCACAAAAGATAGCAGCTGAATGCATACCGCTCTTCCAAAGCCACTGCTATGTTCAACATACACTTTGATTTACAAACACTGAATGTGCAAGAAGTGCTCACCTGCAGTAAGAGTAGGGTCCCAAGCCCATCTGTACAGCTTTTTCAACGCTGTCAACGTGAAGCTCTTGGTAAAGCAAATCTGAATTCCAGGGCACGCAAGTGTATCCAGAAACAGTTTTTTTCACAACCCCTCTGTACTCAGTACCATTGCCTTTATAACATAGTTGGTTGGGGACTGGACAAAACACAAGATGCTGATCAGAATTTAGGTAAATTCAGTGCTAAAGAAATGCTTATTTCATCACTAGGATGCTAACTGATATTTCTGTGAATTAGAAGTCAATGGGCCTTGCACTTTGCATAATTATTTCTGCTATACAAAGTGGATATTCAAAACCACCAAATCAAATAAACAGCGCGTGACACTCATTTTATACATGTACAAATGAATACACAAGGTGCAACGCAGGAGAGGGCTAGGGGAAACCATAAATAAAAATCTTTCATCAGAAAGGTGCAGCAAAGAATGCATAATCAAACATTTAAAGTACCTGATTTTTAGAGACTTGAAAACCTGGCATCCTCTCAGTAGCTCAGCACACCCAAACATACATATGCTTTCCAAGTACTAACAATTGCTCCAAACCATTCAAAACCATTTTTCTGTCACCTTCATTATGGTCATTTGTCCAATTAGGTTGGCACATGTGCCTTCTACCACCTACATGTGCAGCTGTTAGAATCTTTCAGTGCACATCCAAGTGTTCATACAGGGACATTTTTATGCACAAAGATGAACACAAGGGTACGGGGGAGGGAGGAAGAAGAGGAGGGGGCAAAAGGCTATGGCCCACCCACTTTTGTCCTGGCCACTTTTTGCTACAGACCTGCCCCTGCTGTCTCTCCTCTTCCACCCAAAATCTTGCACCTGAGCCAGGCTGGAAGCCAGAACCAGGTCAGGTTAAGAAATGCACAAGCAGCTATGGGGTGCTGCAGACCCTCCATCTACCCAGGGCAATGGGTCACAGGGGTGGGAGCAGAAGCAGAGGACTGTTCTCAGGCCCAGGCTCCTTGGCTCAGCTCCTGCTTCCAGCTTGGCTGGAAGGCTGGGCCTCGGGGGAAGGGTGGGGGTAGGGCAATGTAGCATGTGGGGCCTCATGACCCCCCTCCCCCAAGTTTTAGGAAGAATCTTTGCCCCTGATAGAACAGGAAACCAGGGTCTATTTTATCAGGCATAAGAGATTTAAAGATATAACATCACAAACTATTTAACCACTGGTACATCAACCACTGCATACCACATTGGCAGTCAAACTTACCAGGTATCTACTAATGCTCCCTTGATATTGGTGGAATGTAGCAAGACAGGAACTGGAGAACAGTGCTGGTAACATAGAAGTTTATGGTAATGGCAATTATCCCTCTAATCATCAGTGAAGGGTAGACCTCAAAATTAAAAGTGGGCACCAGGCACAAAACTCAGATCAGAATTTCAAAGGATTTGGGCATGGGATTTTGATGTGGCCGGTTCTTAACGTCTTTGTCAAGATCCTAGGGAAGGGCATTTATGATCCAGGGTCAAAACAGAGTCAAACTTCAGGCTGAGATTAGCAGAGAAATTCGTAATCTAATTCCAGGCTAACGTGGTTACCAAGAATTAAAGTCCAGGTCAGGAAGCAAGGTCCATATCAAACTGAAGTCAAAGATGGGAGTTCAAGTACAGGAAGCAGGACTGTTGAGGTAGCAACAGATGGTCCAAACTGTTGCATGGATAATTCCTGGAATTCCTGGTCATTTATATAGGCTACGTACTCAATCTGGAGCCAAAAGGCTGCTGCCTGTCAGACTCTTTCAGGTTAGATTTCCCATGGTCTGCATCCACAGCAGGTGCTGGGTAGCGAAGTGTGAGTTATTTGTAGTCACTGCTGGCTGGCAGCTCTGCAAGCCCAGATCTGCTAGGCCTTACATTACGCCCCTCTCTCGGGGCACTCTCCTGTATGGGCCCCATGAAAATCTGCTACAAATTAGGGCATGGACTTGGGATGTTGGCTCGTAGGATCACTCTCTGAGCCATTGTCCTTCAAGACTATAAGGTACCGGAGGGAGCCATGATTAATTTTCAAATCTAATAGCTGGTGGATCTGATACTGTTCACAGTTAAGCTGTCTACACTGGCCCTTTTGCGGCCAGTGTAGACAGCTGGCAAGTTTTTTCCGCAAAAGCAGCTTGCCAGTCTAGACACAGCCCATGGGTTTATATATGTCAAGAAACCAGTCAAGAGCCAGGAGCCTGCTGCCTGTAAGACCTCTCAGGCAGGACTTCCTCTGGTCTGTGTCCGCAATGGGTTGTGAGTAATGGAGCACAAACTCATCATAGCTGCTGCTGCCAGGCTATCTGCTACCTGGTAACTCTACAGGCCATGGTTCAAGACCTGCTAGGCCATTTGCAAAATGGGATATGTAGCTGCATTTGGATTCCAGGTAGCTGCATTTGGACTCCAAGCACCTCGGTGATATTCTGAGATCACCACTTCTACTTTTTCTCATCCCAATTATTGTTCATAAAACATATATGAAACAAATTGCATATGTTTTAAATAATAATAATAAGAAGAAGAACTGTTTTTAAAGTAATTTTCTGATCAAGGCTACAGGATAATGAAATATCATGTGTTTGAAAGAGTTAGGTTCATATAAAAAAACAACACTGTGCTTTATGTTAACAATCTCATGTTACATTTGGCCAGGGAAGTGCCAGGTGCAAGTTTTATTGGAACTGTATTTATTACATTCAGAAATGATTTAGAGATGTGAACTTCTGTAAGAATGCAAGAAGAGAGGGACAGTCTATTAGCATAGTATCAGGGCCAAATTCTGCAAGGTTCTGAACACTGAGGACTCTTAATTCTCACTCACGTCATTTATAGGGAAGTTTTCAGCACCTCCAGGACTGAAATCTAATGTACTTCCATTGCTGCATATCAGCCACTCAATGCTAAAGCTGCAGACAGAATACAAATAGAAGTCTGGCTGTTTAGATAGTTTTCTAATTTTTTGCTTGTGTTCTACTTTAAAAAAAAACAGTCTACCTAGTGTAGACTGTTTTTATCCACAATCCAATCTCCATTCAAGGTCTCTGATGCTAGTTGGGCAAGTTGAATAGCAATATCTCAGAGAATTTTTTTTGAAATGCTTGTTCTCAGAAAAGGTCTAGTTTATTTAGACTGTAATATCCTGTGGAGGTAAATCCACATAAACACAGTGAAGCTATTTTGTTAACAGACATCCAACATCCGCTTCACACTCCAACTCACTCACTAGACAAGCAATGCTGTGATTTGCAGATCACAATACAGAAGCCCTTAAAAGGACACCTCATTACATTCTTCCCAATATTTTAAAAACTCAGCAAAGCCTGACAAATATTAGCGTCTTCAATTCTGAGTTCACCATTCTCATAAAAATCATTGGTACTAAAATGGTCTTGCTTGCTCACTGGTACTAGAACAGTTTTGCTTTAAGTTCTTTTTCACTGGTCATCTTCTAACTATGGTCTCATAGGTTGAAAAGGTTCTTTTGTACCCACTTTAATGGTGTTATGGCAGTCTGCTTTTCAACAGTTCCTAACTGATTGCTCCAATTTGCAATTGTTTTCTCCCAGATTCTTTGTGGTTTTGTGCAACTTTTCCTCCTTAAAGTACTTTTTTTTACTCAATTGTATTTATGAAGAACTGGGAATGGAAGGTTCTGTCTCTTCTGTATTTTTAATGTCAATGAACATTGAGAGTCCCTCATTTCATTTTGTGTCTCTTTGCCACATATCTCACTGGAACTCGTAGGTACTGAATGTCTGAATGGATTTTTAAGCCTCATTTTTGGAAATCCATTAATTTCTTCCTGTGCCTCCTTGAATCTTTTTCTGACACTATTTGGAGCCTGCAGCTGTTTGTGTATCTATTCTGCTTTGTATTGGTGTTCTCCAGTCTCATCACTTTCTGCTTATTTCAAATGCACAACTTATGCATAACTTTGCTGGTAAAAAGATCTGTCTTTCCTCTTTCAGTTCTGTTTCCAGTGCTCTGCAATCCTGAAAGGCTGTGAGATGTAGAATATATCAACTTTCTTTGTTTTAGTAATGTCTTCTGTTCCCATTGCCTGACCCCTCTAGTGTTCTTACACCCTGCCTATATGTTTCCCTTCCCTTTTTCCACAATTTTTGTGTATGTTTGAACTCTTGTGAGGGCCTATTAACAGTAGTGGGCCTTTTCTCTCCAAGGGTACATCTAGACTACAAAAAAGGCTGTTTTTCTGACAAAACTTGAGTTATGTCTACACTGCAGATGCATTCTTTTGCAAGTAAATCGAAAGAACAGAGAGCTTTTTCCACAATTGGTAATCCTCATTCTACAATGAATAATGCTTTTTTGCAAAATATTTCTTTCGCAAAAAGGCACGTGGGGACGGGAAAGAGGGAGTTTTTTCAGAAGAAGAGGGAAGAGGAAAAAGCACAGGTGCCCTGGTGGCCATTCTGCCCATAGCAATCACTATGCAAGATAGCATCCAGGCAGTCTAGACACTCTCTTTTGAAAAAGCGCGTCACTTTTTCGATGCGCTTTTGCAGTGTGTATGCTCTCTTTCGCAAGAAGTTTTTTCAGAAGATCTCTTCCTAAAATGGTTCTTGCGCAAGAAGCCTGTAGTCTAGATGTAGCCTAAGTGTGGTCTAGTGGGCACTGCACAGGCCTGAGAGTCGGATGTATTAAGCTCTGTTCCTGATGCTGCTACTGCTTTCCAATTTGTCATTGATTAAGCTACTTAGCATTTCTGCGTTATAACATTTCCACTTACTGGGGAGTTGTGAGGATCTACAAATCAGTGTTTGTAAAATGCTTTTAAATTGTCGGATGAAAACCACTATAGAAGTAAAATATATATCTGTTTGGTCACATGATTCTATAGAAACAGAAACAATCTAATTAGCTCATTAATGAGGAAAAAAAGGTTCATATAATGTGCTGTTTTCCAACAGCACATAGTCTGACTGAGCCATTGAAACCATAGCTTGACTATGACACACAAAAATAATTTGTTGTGGGCCAAAAGCTATGCACAAAATTGGCAGCCCCTTGAAATGAATTAAATCTAATAGAAGGTTGACACATAAAACAGGAACGGATCTGATCATGGATTAAAGTAATTTATAACACAAAAAACTCTTAGTTGAGCATTTGCTTAAAGAATGCATGCTGTAGTCATTGCAGGTAGACTTACTGTTTAATATATTTCTAATGTAATAAAAAATACCTTAACATTTTTGACTTGCAAACACTTAAAAGCTCAACTGAGCTAGACTTCAGGAGATTACTGCTTACCAAAAAAAAAAAAAAAAAAAAAAAAACAAATCACCATTGTATAAATTCACCTACTGTGTAAATGGAATCCTTTTATATACAAGTTTTAATTCCAGAGTTTTATATATGCCACCAGGAATCCATTATAGCCTGAAGAAATAAACTGCATACATTTCATAGTTAAAAGGAGAGATGAGTTAATCTTTCATTTGATTTTACTAGTGACATTTTAGACTACAATTTCAGCACAGCAATAATGATTCACACTGATAGCCATGGATGGTATAAATATCTACAGGCAGCTAGATTTAATAATTACATCTTTAACAAATAGCTTGCTACCAGAAAGAATAAGGAAATACAGAAGTTTTGGACAGAAATGAACAGAAGTTCAATAGTGCTATGTTTAACAAAAGGATGCCTATGCAAAGATCACATTTGCAAATTCTAGGATCCAGCTTACTTAAACAGTTCATCACTAGTAATTCAGTCAATTCACTCCTAGTCACTGAGGCCCAGATTTTCAAAAGTTGTTTAGGGGCCTAAAGAAGCAGATAAGCATCTAGTGGGATTTGAAAAGCTTACACTTGGGCACTTCAAAAATCCCACTAGGTGCTTATCTGCATCTTTCAGCAAGCACCTAAATACTTTAAGTATCTGTCTCTAAATCAATTTGCTCTTATTCTCTGTCTTGCCTATTAAATCAATTCACACCCACCCACATATTACATCTATTGACTTTTCTCCTCCCACCTAGTCAGTCTATTCACACCACCCACTAAATCAGTTCATCTGTATCCTCCTCTACATTAAAGCAGTTCATACTCCCCCTCCTGTATTTTTAATAATCCCCTCTGGCCGGCTCAGTCAATTCACTCACACCTCAGCAGCTCCCTGCCAATCAGTTCACCAATTGGTTTGCACTCAGTTCTTCTTTAGAGGATTTTCTTCACACCCATAAAAGTATAAGAATGTTTTTAGAATAAAGTTCAACTCCTTAACTGGGTTTAGAATATGACCAGCCTAGGAGCTGCTATATATTCTGTAAAGACCCAGGTTGGGTCCTGTTTGGAAGGACACATCCAGCTATATGAAATCCAGAGTGGTTTGGGTTTATCAGAAGCTGTACTTTTCAGCCAGGTCAACTGTATTCAGATATAATAGTAACAGAATACTTTGTTTTTTTCTTTGCTTTTAAATACCTAATGGACTAGGGGTGTTAAAATTATGTTAATTTACTAATCAAATAGTTGATAGAATTTGTATCGACTACTCAATTAGTCAATAGGGGAAGGCAGCCCGGCTCAGACCCTTAGGTTTATAGCTCTGCATTTAAAATGTAGTCAGAGCTAGGTGAGCAGGCAGCCTGGCTCAGCACCGGCTCATGCCAAACTGGGACCAAACCCCACTGCAGCTCTGCAATTTAAAATGCAGTGGGAGCTGGGGGGCAGGCTACCTGGCTCCTATTGCCTTTTAAATTGCAAAGCCGCAGTCCGGTTTGGTCCTGGACCAAACTGAGCTGGAGCTGGAGCAGCCTCTTCCCACTGCTTCCAGCACTATTCCCTGTCTCCACCACGCTGCTGCCTCTAATAGAGGCAGCAGCCCGGGGGGAGGAACAGGCAGCACACCCAGCACCAATTTCTGCTTCCCCCTACCTTTCTGTCTCTATAAGAGGCAGCAGCACTGGGGAGAGGGGAATGAGAGGTCGGGGGGGGGGATGTGAGTAGTCGACTTCGACAAACTGATAACCCCAGGCTTACATCCCTATACTGGACTAGAGAATCCAGACGTAGATAGTTTTCTTGCTGCTTATCATAATAATAATTTGTTATCTAGATAACAGTATCACCCATAATATGCTAATCGCTGTACAGCCTTATTGGAAGGTACAGTTCCTGCCCCCGTGAATTTATAATATAAAAGGAGGCACAGATGAATATGGGACAAGGTGTGAGAGAAGCTGAAAGACACAGTTGCTAGGTCTGTAATATGACTTAGGAGAGGAATCCCTGCTCATGATTTCCTGATTTCATAGCTAAGGATGAATTTTGCACTGAAAGCAGGCATTTACAGTTTGGTCATGGATGAACAAAAACCAGTGTATCTTCTCAAAAATGACAGCACTCATGATTTTTGTGAGAATTTACAAGTAAATTGGGTAATTATTTTATCCATTAAAATTAATTTCAAAAAGGTCCTTTAAGAATGTCAGCACCCTGTCACAGGCTGTTTCTTTTCCTTGAATGATCTTAATAATGGAACATCACGAGTGCTTCAAACTTTTTACAGTTAAGCTCACTGAAATCTTATGCTACATTTGAAAGGGGTTTTTTAATGATGGACATTTTTTTCTTTATTCTTCCTAACTGAAATTGGCTTCTGTGGCAAGGGTTGCCACATAATGTTCTGCTGCACAGAATTCCACAGAGAACTGCTCTTTTTCAAAGCAGTCGCCACCTCTCATTTTTCTCAGTGGGACTGAGGTTGTAACTTGCCAGTAGCTAGAGCTATTCTCAAAATAGAAACCTATCTCCAAGAGTTCTCAGTAGGTCTCCTCTTAACGAAAGATGGCTGCTGTGTTCACTCCCACAGACAACAATGGGAGGCAGTGGCCATTTGAAAGAAGACACCTTACCCGAGGGCAGCTATTGCCTCAAGTCTACTGAGAGCAATGGGAAATGGAAGCCATTTTGAAAACTGGTAATTTTTCAATTTGTTATGCATGCTGCGCAATAGGAATTAATCATATGGAATTTAGTTTTGCTCTCACTTTGAATTACTAAACTGTTTTTGTTTTTTTTAAAAAAAACATAACACAAGAGAACAAAAAAGAATAGTGAAAAACAAATAACAAATAGGTGTTCCTTAGAGGGCTCCCATCCTCATACTCAGCTACGTCTGTTCCATTGCCCAGTGCAGTCAATAGAAGTCTGAAAAAATGGATTGGCCCTTTCAGTCTGAAAGAGACAGTCTGAGAGGCTAGTTCCCCAGACACCTGGAAAGGGGTAAGACAAATGAAAGGTGACGAAATAGTACCAAAAAAAAACCCCCAACAACAACAAAAACATGGGCTGTCAGGAATAGTTAGCGTTTGGGAGGAGGAGAAAGAAAATCCAGGCTGTTCTTATAAAGGCCTTGGACTAGGAGCACTGTTCAGAGGGCATGGCCTAGTGATCCAAGTTGTTAGTTCCGTCAGGGAAGGGTCAAAGGAGTGTTCAGATGATTAAGTGGGTAACACAAAAAGGAGGCTCCAACTCCAGTGGAGCAGAGCTGAGAGAAATAACTCAGCCTGGCCACAGACCCCAGAAGGAAGTTAGTGGAAACCCTGAGCTTAAGAAGAGAGTTTACAGGACATGGAGCCTAGACTTGATCTACACCAAACAAGGAAACTGCAACCTTCTTACAGACTCTTTCCATTGACTACAATGGGCCCTGGGTCACCATGCAAATCCTCTTAGCCAATGTGATGACAAGATCAGTGTGGAATGGCTAAAGGCCTACTGTAATTTGTGTGCAAAAAATTGCTGCATATGAAAGATACCACTGAGTTTAGTAGAAGAGAAGATGTAGTGCACTGGTAAGGTTTAAAAATATATTTAATCCATACAGCGACAAACTTCAGAAGTGTAAGAAAACTACATAAAAAACTATGCACTTCTGAAGCTCAAACAAGAAGCAACAAAGCAATAACATGTCTAGATATCAAGAGCCAGATTCTCCTCTCAGTTTTATTTCTGTAAATTTGGAATAGCAGTGGAGTTTTACTGGTGTAAAACTGGTATAAGGGAGAAGAGAGTCAGACCCAGATGGCTAAAAGGAAATGCTAAAAGGAAACTTTTATTAGCATCTAGTCCTATTAACTATTGATGACTGACAAATATGGGAAGCTACCAGCAATCTTGTTAAAATAGAAATTTATTTACTTCATGTGGGAACAATATAGATCCATATTTGTCTGTGGAAGAATTTATGCTGCAGTACATATGCTACAGTTTGGATCCAAAACCTGCAAACATATGCTTAACTTTAGGTACATACATAATTTAATTACACTGAAGGATGTATGTTTACAAGATTGGGGCCGTGGTAATGAAGTATGCAGTAGGTTTTATTTTAGAGGAATATGTTGAACTCCTTAGCTGGGGAGAAGTTACTTATGCCACATGATTCTTCAGAACAATTATTAGATGATAACTGTGCTAAATGTAGAGGAGAAAATGCAAGTAACTAAAACCTGCTACCAGTCAGATGATCAATCAATAACGTTTTTCCTCCCTGGCACATTGTAATACTTACTGATATTGCAGTATTTCCCTACAAAGTTTCCTTTGCAACCACATATAGTTTTCCCAGTCACAACACTCATTCTACAGGCGCTGTCATGGAGGCAGGGATTATTGATGCAACCTACAAATATAAATAAAAGATCAAAAGCAATAAGTGTACATAATTCAAGAAGGATAAATTGTTGATAAATTGGAGAGGGTTCAAAGAAGAGCCATGCGAATGATTAAAAGATTAGAAGCTACACCTTATTGTGATATATTCAAAGAACTCAATCCATTCATCATAACAAAGAGAAGTTAAAGGAATGACTTGATTACAGTATCTACAAAGGGAACAACTATTTGATAACAAGCTCTCTAGTCTAGCAGAGAAAGATATAACAGACTGGAAGTTGAAGCTAGAAATAAGGCATGTATTTTTAATAGTGAGGAGATGGTGGTCTCTCCATCCTTAGAAGTTTTTATGGCCAAGCTTGACAAAGCCCTGGCTGGGATGATTTAGTTGGGATTGGTCCTGCTTTGAGCAGGGGTTGGACTAGATGACCTCCTGAAGTCTCTTCCAACCCTAATCTTCTATGATTCTATTATATTAATTAACCATTTGAGAAATTTACCAATGGTTGTGGGCTCTCTGACATCTACAGTTTGTAAAATCAAGATTGGCAGTTTTTTTCTAAAAGATAACCGCTAAGATTTTTTTTCTGGGAAATTCTATTTCCTGTGTTATACAGGAGGTCAGTTGCCCATATTAATCCCTTCTGGGCTTGGAATGTCTCAAAGCTACACACAATGCAAGAAAATGCAACCCCCTTATGCAAATTTCATAGCATACCTTATAGGAATCATCATAAGTAAGAAGACTCTAGGGATGTGCATCATATTTACCATGGAGATAACGTCTCCTTCTCTGACACTTTTTATTGTTCTCACAGTAGACCAGACCTTCAGCTGGAATAAACTGAGATAGTTCTATTGAAAACAGAGCTATGCTGATTTATATCAGTTGAGGATCTGGTCCAGTGTTCACTTTTACTGTCAGTACCAAGATAGTTTCCCCTGTGTTGCAAATTATCATTGTTTAACAAATAACATAAACATTATTATTACTGCTACTCACAATATGGTCTCCACTATTGCGAAGGTTTTTAGTAAACTGTGTAAATACTTCATAATAACCCAAGAGAGAGGAAGCTTGGTCAAGTAGTTAGACCATGTGACTACAATCATGATTCCTGTGGCCAAAGTTATGCCGTTAGCAATTTTGACTCGTTGGCATATTCTCAGTTCTACAAGGGCTTTACTATGTGAGCTTGGAAAGTCCCACTTCTGTGTCTTAGTTTCCACATCTGTAAAGTGGGGATAATATTACTTACTTAATATTGCAGAGTTCTATAAAGCTTACTTAATATAAATTTGTAAATTGCTTTGAGATTCTGGGATACAAGTGTAATTTTATTACTTATCATTATTACCATTATTATTATTATTATTTAATCTAATGTTTATTGTTATCAGCCCCAATTCAGGATCACATTCCTATTCCTGAACACATTAACATGTATGCTGAAACACATGCTTAAGTCCATCCTTGTTCAGGAAAGCACTTAAGGACATGCCGAAGGACTGAATCAGGGCTACTCTCTGTAAGCCGCAGGACAATTTTTTTTCTTTTTGGGTGTATCTGTTGCAGGACTACGTAGAATACTGTAGCATGGATTTCGGTATCACTGTTTTTATTTAGCCCATTACATGCAGATATGCACACTTAGAATAAAATAATACTGATGCTGTGGACAGCAGAGTAATACTTGTGTATCGTGTGTTTTGACATTCGATTCGGCTGTTAACACACGTGCATTCTTCCACTATTCCTTTGTAGATTCTTGTCCAGTTTTCACCATTGTCAAAGTACTCATAGCGACTGTCATCAAAACACTTCCCTAAAATTAAAACCAAAAAATATTTATAAGGCTTATTTGTTACAAAGAATAATACCAAATGATGTGTTATTCCCTAATAATCCCTTTTCATGTTAACTAGCCAAATAGTATTGGAAAGTATGGCTTACTCTCTGAACAACTACGTTTCTGCCTCAGTTCATGCATAATACTGCTTCTAAGTGCCTGGACACCTATCTTCCACTTTGGCCTAAAATGAGATCTACAAATCAAGGGAAAACAGGTGTTTGATTGCCTGTTTTGCCTATGGGAGCTGGGGATTGAATGGAGGGTATCCTACATCCCAGATAACTGGCTTCATCATTGGATTAAAAGTTAAATGGTGCACACAGATTATGGTGCCTCTTTTCACCAGTTTTTGAATGTGTTCCAGTCTTGTAGGCATGATCAGAGCCTTGCATCTGTGCAAGCAGAGATGACTTGTACCTGCCAATTGCATGAGGGCAGCAGCTTCAGCAGATGTTACTGAGCAAGCTCTGTCCACCTGAGCATTTTCAGTACAAGTCAACCAGCAAATCTGGAGAGGGAGAATGTGACTTCAAGTGTCCCCCTCCCCATGGCTCCTGCTTGCAAACAGCAGATCAGGGGCTTTAACTGCCAGAGTCCAGGAGAGGGGCGCTGTGGATGGGGATTGTAAGCAGAGACAGGCACCACCCTGCAACTGGCACCTTGCCTAATTCGATGAGAGGGTGGGGCTTAGGACACACCCTTCTTGCTGGCATCTCAAGTTGACTAGCTCTGCCTAACATGCTGGCTTTTGTGGATTTCATTCTTAGGCACCCATTTTCCCCCTTCCCTATAAAGGGAGACCCAGGCCCCTAACTCAGGCTTTGTGAATCATACTCTTGGTCTAGTGATTTTCTAGATGTCTGAACATTACATGTCCCAGCGCTCAGTGGTGTCACACCCCAATTCCCTTGTGGATCCAGGCTTATGTGCTAATGAAGCAATTTGTGCTTTAACCTTGCTGCCATGGTGATAGGAGCTATGACTAATAGTAGAACCAATTAGAAATAAATAAAGAAGCTGGTTGGGCCAGATGGCTTTCTTTGGCTTTTAAAATATCATATTCACCTATGAAATGAACCAGACAGTTGCACTATTCTGCAAGCCTCCCAATGGTTAATTCAATACATAAAAGGAAGAAAATCAGAATATAGTACAATGACATTCATCCCATTTTTATGTACTGTTCATAGCCGTTAGTTTCGCCGACTGGTCCTTACAGATGAAGGGTGTAACAGATGCAGCTACCCTGGTGCCCCAGACAGTAAAATATACATTAAATAGCTCCCTGGCAGGAAAGGGATTGCATTGAACAACAAAGAGAAATGAGACCTTTTATGGGACCTGAGTCTGTTCTTATACAGATGAGAATCAGGAGCCATTCCACTGAGGTCCGTGGAGTTAGTCTGCCAGAGGCAGTGCTAGCCCATTGGGGCCCCAAACAGGAATAATTTTGCCCTCACCCCATGACACATACCAAAAAAAAATGAGTAGGGGGCCACCTTGGGCTTCTCAGGACCCTGAGAAATTGCTTAGTGTGCTTAGGTCTGGGTCTAGTGCTGTATACCATTGTAAAACTGGTGCAATAGAATGATAAGAGCCTTATGGTCTGATAACTCTTACTTATTCTGATGTAAATATGGAATAACTCAAGTGTAGTCAATGGAATTATGTTGGTGTAAAATCACTGAGGGTGTCTCTACACAGCAAAGTTATTTCGGAATAATGGCCATTATTCCAAAATAACTATGCGAGCATCTACACAACAAATCTGTTATTTTGAAATTATTTTGAAATAATGGATGGCTTATTCCAACTTCTGTAAATCTCATTCTAAGAAGAATAATGCCTATTCCAAAATAAGGTATGTGTAGACACTCCACTGCTGCTATTTCGATATAGCCCCTCATCAGGGACATTCTAAATTATTTCTCCTGAGGCTCTAAATTGAGATAGTATGTCTACATTAGGGAAGCCTAACTTGGACTAATTTTGAGGCTTCCCTGCAGTGTGGACGTGCTATTTCAAAATAAGCTATTTCAGAATAACTATTCCAGAATAGCTTATTCCGAAATAACTGTGCAATGTAGACATAGCCTGAGAGTACAGAAAGACCCTTATAATACCTTTCCTCAGATTCTTTTGTTTATCATGTCTCTCCACTCTGAGTACTAAATAGTATAATTAGTTCTAAGCGTGTATGCTAATCTCAAAAACTGAGTATGCGGGTTAATGGGGAGGAAGCGTTTTACTGTATGTCTCCTAATCTAATACTTTAATGGTGGTTCTGATCAGGTTTGAATTTCTAGCCATATAATTAGTCTATTTTCAGCTGTCCTGTCACAAACTGATTGTCTATTATAATCACTTGGAAACCAGCCTACGCAAACATTCATGTTAGTGTTCTCTAACATCACAACAACATTACCTTTTATCTAACAAACTTGGAAAAGTCCTCTACTTCTAATATCCATTGCTCATTAAAGAAGGCACTTACAGGTTTCACAGTCTTTTCCAGTGAATTCTTCAGGACACATGCAGTGATAAGAACGATGATCATATGCAACAAAACAAGTCCCTCCATTTTTGCATTGGTGCTTTGTACAATAATCTGAGAAAGCTATTAATAAATTATTGTTAATAACGGACAGACAGCTCAATCTTTGTTTTGTCAGACATTTGCCATTTATGCAGAATAATAACACTTTGGGTTCAGATGCCTTGTGGTTTTAATATCGCCATTCAATCTCACTAAAACAATGGTTTTTTTTTAACCATTTATTTTTTAATTGTACAATAACTAGATTTATCTTTAGCTATAAAACTATACAACTGCTCAGTGAGCTGAATTCTTCTCCTCCACTGAAATAAATGGGTTTATAATGATATAGCTGAAACAGAATTTGACACATGATTGTTATTTGCAATATTGATAAGTCCACAGGTATCATGCGAGACTATTGGACAAATGCCCACAAGGTGGAGCTCTTCCTTTACACTAGTGATTTAAAAAAAGTCAGAAGTTCTCATTTGCAGGGAATAATGCCCTGTGTATTTTACATATCAATATAACTAAGTGGGATTATGTTTCTCTTTCAGAGTTCATAAATTACATATTCCTGGTAGTGGACTCTGGTGCCTTCTAAGACTGAGGAAAGTTGGATGGTGCAGAATTTCCTAACAGGAAGAGAAGGAGCAGGTCAAATTAAATCTGACCAAACAAATTGCAACAAACTAAGAAATGTAAAATTTCCTATTCTCCAAAAATATTTTTTTTAAATGAGGTGGGAAAACCTGTCAGTGCTGCCTCCCTGTCAGGGGTGTCAAATGGGAAGGGTGAATGTTCCCACAATCTTTAAGGGGTGATCCCATACTAAATAAGTACAGCTACTTCTGGAACAATCCAGTGCATCGCTCCCAAGGCATGGTCACAAATACCACTGCATTTGATCTAGCCACCCCTTTCTATGGACCGATGGGCAATCAAGCCAAATTTCAGCAAGTGGCATTGCAATCTGGCACACGAAGTAACACTACCACTCAGATGGTGCTGGGATGTGAGCATGGAGAGACCATCCCATGACTGTGCCAGTCAGGAGAATCAGTCTGAGAACTCAGCTCCTTGGGGCTCCAGCTCATGCACTATGGTGGTAAGAGGTAGGACAGACTCTTCAGCCAAAGGAAGATCTAAGGTTCCTAAGGAGACCTGGGAGAGGATCAGGAATTACCTGCACCCCTGAAATATTTGAATTGGCATCACTGTTCCCAATCCCCATTAAGTCAATCAGTTGATGGAGGGTGCCTTGACATGAGAGAGTACCATGTAAAATTCATAAGACTTTTTAATGAAATAACACTAGTTAACAAAAGGCACTGGGCTAACTCATCAACTGCTATAAATCAGCATCTCTCCACTCCGATCAATTGATCCAGCTGAGGGGCTGGCTCAGTATTTCACCTATATTTGAATTCTTTGTCTAATGCTTCCTAGCCAAATTCTGCTATGAGAACAATGCACAATTACACCATTGAGCTGTTCTTTGAGCACAGTACTGTGCTGCCAACATGCTGACACTGCCAAATAGAAAATTCAGCAGATAAAAACCTATCCACACAAAGACCCTGCAACAAAGCACTTGAGGCCAGATCCTAAAATTCACTGCACTGGTGTAAATCTGGAATAATTCCACTGAAGTCAAGGCGTTTTCTCCAGATTTCCAATGGGGTAACTGAGATCAGAATCTAGGCTTGTGTACATATGCTGGAAGTCACACCCAAGGAGAACATCAAAAGAAAGCATGTAAACATAATGACTATGTTGCTGCTGCTTCCATTTGATGGTTATGAAATATCTAAATTATAGGTTTCATCACTACATATGCCTGTAATTTTCAAACTGCTGCTCTCTCCCAGGGCCAGCCTCAGCATAGTGGAGCACTTGGCAAATCATTTTTGGTACCATCCCAAAGTCAGTGAAGCAGAACTTCTAGCTCTTTCCTATTCTCTTTCATTGGAACCCCTCATTATATTCTCTTCCACCATCCCTGGATCATTTCCCACCTGTCTTCCTCTGGCATCCTGAAGATAATCTCTAAGGTGCTCTTCTGAGACTATTTATATTTTGACTCTTTCAGATCCACCTGCAACTTCCACCTGAGGGACATGCTCCTAACAGCACAGCAATCTTCGGGCCAGATTGTGTCTTCCTGCTTGGAATTCTATCCTTCACCCCCTGTACTGATTTTTCACACTTGCTGTCTGCTCACCCTAGGCACACTAGCCCCTCTCCAACACAATACAAGAGCCACAACTTAGCAATTCACCTAGGGCCAGATTTTTAAAAGAATTTAGGTGTCTAAAGAAGCAGGTAGGTTTCTAGTAGGATTTTGGAAAGCACCTAGGTATCCAATCAGGGCCGCATTATGACTTTCATGGGCCCTAGGCACTTTTGCCTCCGTGGGCCCCTTCCTCCATAAAAAAAAATATAAAAAATATTTTTTATATAACTTTAAATACTTCAACATTTTTTTTTTCTGTTTTAGGCGAAATTTAATAGATTTTCGTGGGCCCTAAAAGTTTCATTGTTTTCTGATGTGAGAAAAAAATTAAAACATTTTCTTCGACCCTAAAAGTTCTTTTTTTTTCTTTGGATTTTAAAAGAAATTAAAACATTTTCATGGGCCCCTAAAAGTATCGTGAGCCCTAGGCACTGTGTCTACTGTGCCTAATGGATAAGCCAGCCCTGTATCTACTCCCTATTGAAATCAAAAGTATTTTTGCAAAAATATATTTATCCTTTTTTTCTACTTTATATAATAGTTGGAACTTCAGTGGGACCAGGACTCAATCTTTAAATTACCAATCTTAAATGTGAAGAAGTTATCAAGATATACTCAGCACACAATTCAGCCACACTTCAGTAAGCAATCAGCTAAGACAAAAATAACTTGCATCTCAAGGAGTTTGCCACAGACCTCTATTTCCTTTTTTATTCAGACCATCAAAATGAGGTACATGCAGAACTATTGCTCAATGCTATATAAAATCTGTGGGAAAATTCTGTCAGTGTTCAACTGACTACCCCTTTCATTTTTTTTAGTTACTTCTGCAATGAATGCTGCTATTTCCTCGTCCTCTTTGAAGCAGTCACTAAAGCAACATCTTTTTCCCCAAATGAATTCTTCATAAGGCAATCTATTTTTGAAGCTCAACTCTCTTTCTGTACACTATTGAGGAAAGAGTAGCTGACAACAGAGTGTGCATGTAGTATGAGGGAGAACATATTTTCTTATTCGTTAAAAAATGCCACTGTTTAAAAGAAATTACAAACTAAACAAAAAAAGTCTGAACCAGATCCAGAACTCTTATAATCTGAGAGAGTCCCAGCTCAGGAACAGAAACAGTCTATGTCTACGTCTACACTACAAACAAAAGGTGGATAAAGATACGCAAATTGAAGTTCACAATTTCCGTATCTTTTTCCGCTTTTCTTCCGGAAGAGGCTTTTTCAACATTTGGCCTGTCTACACAGGGCCAAATGTCAGAATAAAACCCTCTTTCAGAACATCCCTTCTTTCTCGTAAAATGAGGTTTACAGGGATGCCAAAAAAATGTCTGCTTTTCCGAAATTCAAAGGTGATTTCTGTAAAAACAGCAAAAACAGAGTAAAAACAGAGCGCAAAGCACTCTTCCTTCCTTCCTTCCTTCCTTCCTTCCTTCCTTCCTTCCTTCCTTCCTTCCTTCCTTCCTTCCTTCCTTCCTTCCTTCCTTCCTTCCTTCCTTCCTTCCTTCCTTCCTTCCTTCCTTCCTTCCTTCCTTCCTTCCTTCCTTCCTTCCTTCCTTCCTTCCTTCCTTCCTTCCTTCCTTCCTTCCTTCCTTCCTTCCTTCCTTCCTTCCTTCCTTCCTTCCTTCCTTCCTTCCTTCCTTCCTTCCTTCCTTCCTTCCTTCCTTCCTTCCTTCCTTCCTTCCTTCCTTCCTTCCTTCCTTCCTTCCTTCCTTCCTTCCTTCCTTCCTTCCTTCCTTCCTTCCTTCCTTCCTTCCTTCCTTCCTTCCTTCCTTCCTTCCTTCCTTCCTTCCTTCCTTCCTTCCTTCCTTCCTTCCTTCCTTCCTTCCTTCCTTCCTTCCTTCCTTCCTTCCTTCCTTCCTTCCTTCCTTCCTTCCTTCCTTCCTTCCTTCCTTCCTTCCTTCCTTCCTTCCTTCCTTCCTTCCTTCCTTCCTTCCTTCCTTCCTTCCTTCCTTCCTTCAGAAATGGCTCCTACAGTGCCACATGCCCATGGGAAAACACAGATAGATTACACTAAAAGGGTTGTGTGACCCGGTTTAATTTGCTCACTATTATTAGAAAGATTATTTTAATTCTAATAACTACCAAATGAAAAACTGTTCCATTACATAAGCTCAGTGGGTAGGGCTAACGATCTCACAGTGGGTAGGGCTAACGATCTCACAAATTCAATGCTCGTGCAGCACAACTACACTTGATGGCCTTAATTTGCCAGAACTAATTGTGTGCCCTCTTTGTATGCCCAAATGCAGCATGCAGGACTCGCTTTCCTCCTATCTGCTAAGAAGGGAAAGCAAGAGAGATGTGAGGCATGTAGTATGGGTGTGTGAAAGCCCAAAGGGAGTACCTGCTGTACCTTAGCAGTTATGTCTCTTCCACACCTGGATAGTCCTACTGGGTATCTAAACATGATGCTTCCTCCAGACCTAGAGCTGGTGACTGATGCATAATGTGTTATCTGGAGAAGGTGTCCAAAATTCACCCAGATCCCTTCCCAAGAAAGATATTGTTCTGCATGCCTGGCAATATGAGATGAAGTTAGGCCTCACCTATAGTGAGTAGGATTTTCTCTATGCACAGGAATAGCACTGACATTTAACCAAAGAATGGGGCTTCAGGCTTTAATTTCACAGCATGGGGTACTGAAAACATACATGGGAACAGAGAGTGCTAGTGTGCTGGACAAATGACAGGTTTCACTTTCCAGCAGTGATCCAGACTCCAGAAAAAAGTTTAAAGCCAATAATAGTATATGAATAGTTCATATTTTAGTATATTAAAATAGAGAAAGATTCTAATCCCCAGTTGCTAAAAATCAGTGTAGCCACACAGACATCTGTGTAATGACACCAGCTAGAGATCTGGCCGCTTGCATGCACACTGCACAAGAAATAATCTAATAAATTCCTTATTTGGTGGAAATCTCATCCTTCCCCTACTTCCACTTCCCCATGTCATTTCAAGCCTTGATTGTGATTTACCTCTTTTGCTTGTCTATAAAGCAGCATGCATACTTGAGGGATAGATAGTAACTATCATCATCTAATAATAACTAACAACAAAATACTAGATATTGCAGAGCAATTGTGCTTTCCTTATGCTTGTTGCTGGTATCACTAATTACTTGCCTTACCTGCATGTTCTTTGGATGAAGAAGCACAATAACCCCACTTCCTGTCACGATCATAGTTATGTGTGGTTGAACACCTGAAAGAATAAAAAGTGCAGTTTAATGAAGATTTGTTAACCACTGTGCACCATACGAGACAAGAACATCCTTCAAACCACTATTAAGAGCTATGTTTTAATTACAGCAGTAATTAAAGGATAAGGATAGTAATACTCATGGATGATCTGCAAAAGGCAATGAAACAGATGTGATTCATAAAGAAGACCTGAAAAAGTTGTTGTTTTTTCCCCTTTAAGTTATTTTACTTTCTGCTTGCTTTTTACTGTGGGAACGTCGGGAATGTCAAGTCTTGTCACCTCTGGCTTTGCTGGAAGAATCACTGGGGGGTCCCTGAGTTGAGTATGGTGACCACTCACCCCTTAGTTGAAGGTCCCATGATGTCAGTGGGGACAATTAGCATCTTTTTTGCCTGGCCTGCCATGTTCCAGGGTGGGCCACATAAGCCACATGGAAGTGGTGATCCTCACAAAGGGCTATGCATGGCTCAAAGAAAGGGCAGGATCTGACCCCTGAAAAGAGGACGTTGCTCACGTCTATAGTAACTGACGCTCTTTGAGATGAGTGTCCCCGTGGGTGCTCCACGTTAGGTCAGTGCGCTGCCGCCGAGCCTCAGAGTGGAGATTTCATAGCAGTGTCCCTGGGGCCGCGCAGGCATGCATCAGCAGTCATGCTCTGTGAGGCTGCAGGCCTCGCGCATGCGCGAGCCCTCTCCCCCACACTCCCCAGTTCCTCCTCTACTCCAAAACCATGGCTTAGGAAGGCCAGAATCCCAAAGTACAGGGAAGGAAGGGAGGGTTGTGGATCACCCATGGGGACACTCGTCTCGAAGAACGTCAGTTACTATTGAGGTGAGTAACCGCCTCTTCGAGAGACAGAGATGTGCCCGTGGGTGCTTCACATTAGGGGTATGTCTACACTAGCCCCCTAATTCAAACTAGGGAGGCTAATATAGGCATTCAAAGTTGCAAATGAAGCCTGGGATTTAAATATCCCGGGCTTTATTTGCATGTTCCCATCCGGTTGCCATTTTGAAATTCCATTATCCCAAAGTAACTGCCCGAAGTAACTAAGTCCTTAGTTCGAATTAACTGTTACACCTCATTCCAGGAGGAGTAACAGTTAATTCAAACTAAGGACTTAGTTCGAATTACCGTTTTCACTGCCGCATATAGCTGCGGGCAGTTTCTTCGGGCTAGTGGAATTTCAAAATGGTGACTGGACGGGAACATGCAAATAAAGTTCAGGATATTTAAATCCCGGGTTTCATTTGCAATTTGAATGCCTACATTAGCATCCCTAGTTCGAAGCAGGGGGCTAGTGTAGATATACCCAAGTTGACTACAAAGCAATACCCCTTTAGGGAGGTAGGGACTTCGGATCTGGCAGAAAAGCAATGGAAAGAACCACCTTAGCTAGTTTCAAGTTGGAAAGAGGACCCAGCGTAAGTGCAGGGTGCTTTGAAAATATGTGGTCGCAGGACCACGTGGCGGCTGCGCAAATGTCTCTTATGGGTACTTTATGGAGGAATGCTTCGAGATAGCTATAGCCCTGGTTGAGTGTGCCCGTATGTTCTCTGGAGGAAGCACATCTGACTGTGCGTAGCAGAGCTTGATGCAATCCAAGATCCAGTGGGAGAGTCTCTGTGATGAGA
The DNA here is from genome assembly GCF_049634645.1 of Pelodiscus sinensis. Classification (NCBI taxonomy): domain Eukaryota; kingdom Metazoa; phylum Chordata; order Testudines; family Trionychidae; genus Pelodiscus; species Pelodiscus sinensis. The sequence goes on from NC_134715.1 coordinate 116,155,432, forward strand.
CGGCCTGGCCCCTATTGTGGTTTGCTATTGAAGCAAATAGTCTGGGAGATGCTCAGAATGGTCCCCTTCACTGTAGGTAAAAAGAGAGCGCTTTGCGCAGGTCAAGAGTGTGCATTTTCATCTCAAAAGAGTTGGTGTGTGGTTTGGGGAAGAAGGTGGGAAGATGTATTGTCTGGTTGATGTGGAAGGATGAGAGTACTTTGGGGAGGGATTTGGGATGGGTACGTAAAGTGACCTTGTCTTTAAAAAATCGTGGTATATGGGAGATCCACCATTAGGGCTGCGATTTGGCTGAGGTAATGGCTACCAGGAAAACCGTTTTCATGGCCAAGTGTACAAAAAAGGTCTTTGTCCATAGCCTATGTTTAAGTGAAGGGAGTTGGGGGATGGTATTTTTAAAAGAGAGCTAAGACCTCCCCAACAAGTCCTCCAGTAAACCCAGGAAAATCCTGACATAGCATTCCTGATATTGCTTAGGTTAAAAACAAAAGACAAAAATAAACATCTAAAAATATATATTAATGCTGGCTTTATCCATCATTATTAAGATAGAGCCTAAACCGTTTGCTTTTGAAAGTAACCCTTTGTAAATTGTGGAGATGGGGGAAGTTGTCCACAAAGGGACTTTTCTCTGATTTCTATGGCAAATACGTTTTATTTTCTGTTCCTTAAAGTATTTCCACTTTTTAAGCGTCTAGACAGAAATAATTATAAATGAGGAACTGTATAAGGGTGATTTCCAGATTCACTGACACAATCTCAAATTTTTGCAACAAAGGGTCAAATCCTGCTCCCCTTACTCGAGTATCTCACATGAGGCGTGGAACTATTATTCTTATTTTACGGATAGGGCATGACGTCACAACATATTTTACATCATTTATCCAAGGTCACACAGGAAATTTTCAGCTGACCTGAGAACTGAATCCATTCCAGGCAGGTAACAAGCCATGGGAAGAGGACAGGGAGAGTGTGGAGGCCCCAGGCTGGGGGCAGGAACAACTCATGTTGGGTTACATGTGCATTATGATCTCCCCCACTGGTGACCCCTTTATTCCTCCCCACTAGTCGCCTCCAGGACTGACATTACTCCCTGGACTGGCTCCTCTTTCTCTATCATATTGAACACAAAGTACTTGTCTTCACATTCAAGGTCTTGTTCCCACCCTATATATCATCTCTTATTCATTCAGATGCCAGCCTTCATTGTCCCCAATGTCACATTTTCAAACAATGCCTTTGTGTTTTCTCCCAAGTTGCTTTCCTGCTGTGTGCTGAGCTTGTGTTTGTGAGTGAGGCTTTTTCCCCCCCTGTGTTTGTGAGTGAGGCTTTAGAGAGGGAGTTCTCCAGGTAGAGGAGAAGCAGATACAGAACTCTTGAGGAAAGAGTGTGTTGTGTTTGGGGCTTTCTTGCTGTGTGCTGAGCCTGTGTTTGTGAGTGAGGCTTCTTTTTCCCCCTGTGTGCTGTGAGTGAGACTTTTTTTTTCTTTCTAACTTCCCCTTTCCCCTCCCCTTCCCCTTCATGGAGTGTGTGCTGTGAGTGGCAGGTGGAAACTGTTGGCTTCTAATTAAAATTTGAATTCTAGAAGCCTCTGCTGATTGGCTGAGCCTTGGTAGGAGAAGGGACTTTCAGGCAGCCCAGGACTTTATAAAGCAATGAGCAAGCGACCAAGGAGCTTGCTAACAGGGAGTTTAGAGAGGGAGTTTGGAAGGGGAGAAGGAAGGAGGTGAGATTCTCTTGCCTTTCTTTTTAAATCCTTTCTCCAGGACAGCAGAGATGGATGGTGATAGGTCTGCTGTTGCTACTTGCACAGCGTGTGCCATGTTTGTCTTCCTCACAGAAGAAAGAACGGATTTCATCTGCACTAAGTGAAAGCTGGTCGCCATTTTGGAAGAAAAAATTAGAGGACTGGAGGCCCAAGTGTTGACCCTACACTCAGTCAGAGAGGATGAAGACTTCCTTGATAGAAGGCAGCGTTTAATCCTGCAAACACGGCAGGCAGAAGAACTGGAGAGGGCAGTATGGGACCAGGAGGAGAACTGGCAGCATGTAACTTCTAGAAGAGGAAAAAGGCCAGCACGGGAATCCCCCAATGCTATAGAGGTAAGTAATCGCTTTCAGGCTCTCTCCACAGGCTCTGCAGTGGTGAATGCTTTGGAATGGACCTCACAAGGAAGAAACCTCAAGGGAACACCATATACTGGAAGCTGGGATGCGTTGTCCCAGGGATGGGTGTTCCACGACCACCACCCCCAAAAGAAGACAACGGGTGGTTACGGACTCCCTTCTAAGAGGGACTGAGCCATCCATCTGCCATCCGGACCTGGAATCTCGAGAGGTGTGCTGCTTACCGGGAGCTCAAATTCAGGATGTGACTGAGAGGCTTACCAGACTGATCAAACCTTCGGATCACTACCCCTCCCTGCTTCTCCATGTGGGAACTAACAATATGGCCAAGAATGACCTTGAGTGGGTTACTGCAGATTATGGAGCCCTGGGAAGAAGGATCCAAGAATTCAGAGCGCAAGCGGTGTTCTCGTCCATCCTCCCTGTTGAAGGGAAAGGACTGGGCAGGGATTGTCGAATTGAGGAAGTAAATGCATGGTTGCGCAGGTGGTGTTGCAGAGAAGGCTTTGGTTTTTTCGACCATGGGACTCTGTCCTGGGCACAAGGATTAGGTAGAGATGGGATACACCTAACTAAGGGTATGTCTACACTACCCTCCTAGTTCTAACTAGGAGGGTAATGTAGGCATACCGCACTTGCAAATGAAGCCCGGGATTTGAATTTCCCGGGCTTCATTTGCATAAGCGGGGAGCCGCCATTTTTAAAACCCCGCTGGTTCCATGAGGTGTACCGGTAGTTCGGAATAGGAAGCCTAGTCTGAACTACCTAGTTCGAGCCCCGTGTAGCCGCGCTGCACGGGGTTCGAACCAGCGGAGTTTTAAAAATGGCGGCTCCCCGCTTATGCAAATGAAGCCCGGGAAATTCAAATCCCGGGCTTCATTTGCAAGTGCGGTATGCCTACATTACCCTCCTAGTTAGAACTAGGAGGGTAGTGTAGACATACCCTAAGAGAGGAAGGAGCATCTTCGCGGGCAGGCTTGCAAACCTAGTAAGGAGGGCTTTAAACTAGGTTCATTGAGGGATGGTGACCAAAACCCTGAGAGGAGTGGGAAAGTTGGATACCAGGAAGAAATGCAAAGAGGAACGAGCAAGAAAGGAGCACCCCTGATTCGAATGGAGAAGATAGGGCGATCAACTGGTTATCTGAGGTGTTTGTACACTAATGTGAGAAGCTGGGCAACAAACAGCAAGAACTGGAGGCCCTGGTCCAGTCCAAGAAATATGATTTAATTGGGATAACAGAGATTTGGTGGGAGGACTTGCATGACTAGAGCGCTGTCATGGAAGGGTATAGACTGTTGAGGAAGAATAGGCAGGGGAGAAAAGGAGGAAGAGTTGCACTATATGTAACAGAGCACTATGATTACTCTGAACTCCAGTATATAGAGGGAGAAAAACCTGTTGAGAGTCTTTGGGTTAAGTTTAGAGGTGCAAACAACAGCAGCGATGTTGTGGTTGGTGTCTACTACTGGCCATCGAATCAGGCGGATGAGATAGATGAGGCTTTCTTCAAACAACTGAGAGAAACTTCCAGATTGCAGGCCCTGGTTCTCGTGGGGGACTTTAATCACCCTGACATCTGTTGGGAAACCAATACGGCAGTACATAGACAATCCAGGAAGTTTTTGGAGAATGTTGGGGATAACTTCTTGACACAGGTGCTGAAGAATCTGACTAGGAGCCGTGTACAGCTAGCTCTTCTGCTCACAAACAGGGAGGAACTAATAGGGGAAGTAGAGGTGGGTGACAACCTGGGAAGCAGTGATCACGAGATGGTAGATTTCAGGATCCTGACCAAAGGAAGAAAAGATTGTAGCAAAATACTCACCTTGGACTTCAGAAAAGTAGATTTTGACTCCCTCAGAGACCTGATGGGCAGAATCCCATGGGATGCTTACATGAAGGGGAAAAGGAATCCAGGACAGCTGGCAATTTTTTAAAGAAGCCTTGTTGAAGACACAGAAAGAAACCATCCCAATGCATAGCAAGAGAGGCAAACATGATAGGAGACCAGATTGGCTTACAGGGGAAATCCTTGGTGAACTTAAGCACAAAAAGGAAGTTTACAAAAAGTGGAAACTTGGACAAATGACCAGGGAGGGGTTTAAATATATAGCTCGAGAATGCAGGGAGGCAAAAGCACAATTGGAATTGCGATTGGCAAAGGATGTGACGGATAACAAGAAAGGTTTCTACAGGCATGTTAACAAGAAGAAAGTGAACAGAGAGTGTATGGGGCCCCTACTGGATGAAGGAGGTAACCTAGTGACAGATGATGTGGGGAAAGCTGAAGTACTCAATGCTTTCTTTGCCTCTGTATTCACGGACAAGGTCAGCTCCCAGACTAATGTGCTAAGTGACATGAGATGGGATGAAGATGGACAACCCTTGGTGGGTAAAGAACAGGCTAGGAACTATTTAGAAAAGCTAAATGTACACAAATCCATGGGTCCAGACTAAATCATAGAATCATAGAATCATAGAATAGTAGTACTGGAAGGGACCTCAAGAGGTCATCGAGTCCAGCCCCCCGCCCTCAAGGCAGGAACGAGCTCCGTCTACACCATCCCTGACAGATGTCTATCTAACCTGTTCTTAAATATCTCCAGAGAGGGAGATTCCACCACCTCCCTTGGCAATTTATTCCAATATTTGACCACCCTGACAGTTAGGAATAAATGCATCCGAGGTTATTGAGGGAGTTGGCAAATGTCTTTGAGGAGCCTTTGGTCATTATCTTTGAAAAGTTGTGGAGATCGGGAGAGATCCCAGATGATTGGAAAAAGGCAAATGTAGTGCCCATCTTCAAAAAAGGGAAGAAAGATGATCCAGGGAATTATAGGCCAGTCAGTCTTACCTCAGTCCCTGGAAAAATCATGGAAGAGATCCTTAAAGAATCTATTTTGAGGCACTTGGAAGAGAGGAAAGTGATTAGGAATAGTCAGCAAAGATTCACAAAGGGCAAGTCGTGCCTGACAAATCTGATTAGCTTCTAAGATGAGGTAACTCGCTCTGTGGACATGGGAAAGTCAGTGATATGCCTTGACTTTAGCAAGGCTTTTGATACAATATTCTTGCCAGCAAGTTAAGGGAATATGGATTGGATAAATGGACGGTAAGATGGATAGAAAGCTGGCTAGAAGGCCGGGCCTAGCGGGTAGTGATCAACGGCTCAATGTCAGGATGGCGGTCGGTTTCTAGCAGAGTGCCCCAACGTTCAGTTCTAGGACCAGTTTTGTTCAATATCTTTATTAATGACCTGAATGAGGGAATGGATTGCACCCTCAGCAAGTCTGCAGATGACACTAAGCTAGGGGGAGAGGTAGATACGCTTGACGGCAGAGATAGGGTCTAGAGTGACTTAGACAAATTGGAGGATTGGGCCACAAGAAATCTGATGAGGTTCAACAAGGACAAGTGCAGAGTCCTGCTCTTGGGATGGAAAAATCCCAAGCATTGTTACAGACTGGGGACCAATCAGCTAAGTAGTAGTTCTGCAGAAAGGGACCTGGGGGTTACAGTGGATGAGAAGCTGGATAGGAGTCAACAGTGTGCCCCTGTAGCCAAGAAGGCTAATGGCATACTAGGTTGCATTAAGAGGAACATTGCCAACAGATTCAGAGATGTCATTATTCCCCTTTATTCAGCTCTGGTGAGGCCACATCTGGAGTATTGTGTCCAGTTCTGGGCCCTCCACTACAAAAAGGATGCGGATGCATTGGAGAGGGTCCAGTGGAGGGCAACCAAAATGATTAGAGGGCTGGAGCACATGACCTATGAGGAGAGGCTGAGCGAGTTGGGTCTGTTTAGTCTGCAGAAGCCAAGAGTGAGTGGGGATTTGATAGGGTTTTGCCTTTAACTTCCTTAAAGGAACTTCAAAGGTCATAGACAGCTCCTTTTTGTGCAAAAGCCTCTTGCACAAAAACGGCCCCTAATTATGCAAATGAAGTGCAGCAATATGCTAACTCACGCTTAATTTGCATTGGCTTTTGTGCAAGAGGGATGCAATGTAGACATAACCTCAGTGTGCAGGTTACACTATGATGCCTACCAAAAACTTAGCCCTACTTAAGACAACTGATATGATGAAGCCACGTCCTATTATACTGTCCAATATTGTCTCAATTTTTCCCGGTGCTCACCCATCCTTCTGTGTCTGTACCTGCCTTTGTCACTTATTCTATAATGGGATCTTGGTCCATGACTAGACTCCTAGATGCTACCATAACACAAGTAATAAAATAAAAGTAATTAGGATATGGGTTGTGCTCACACATGTAAAATCCTACAGCAGAACTAAAAATCAGATGAAGTGTCTGATCAAAATCTTATCGAAGTAAATAGAAATACTTCTCTATTGACTTCAATGAGGTTTGCATCAGGCCCTAAAAAGTTGCTATTAAAGAGAGAGGGTAGAAGGGCGAGGTAATATTTATTGCCAACTAAGCCATGGGTGGTCATGCCTAATAGCAAAGACAAAAGTTCAACCTACAGGTTAGAGCTGGATCAAGAGTGGGTGGAGCCCAGGAAATGCGCCGAGGGTCAGTACCACAGGGGCAGAAAGCTAAATGCCAGAGCTGGGGAAAAGGGGAGGTAGACCAGAGTTGTAAGCCAGAGATCAGAGTGGGAGACACAGAAGCTGAATGCCAGAACTGGAGAGCCATCTGGAGGCAAAAGCCACAGGCAGAGCCAGAGAGTCAAAACCGGAAGTCTGAAGCCAGAGGGAAGCAGGAGAGCCCTCAGAGCCACGTGGAGCATGCAGCACGGCACTGGCAGCGATTCTTCTCCCTCCTCCCCCCATTGGTGGGCCTGCCTAGGATGCCACAGGAGGGGAGGATCCATGCCTTAGTCCAGCTGGGACCCAAGGTTAAAGACTTATTGCTTTGTCGTGTAGTAACAGCCCCACTGGACTCATGCTATGGCAGGGTGCCAAAAACATTCCATAACCCCACTGGCTAACTATTTTCTTCTCTAGACAGTCAGGTTAAGTGGATGGTCAAGTTTTCCTACATTGCTCCATGAATAGCCACATTTTGGAGTGTGCTAGGAAGTCTGAGATACGGGTGCTTTAAATCAGCAGAACAACATGCTGCTGTCTAACTGGATTTGGTTTGCCAAGAGCTATATAAAAGGTCATATTGTGCCCAAGCATTGAACAGGGGCCAGCCACACAGTCCCTAATAATGCCCCTTCTGGTGTAAGCCACCTCAAAGAGAGCAGGGTAGAGGTGAAATCTTAGCAGTGTCATCTGAGGTCTATTATCGTAGATCACTCCTATGCAGCGCAGCACAGCACAGCACAGCCTCATGCTTACATAATCAAACAAAGAGAATGCAGAAGGCAGATCTCTCTTTGTTATCCAGTGCTATTTTTCTGGCATCAAGATCTCTGAAGATATGCCAGACTGCTTTTTAGCTTATGAAAGAGGAGCATATATTTGCTAGAAAGGCTAGAAACAAAGTTGAAACAGATATGACTTCTCAAAAATCAGGCAGCTACGGCTACCTCCTCTCTTATCCCCCCAATTTGTAAACTGTATGTGAAAACAGGAAGAATAAATAAAAGCCTCCCAGGTCAACATTCAACTGTGCTCCAAACCTGGATCCTACGCATTTGCTCTTTTTCAATGTTTATGGCACAGTTAAAGATATACATGAAAGATTTCAGGTATAATTTAAAATCCTCTTGAACATGAAATAAACTAAAATGGGCCTAAAGATCAATTTCTAGTGTTGGCTCATTTAGATGCAGGTTTCGACAAAGAAAATTGCTCTCATTATTTATACTACTTCTAAAATATTGTTTCATGGGTGCCTTTCCCATCAGCTATTTACCTGTGGATACTCAGGATAATGAGAAGTGATCTCCTAGTTTAAAATACCTAGTTTAAATGAGAGACAATATGGGACAGGTGATTTCTTTTACTGGACTAACTTCTATTGATGAGACAAGGTTTTGAGCACAGAGAGCAATTCTCTAGGTTTGGAAAAAGTTCTGTACAAGATGGAACAGATAGTATAGTGTAAGTAGTTAGCATATATTCTAAGGGACAATTCAAGGTGAAGTAGCCCATTAACACCTATGTAGTCATATGACAAAAAGAAAGATCAGTGGTTCACAGATTGTTATAATAAGAGAGATAGAGATCCAGTGTCTTTCTTAAGACCATGATTTTTGGTGTCTAGCAAAGTTATGAATTTAAGCTCCCAGGCTCATCTTTTGAAAGTGTTGTGCAGGTTTCCTTTTAGGACAGTAACTGAACGATCAGACAGAGAGTGATAGGTTTGTAAAAAGTGTTCATTCCAGGGTATTAATGTCTTTTATCATTTTCCTGTGTGTGTTCATTCGAGAGCATAGCAATTGTCTGATTTCGCTCACATGGTTATTATCGGGGAAGTTAGTGCACTGATTGAAATACAGCACGTGACGGTAAGCATGTGTAGGACCCAAGGAGCTTGACTGGTGTGCCGTGACTGGTACTGCTCATTGTAGCAGGGAATCTATTTCTGCAGGTTTTGGCTTCTGTTGTTCTGACAAAATCTGGTGCCACTCTGAGATTGTATATCCTAGTCAGCAGGGAGCTTGCTTCTGAAGATGAGGTTAGGGAGTTGCTTCAGGAATGATTTCTTGCAAGATGGGGTCCCTACTAAGTATGGGTTGTAGTTATTTGATGACACACAATATAAGTTCCAGCGTGAGGTGGTAGATGACAACTAGAGACCAGAAGGAGCTTTATTTCTGGATTGAAGCTGGTTCGCTCAGGTTATTTGGGTGACCTGTTCCATTATGCGATCTACTTCTCTAGTGGAGTGTTCGTGTTTGATGAAGGCAATTTTAAGTATTAAGGTGTGTATATCAGCCTTTTTCTTCTGTGAGGGCCTGGTTGTAGATAACCAATTTCTTAGTGTATTCGTGGTAGTTACTAGGTTTATGTAGGTAGGTGTGGTGATCTATGGGGTTCTAGTATCTAGTCATGCCTATTATTGAAGCTGATTACGGTGTCCAGGAAGTTGAGGCTGGTGCAGGAACGTTTCAGAGAGAGTTTAATGCACAGGGTGTGGGTGTTAAAATTGTGGTAGAAATCTGTGAGGGAGTGTAAGTTACATGTCCAGAAGATGAAAATGTCATCAGTGTATCTGCGGTGTATATAATTGATTTCATGGTGCATTTTTGCAGCACTTTTCTCTCTAGAACACTCCAATACCAACCTCAACTTCCTAAAAGCCACAATCAGCTTCAAAAACGGAACCCTTGATATCTTGACTCTCTCACCAACAGAAATTAGTCCAATTAAAGATATTACCCCACCCACCTTCTCTAATACCCTGAGGCCAACATAGGTATAATAATACTAGCTTAAATGTCTCTTCACAAGAGTGACTGTCTTATGTTGCCAATGCTACACTGACACTTTACACCACAGCAAAAATGCAGTCAAAGAAACACTATGTTAATCATGAAAAAAGGGGCACTAATTCAGAATAAAATCTAAGGGCCAGAATCTTCTACTGCACATCTGTTTATATACATATTTTGTAAAATTATCATATTTACCTGCACCCTTAAATCTGCCACTTACAAATCATCCATGGAGGGAAAGATTGCATATCCTTGTATGTCCCAGTCCACTATGTTTTGTTTTCTTACACCTATTTCTTGTGTCTGGCAGTAAGGCTATGCCTACATTACAGACCTTACAGTGCACCAATGCAGCTGTGCCACTGTAAGGTCTCCTCTATAGCTGCTCTATGCAAGTTAGAGTGAGCTCTACCCCCAGCATAATGAAATCATGTCCAAGCAGTTGTAGTGATGTCAGCCAGAGAAACTGTCTACACCTGTGCTTTTGTCAGTGAAACTTAGGTCAACTGGGGCGAGAGGTCTTTTTTGCATCCTGACTGACAACAGTTTTGCTGACAAAAGTGCTAGTGTAGACAAAGCCTCTGTGTTTATACAGTGCCTAAAACAATGGAGTCCCTATCTGACTGGGGCTCTCCAGATACACTCAGGGAAGGACAGAATTTCACTGTGACTCTCTGAAAAAGATTTGGAGTGGTTTTTTTTAAATAAGTGAATCTGAAATAATAATAAAAATAACAATTCATATTCTGAAGAAGAGTTGTAGTTCACCTATAACTGCACCATCCATAAGGAGTTTGGTACCAGTCTCAGTAGAGTTTAAGTACAGGTAGGAAAAAGGGCTTTCATCTAAAACCTTTATTGGCTTTACTATAGTAAGCTCTTGAGTTCTTATCCATGCAAAACTTGACTGCTGTATGTGTGTGTGTGTGTGTGTGTGTGTGTGTGTGTGTGTGTGTGTGTGTGTGTGTGAATTGATTACATATGTTTCTATTCCATCTCCTGTTCAGCCCCAAAAGCTAATAGTAGAGAGGCCATAGTCTCCACTTATAGTGCACAAGGAATTGCCAGTGATCTGAATGGGACTTCCCATGCATGCATCAAGCAAAGATCATGTATGACCCATGATGAATAATTTTTCTGCATTCCTTTTATGCAGTGATGCATAATTCTTCTGCACTATGTTTGTGCAATCTTGGTGCCTTATGGCACAGACTTTACCCCATCTCTTTCTATATTTAGTGCCTGATCCAATGCTCACTGGCATCAGTGAAAGTCTTTCTATTGACTTTAGTGTGTGGTGAATTGGATCCATAAAGATTCATGTGAAAACAAGACTAATGATCAAACACCTACCCATTTTAATTTTAATACAGCACTGAATCTTTCTTTGCAAAGCTGACTTACCATTTCTTTAGAGAAAATAGATTTGATATACACGAGTGGTACATCCTTCCACCATACCGAAATGGAAATGTACATAGCTGATCATCCTCTGTAAACACTGAAATACAAAAGTAAAACCTCCATGTAGTCACACACTGACATGCACCCCTTTGCTTACACAAAGTAATGCTAATTTAAAGGAACAGACACTTCAAGTATCTCAACAGTATGGTGGATCCTGTTTCTTGTGAACTCTAGTGCAGTAAGTGTATGTCTAGACCAGGGGTCTCCAAACTTTTCAGCCCGAGGGCCGCATTAACTATCAAACAGCAGTTCGGGGGCCGCTTTCACGACGGGGAATTTCAGTTGCCTATTGCGCCCTCTGTCGCAGCGCGGCCGGTACTCTGACCATGCACTCCCTCCAGTGCTGAAGGGGAGGGAAAGGGGGGCCCGGGCCCACCCTCACTCACGGGCCCCAGCCCAGGGCCCTAAGGACACGGAACCAGCTGGCTCCGGTCCGGCTGACGGGGCTCCTGCCGTAACTCGTCAGCCCGCCAACTCTAACGAGTTCTGCCCTGGGCTGCTTCCTTTCCCTCCTCGTGTGACCCTCTACCTCCCCCCACCGTGGGGCAGTCACCTTTGATTCGTCCGTCAGGCTGACGGTCGTATATCCAGACGCCCACCCCTCCCGCCGGGGCTGGTCCTGCCGTCTGGGTGGCCGTCGGGTCTGGACTCCTGAGAAGGGGGGGGGCTTTTCCCCCTGCTCTCCCCTTCCTCTGCACGCTGTCCTCCCCTCCTGCTTGCCACCGCTCACTCCTTCCCCCCCCCCCCCGGGCGGAAGGGGTCACCTTTTTAAAGTTCCCGCCGGGGTTCACGTTCCCCCGCACGTCGCCGGGCGGGCATTACCACCACCTCCCATCCTGCCCCCTGATTGGCCGGCTGCCCTGTCAGTCTGGGCGGGGGAACGCCGCCCGTGCTAACCCCCGCCCCCTGCGCCGTTTGCCGCCGCGCGGCCACTTGTCAGCGGAGCGGCCCGCTTCTCCTGCCCCGGCGCGGCGTGGGTACATGCCGCACACCCCTGACAGGGCCCCCTCCTCCCGCGGCAAGAAGGGCCCGTTCGGCGGCGCCCCAGGGACGGGCGGGGGTCACGGGCGGGGGTCGCCTCGTCACACCGGCATGCGGAAGAAGGCGGGGCCAGACAAAAAGGTCTCCACGGGCCGGATGAGAGGGCCTCGCGGGCCGCATCCGGCCCGCGGGCCGTAGTTTGGAGACCCCTGGTCTAGACTACAGGGTTTTGTCGACAGAAGTTTTGACGACAGATACTGTTGACAAAGCTTCTGTCGACAAAGAGCGTCTAGACTACATCCAGTTCTGTCGACAAAGCAAGCTGCTTTGTCGACATAACAGTGTGGACGCAAAGGACAGTTTAGATGCAATAATGCCTTCTATTGACAGAACTCTGTCGATAAAAGGCATTATTCCTCATAGAATGAGGTTTACACACGTCGACAAAACTGCTGAGTTTTGTCGACGTTATGTCGACATAACTCAAAGGCAGTGTGGACGCAGGTATAGTTTTGTCAACAAAAGTCCACTTTTGTCGACAAAACCGTGTAGTCTAGACACACCCTAAGAGGAAAAGGAAATAATCTTAGAATGCACTGGACTTGCAGACATAATAACTAAAGCAACATCATTAAAGCACTCAGTGTTGGAATAAAAATTTCAGATAATTTCAGTTCAGTGTCATCAACATATGGCAAATCCTGGTACAGCCAGACATAATCATTATTAATAATAACACATTCATATTATTAGTGCAGTATCTGAAATAGTAGTTACTGTGCCTCTATATCAGATTATAACATCCATTTGCTTTTCAAGCTGACACTTTATTGTAATCAAGTAGACAAAAAAGGCAAAAGGGTAGAAGGGTTATAAAAGGTGGAGGAAGATACTTAACATGGGGGCACCAAACATCAGACCATCACCACTTTTGAAATAAACAAGCTCTTTACAAGTGAATAAAAATGAACGGAGATGGATGTCTAGGAGCAAGGGTTCTATGCCTTCCTCCCCAATGGTACAGCTGAACCAGAAGGGATGGTGGGAGCCCTATAAAGTAGGTAAGCCTAGGTCTGGCCCTCCCACTTTTTACCAGCCACAGAGGCCTAGCAACAGGTGGAAGAGGCGGAGAGGTTCTTAGGGGGAAGAGGTGACACAGAAGTGGGGTGGGGGTGGGGAGAGAAAGGGGTGGCATGGGCCATTTGCAGCAATAGAGTCCAGTCTGTCTGGACTGGGAGAATTGGCAGCCCAATCTCAACAAGTCTAAACTGGAGGGGGGGCAGTTCAGCAGCCCCACCCCAAAAATAGCACCAGTGCTGCTGGCTGGGCATGTGCACAGCCACTTCAGTCTGGATACCCACATGCAGCTCACACCTAAGCCCCAGCATCATCCTCAGGGTGTGTCTACATTTGCACTTGACCTACAAAACATATAGTTCATGGGTGCTTACTCTCTCCCCCCCCCCTCCCCGAATGACAGAGCTTTGCAGCGGTAAGCGAAAGTGCGAATGCTGCTTTGTCAGCAGGAGCATTCTCCTGGGTGGAAGCATTTTGTGGGCAAAAGTGCTGACAAACAGCATTCACCCAAGCTGACCTTTAGCAACAAGGCTTTGCCAACACAGCCTTGTCGCTAATAGCTGTGTAGTGTAGACATGCCCTCAGACTAGCTGTTCTGCCTATGGCATGTGATTTGGTAGATGCTCACAGAAGATCCCTATCCATAATACCACCAGAGAAAGAGGAGGTATTGACTCTCAAGAACCCCTTTAGATCTCGTAGCCAGTGGTTAGAGCACTCACTCATGATGTGGGAGATCCAGATTCAATTCCCCATTCTCCCTGATGTGGAAAAGGGATTTGAATTCTGTTTTCCCCCACCCAGGAGGGTGCCCCAGCCACTGTGCTTTGGGATATTCTGTGTCTTATGTTCTTAGGTGTCTCCTAATATCCTGTTAGAGATACTCCCACTATGAATAAATAATTCGATATGCACTGGGGCCCATCTTTCTGTTCCTCCAGCACTGTCTTTAAAAGTTCACATTGAAACAAGCACAGGCTTGTTATAGGGTTGCATAGCATAGATACCGTAAACAGTTTGTTATTAGTGGTGTGTATTTGGTACCTTGGTGGTGAAAGATTCCATGTACTGAACCTCTTCCTTGCACAGACCCATGGTTCTACAAATAAAAATAATGCAGACTACATGAAATGTTTTGTAAGGAGAAAACATACATTTAAACAAGTCCCAAAACGTGTTATGTCACACTTCAGCAACAAGCCCATTATGCATGTGTGGTTTTGACTAGGGCATGTTCTTGTGAAAAGGGAAAAAAAAACATTGGCTGATGAAAGATTGTGGCTTACCCAGGAAAAGCCAAACATGGCACAAGAATGCAGAAGACCAGCTTTGTTATATTTCTCTATTATCTAGGGCAATAAGTTCCTATTTCTTTTGGCAGGAAGCACATGTCTTTCAGAACTAGTTCACAGCTATGAATACTACCCCAGCCTTTTGATCTTTCACATCATATAGCAGTGTTTCCTATGGGATAAGTTATAAGCAATCTCTATTTGTGCTCACTGATCAGTAAATGAACACTGATAAAACTATATATGTTAATTCTACTCAATCATAAGAAATAAGAAATAATAGTAGGACATATAAAATGTCACTGCCATCAAAGGCACTGAGGACAGCTAACAACAATAAAGTTGTGAATAGATAGAGATAGAGATATATTAAATATCAGAAAAACAAGGAAACTGGCAGACAGAAGGAGTAAAAATAGATGGAGGGAAGGTTATAAATAAAGAGCTTACCATAATGCTTCTAAAAAACAGCTTGAGATGTTTATTAGTTACAGGGAAAAGCTTAAAAGAATGCAAGAAAGAAACAAGTTCCACACTCTGGAGCCTCCAACAGCTCCATCAACTCCCAACCTAAGGATTGATCCAACACTCAGGGTACGTCTAAACTACATGGCTCCATCGACGGAGCCATGTAGATTTGTTTGTTTGGCAAAGGGAAATGAAGCCGCGATTTAAATAATCGCGGCTTCATTTAAATTTACATGGCTGCCGCGCTGAGCTGACAAACAGCTAATCAGCTGTTTGTCGGCTCAGCGCGCTAGTCTGGACGCTCCCCTGCCGACATGAAAGCCCTTTATTGATCTCCCCGGTAAACCTCATCCTACGAGGCGTAACGGGGAGGTTGATAAAGGGCTTTCAGGTCAGCGCGGGAGCATCCAGACTAGCATGCTGAGCTGACAAACAGCTGATCAGCTGTTTGTCGGCTGAGCGCGGCAGCCATTTAAATTTAAATGAAGCCGCAATTATTTAAATCGCAGCTTCATTTCCCTTTGCCGATCAGCCTAATCTACATGGCTCCATTGACGGAGCCATGTAGTTTAGACACACCCTCAGTGGCCCAATCAAGATTCGGGCCCTTTGTGCTAAGCATTGTAGTGACACATAGAAAGGGACATTCTCTGGCCCAGAATGCTTACAGCCAAGACAAGGTGCAACAAAAAATGAAATATGCTATTGAAGGGGGTGGGGGAGGACACCAAGAACAGAGGTAAGAACAGGTGGCTACCTAAGCTAGTTACCTGGGGTTAGATAGCTCTGAGTTAATTATTTAAAAATACAAACGCCAATATTAATGGTATCATTAATCCCTACTGGCCCTTGACTAGCCACTAATAGTTACAGCCCTGATCCAGATCACTTATGTATGTACTGTTTAATTTTAAGCATATAAATACTGAAAGTTCTGCACGTGCTGTGCTAAGTGCTTTGCTAGATCAGGACTTGAGCCAGGATAAACCTTAGTAGCCTGAGCACCAATGTTGCATAAATTGCTGGTTTCGTCCCCTTGGAGGCTAGTCTGATTTACCCCAAGAAGAGAGTCACACTTTCAGGCTGGGTCCAACTCAAGTTTATTGGTTGCAACCAAGGTACGGCTAAGGAACTCAATGTTCAAAGCAGAGCCGACCCTGAGCGTTGGCTAAGCATCCTTTTTATACTTTCTTTAACTTTCTTATCTAACTTGGCACGTCTTGATTTGTTACCTTAGCTTCGTGTTGCCGCGTTATTGGTTAGCATATTTCAACTCTATTCCATTCAGTAACAACCACCAGTATAGCTTACTTAAGCAATAGCAATTAGCAAATTTCCCTAACTCAAGTAATACGTGTAATCCAGTCCTTGAGAAATGGGTCTAAACGGCTAGTTCACATAGTCTTTACTATATTTTACTACAATTCCCTCCTCAAGATGCTTTCTTCGAATTATACTTAATCTGTTTCAGCCATTTCTATACACATCATTGCAATACGTATTACAATTACGACATACAAGACAAACTTGGACAGAACACAAACTTATTATGTCATGACACAGAACCATGGTTTTGTTGTTGTTGTTGTTGTTTTTCTTCAACTGGCACCAGCGCTTTCTGATGATCTGAAAGACAAGAAAACATTTCTCCCCCATCGGGGTGGCCTATTATAACTTAAAATACTGCCTAAGATCTGTTAGGGGAACCGGTTACAGCTAGTTCCTTACCACTTTCATGTACGAGTGAGCTGCAACTTTCTGAGAACAAGAGCGCTTCATCGGTACTCGTGACCTTCCACTCCCTTGAATTACCTTAGAGTTGCTAGCCCTCTCCAACAGTGGCATGGCTCAGTTTCCCTCTTGTATTGCAGACCGGGCTTTTTTTTATCTTATGATCTGTCTTGATCCTGCTAAATGACTTTTCTTAATTACACAGATTTGTCTAGCATTAATTTGGTAAGGAGAGTGGGCTTTCCAATTAGCCCCCACACCTCCTAATTCTTTTCAGTATAAGATTTTCATAACATCCAGGCTGCAGCAGTTGATTTATGCTGCTGACTCTGGGGTGGATCACTTACTCATGCTCTGTAAGGAGATTTATGTGTCTCCTTGTTAGGGCAGATTTAGCTTTTAGTGATTACATCTTTACATCCAATGTCTACCGGTTGACATTAGGGTGGCTTTTAAGTTACCTTCCCCCACGCCCTCGAACTAATTATAACGGCGTGTGAGGGAAAGGTTTTAACTTTTTTTTTTTTCTTCTTCTTCTTTCTGGACGGCCCCTACTCATGTGTTGTGAAACATCCTTGGGTTGCCTGCGATTCCAGCCGGAGAGGCTGTCGTTATCTATTTGCTAAGAAGGGCTTGAGAATTTCCTGAAGTTGCTTGGATTCGATCCTTGCTCAAAGCTCGCACTCTCTTTTTAATCGCATAGCCTAAGAAGGTGACCTTTGGCTGGGGCTTTTTCTTGTGAGACTTTATATCTCCTTTTTTCCTAGGGCATCCAACAGGGACTCCATTGCCCTTTTCTAGTTTTCTAAGTCTTTCTGCAATGTGATCACAAAGACATGGGGGAGCTGATACAAAACCCTGGGGCAACACAGTCCACAACAACTGAGTTTTGTCATGGGTATGTGGGTCCTCCCACTCAAAGGCAAATAGTTTCTAACTGTCTTTATGCAAAAGGATAGAGAAGAAAGCATCTTTTAAATCTAACACTGAGAACACCTTTGCATCTGCCAGAACTTGTGTTACAATGGTGTGTGGATTTGGGACCATAGGGTGATCCACAAGAACCTTCTTATTTACAGCCTTCAGGTCCTGCACTAATCTATACGAGGTGCCATCTGCTTTGCGTACTCCTAAAACCGGGGTGTTAAAGGGGGAAGAACCCTGTTTCACCGGCAGCTGCACTACAATCCGACCACCACGGAAGAAAATTTCAGCCTGCAGCTTAGTTAGCATATCTCGCCCTAGTTAGGCAACTGGGCATGCAGATGAAACTACAAAGGCATGCTCCAGCATATTATCTCTAATCTTCGTGAGGAGGGGCTTACATACAGGTAGCTTGCTTCGCCTTCTTCCTTCCCCTCCTCATGTTGCTCCACCATGGGAGTTTTTCTACGCCTGCCTTGAGTCAGATCAACTTCACTACTAGAATCATTTAAAACCTTGGGGCACGCTCTCTTGCCTCCCGTGGCCTTAGTTTTTGCTATCATAACTCTACAAGCTCCTATACTACACTTCAGCAGCCACGCAGGTCGCCTCTGCATGTGATTCAACCAACAATTAATATTTGGGAACTAATTTCAGTGCCTACCTCGAGTAACAATACTATGCACAGAGGCAACTAGATTTACATTAAAAGACTCTTTATCTAGCCAGCCTATCCCAAAGATTGGCCACTCTAGCTGACAGAACTTGATTAAATAATCCTTTGTCATTTTAATCCCAAAATCACCCTTAAATTTACTGAAATTGCGCAACATGCATCCCAATGGGGTTACGGAGTTTTCTACCCGGGAGCGACCTGGACTCATGTCTATATATTTATTACACACACACACACACACACACACAGTCAACACGCTTTTACCACGGCTCCGTATGTCGATAGAATGACACCACACCAGCTTTTAGCGTCCGAACTCAGAGAGGGTCCAGCGCTTGGCTGCCTCACTAGAGACACCGGTGTGCCCTTGTGGAACCATGACACTTAAGACAGGTCTATCAGACAGCAACAAATATAGACAAACAGGGGGCTTGGAGACTCACTGGGTCACGAGGTTCGGCTGACCCCCCTTGCAATCAAGAAATCCTGGTCCTCGGGTTTCCCCTTGCAGGATTCTTGGGGCGGCTGGAGTCAGCTTAAGTCTCAGACCTGGTCAGCGACAGTCATTCTTACACACAAACTTTTAGTTTAACAATTTAGGTTTCTAACAAATCATTAATATCAAGAACAGAAGTACTCCTACTAAAAACAAAAGCAATCCCCTGGGGTTTTTCTAACTCCTCATAATTTCCCTACGCAACCCACTGGTTCGTGGTGTTCCTTCTGGGGCTTACAGAGGTTTTTACCATTTGGATGCGACCCAATTCCACAATATTGTGTTCTTTCCAATGTTCAGAACTATGTGCTGAACGCAACGCCCCCGGGGGACAAACAAATACTCAGACCTCTGTGCTGAGTGCAAACTTACAGATCAATATCTACAAGAACACAGGAATAGGTATACTCACTCCGTCTATACCCCGGCGCCTTCCTCTTTTCTTCGGACCTGACAGCCTCGTGTGACTCATTCAATAGAGACTCCTTTAACTTTCCGGATGTCCCGACTCACGCTTTCGGTGCCGTGACGGACTCAAACAGTCCGGTGCGCACTTCACGGTCACCTACGGCGAATCTTGTCGTCCGACTCCGGAGTAGTCCAAGGGGTGTCCCATCTGGGTCGCCAATTTGTTGCATAAATTGCTGGTTTCGTCCCCTTGGAGGCTAGTCTGATTTACCCCAAGAAGAGAGTCACACTTTCAGGCTGGGTCCAACTCAAGTTTATTGGTTGCAACCAAGGTACGGCTAAGGAACTCAATGTTCAAAGCAGAGCCGACCCTGAGCGTTGGCTAAGCATCCTTTTTATACTTTCTTTAACTTTCTTATCTAACTTGGCACGTCTTGATTTGTTACCTTAGCTTCGTGTTGCCGCGTTATTGGTTAGCATATTTCAACTCTATTCCATTCAGTAACAACCACCAGTATAGCTTACTTAAGCAATAGCAATTAGCAAATTTCCCTAACTCAAGTAATACGTGTAATCCAGTCCTTGAGAAATGGGTCTAAACGGCTAGTTCCCCTTTTTACTACAGCTTCTAAAACATGCGCAATTAGCTAAATGATATGTGCTGTTTCAAGCTTAAGTAATGGAAGGGGGAAGAAGCACACATAGTCTTTACTATATTTTACTACACCAAGTCTAAAATTCTTAGATTCCTGTAAATCCCATGAGGGTAGAGATCCATGAAGTTTGATGCACAGGGTGGGTCTTATAGAATCTGAAACCTTATAACTTGTGCTCCTGTCTGCTTGGCAAGAGCATTACAGATTTCTAGCACTTATTGTAAATGTGCTGCTCCCTTAATAACTGTGCATTGTATTACATGCTGCTTGCTGTTTTCTACCCTACTAGTAGGTGAAAGGACTTCTAGCTGCATAACCATAGTTGTATTATTAGCATGACATGATACCTGATTTTCCACATAGTTATCAGAATATAGCAAATGGCATCAGAAAACGCACTTGGTTTGTCCACAAATTCTGGACACTCTCCAGTACCTTGAATTCAAAACTCAGGGAATATCTTTTAAATTCTGATCATAATGGTATCCATGAAGAAAGATTTTGTCAGCTAAATTGCCCTGTGTAATTCAGCCTGCCATCTGGCCCTGTCCATTCAACCCAAGGACAGTATCTGGTGCCTGCCATTTTATGTTCAGCTTTTGGTACACTAATTAGCCATTCCAAATCACAAGAAAAATCACACTTACCATCCTTGAACAATCACTGCTGACAGTCAAAGCCAGGATGACAACAGTGAAAGGACTGCAGGCTTTCATCTTCTTTGTCTTTTCCAAAAAGACCTGCGTACAGCAGTAGGGCAAGGCTGTTCTGCTGCCCAGGAGTCTGAAGCTGCAGGATAAATCAGCAACAGGCTTTCGCAAGACGTTTGGATATACTCAAATCTCCCACTGGTTCACTTGACTTTAGAGTATATTAACTTGTTAGGTAATCAGAGTTCTTATCTGTGTCAATGATTAACTTCTTTATGGGCTGACGTGAATGAGGTTTTTGGAGCTATTTTAAAAAAACCACAGGGATTGAAGAGGACCCTGTATGGAGGTAAGTTCCCTCTACTTGCCTGGAACTAAGTGGGCTTGAAACGCACTCAGCACAATCTAGCCCAATATTATTTGCACTCGGAGAGCTATTTGGAATTGAAGCACATCTATGTTTTCCTTTGATATGTCATTATAAACATGATACAGTAATTATGAAGAACTCCAAACAAGCCGCTCAGAAAACTGTTATGATGCAAAACATGAAACAGATCAGTGCCAATATCAGGCAAACAGAAGAATTACTCATTAACAGATGGTTACCTGCCCAGCAGTTATTTATAATAATGCAGGAACAGTGAGCTAGGGAAAAATAAAAGAAGAAAGAAAATGCACATTACTCTGATGAAACAGAAATTAGGTGCAGTAAATAAACCCATTCTATAGTAAGGTATTGTCTACACTCAAAAATGTTATCACCATAGCGAAGTCAGTTAAGAGTTTAATTTTACTAATATACCTATGTCAGTAAATGCTCTAGGCCAGTGGTTCTCAAACTTTTTTTTGGGGCCCACATGAAAGTTGATGAAGGACTTGGCAGACCACTTAATGATCTTTCCAAATATTGTTTATACCACTAGTGAGCTATTATAAAGCATTTCAGATAAAAGCGCTATATAAACAAACTTAATTAATGATTTTGTTCTACAAATAAAAGAACACAACTTATATTTTAATATCATTAGTCTTACCTTTCTTATGCAGTGGACGTGCCTATTTTTGTGAGCAATGTTCAGGGAAGTCAGGTGTAATGTTTGTCAGTTTTAGCCTTAGATCAGGTTCAGCATTCATCCTGCTTCTGTATTTGGACTTCAGGGCTGCAAGTGATGAAAATACTGTCCTACACAGGTACATAATAGCAAACAGCATCAGAAAAAGCACTGCTGTGTCCACAAGTTCTGAGTACTCTCCAATTCCTTGAATCCAAAACTCAATTAGAGAATGTCTTTTAAATTGTGACCATGATGTTTCCTTGCAAGAAATCTCCCACAAGCACTCTTGTGACTTATTGGACAAACCAGAAGGCAGCTTAAACTCACTAATTTCAATTCTGAAAATATTGCATTTCCAGTTGTTTTGCTCAGCTTCTACAGGTTGAACCTCTCTAGTCTGGCGACACTTGTATTCCAGCATGATTTTAGTTAGCTGAATTTCCACTTATCAAAGGTATGGCCAAGTTTCCCATGGTCCCATAAAGTTTGTTTACAGCCACCAGTCCTACCTCTCTGGCTATGTCTAGACTGCAGAAATCTTCCAGAAAAATTTCTTCCGAAAGAGAGCGCTCACACTGCAAAAGTGCATCGAAAAAGTGTTCTGCTTTTTCGAAAGATAGCGTCCACACTGAATCACATTTTAGCTGTGATTACTATGGATGGAATAGTCACCAGGGCACCTGTGCTTTTTCCTCTTTCCTCTTCTTTCGAAAGAACTCCCTCTTCCCCATTCACACACGCCTTTTTCTGAAAGAGCTCTTTTAGAAAGAGGCTTCTTCCTCGTAGAATGAGGATTGCCAACGTCAGAAAAACCCTTCTGTTCTTTCGATTTTCTTTCGGAAGCATGCAATTGCAGTGTGGACGTAATTGAAGTTTTTTCAGAAAAACAGCCATTTTTCAAAAAAAAACCACTCTGTAGTGTAGACATACCCTCAGTGTTCTGTGCTGCTCTTTAGCTCAATTTACACCCAAATGTCCAGTAAGCAATGGAAGTGTTGGTAATGCTGTTAGACAATATTGACCTCTTGTGGTTCAGCAAATACTCTGGTTTGGCACCGGTCAGATCCCGAGAGCACGAGACAAGAGAACTTCAATCTGTACTGGAACTTTTGTCTAAGAGCAGCAAAATGTTCTTTTTTTCTTTTGTTCAAGAACTGATTCATTTTCAGACAGAAAATCGTCCAATATTGTACCTTTAGAGTATCTGTGGACCACCTGAATGGAGCTCATTTGACAGCCTCTGCTCTAGACTATGTCTCCACCATGGATCTTACAATGGTCTGGTTGTGCCTCTGTAGCCATGCTGTTGTAAAGTGTGTGGTGTGGCTACTTTTTATTGCCAGGAGAGAGCTCTCCCAGAGGCAAAATAAACCACCTTCAATGAGGGGTGATGGCTGTGTCTCCAGGAGTGCCAACAAAGCACTGTTCACACCAGCACTTAATATCATTAAAACTTTTGTCATTCAGGAATGTGTTGTTTTACAACCCTGAACAACCAATGTTAACAAATGAAAGTGCCGTTGTAGACATAGTCCTGAGTGCTTTCAGTAGGGGAACTGGTAAATACAATATCAGTGAAAGTCCTTTTATACTGCTATAACTGTGTCCAAACTAGTGGATTTTTCCAGAATAGCTATACTGCTATAACTATACCGATAAACCCTTCCCAGTTCAGGCAATGCCTTAAGAATGAACAACAGACTGGGTGAATTTTGAATTCACTCCAGATTTAGCAATAAATAATCATTATACTTAGCACTTACATAGCAGCTGTTATCTTAAAATCTGACAGTAATTAATCCCCACAGAACCTGTGGTGTAGGTTTGTGTAATTATCCCCCATTTTACAAATGGGAAATATGAGGTACAGAGAGGTTAAATGATTTACCAGCTCTGTTCCGGTTCATGCTGGGTCCAGGAGCTCAGCGCCCGCTCCCCTCCCCCCCACCCTCCGGACAGGGGCTGGTTTTTAAACTGGCTCCCCTTGCAGACCAGCTCCTGCCTGGCACCCTGCACTGCAGCAGCAGAGTGGCAGGAGGCTCCTTGGGAGTGGAGCCAGAGCACACTAGCTCCTGGGGACTATAGAATAATTAAGTAACCGATAAGAATTCATGAGGTTAATAGACTATTGTATTAACCAATATTTAACATCCCTACTCCAGAATGGCAGCTCCTTTTTCAGGTGGCTGAGAGAGAGCAAGGCAGACAGCCGATATTGCTAATTCAGTCACATTGTTTGCTGTTCCAGCAAGTACACTTGAAAGCTGGGAGGGGAGTCACTAGAGGGGCCATCATTCTACAAAGGAAGTAGTCTCCTTCATTACTTGGCAGAGCCAGGCCCAGTCACTCCCAAATCCAGGACTGCAGTATTTCAGTGAAAGCTCAGGCAGGATCTAGGATAACACAATTGTTTAGCTAAGAACAAGAAATGATACAAAGTCCTGATGACGATGCCATAATCTAGATAATACTTAATGCTGCCATGAGTGCAGGGGACTGGAATAGGTAACTTTTGAGGGTCTTTCTTGTCCCACAGTTCTGTATTCTATATCTGGGGCTGGTACATGGAGGTTGTTACATTCTTTGCAACCCACACTCCTTTTCTGTGAAAGAAAAAATAACTCATGACTTTCAGCTGTAACCTTCCTTTGATGCCAGCTTCATCAAGAGAGAATGGAAAAGGCAAGAAAACAAAGTGCTATAAAACAACGCAAACTGACAGAAGCATAATGTGCTGACTACGTGACACGTCCTGGTAAGTTAGGTAACATTTCTTATGAACCATCTTCTGTTTGTCAGAGAACAAACTTTCAAGCTTCTTTGGGTCTGAAGGAAGAGTTCTGAGTAAGTTCGAACCTTGAGTGCCTTACTAACAATGACAATTACCTAATAGTATTAATTGCTAATACACAACTAAATACATCCATCAGCATTAAATAATCAAATGGAGACAAAAAACAATGTGACTTCACTCACCAATACATGAAAAAAATAAATGGGAAAGCCCTCAAACATATGCCCTCTTATTTAAAAATTTATTCTGATCCTTCCTCAGAAACCATGTCAAACAAAAGGCTTTCGCAGCATGTCTAAAAGGTCAGCAATATTCTACATTCTTTTTTACATCATTTCCAGGTGTGCATTACATGTGAACAGAGAATCTTATCACTCAGTAACTGACAAGCTGAGGGTAAAAAAAATAATACAATACTTGGCAATTTATATATGATCTCCAGTTTATTTGTGTAAATTACTTTAATGTTTATCTTGGTAAATGAGGCTTCCTTCTTTAAAGCCAATCTCTTCTTTACCTGTAGACTTAATATGTGGCATCCTAATTGTGGGGTCTGCTGGTGGGTCCAGAAGTGATCTAATTATCACATTTAAGCTGATAATATTGTAATAAGGTACCAAATCCAAGTTCCTCAAATAAAGTTCTAGGATGTGGAATGATTAACACAAAGAGAAAGTTAGAAATTTTAGGACTCTTTTTCAGTTGGTTTCTTTTGCTTTCATGCTGTATGAAATGAAAGTGTGATATCACTAATATATGCATCATTTTTGCATGGTTTACACAGTCAGATAACTATTTTTAAATGGGGACTAATTTAAAGTGTGGCTATGGTGAGAAAAGATACTTTTTATTTCACACTCTCAATGGACAATTTAATCCCTAAATTGATGGGACGTTGTGAGCCTAAGTTACTTGAGAGTTCTAGAAAAATCCTATCAAAATGCAGCATATTGGGTCAGTGCACACCTGCAGCCAATGAGAATAGCTGCAGGATATTTGTAACTGGACAGCAGCAATTCAGCATGCAGAAACTCAGAACTGTTGCATGTCAGCAGATAATCCTGGATCTGAAATATATGCATTCATCTAAATGCTCACGTCTTCTCCTCAGTCCTCTCACCTCCCACATTTCTCCAGCACTCCTGTCAACTCCACTAGCTTCACTGTCACTCAAGCACACAAGTCTGCAGTTATCTATGACGCCTTTTTCTCTCTCCTTACACTGAAGCTCTTCCTGAATCTCACCACTTCTCCTTCCCATCTGTAACACTTAAAATCTGTTCTTCCTGCACCAAGTCCACTACTGAAATCCCAGTCAACAGCAAGGTTCTGTCCTGTCTGGCTTGTAACCTGCTTGCCAGTCTCCCTGGCTCTCTCACCTCTTCTCTCTCTAGCATTCAGTAGACAAAATCACTTTCCTTTCCTTTCCACACTAATTTAAAGTGTGGCTATGGTGAGAAAAGATACTTTTTATTTCACACTCTCAATGGACAATTTAATCCCTAAATTGATGGGACATTGTGAGCCTAAGTCATTTGAGAGTTCTAGAAAAATCCTATCAAAATGCAGCATATTGGGTCAGTGAACACCTGCAGCCAATGAGAATAGCTGGACACTATAACTGGACAGCAGCAATTCAGCATGCACTCAAGCCCTTCTTCTGACTCTCTCTCTTTCCACAAAGAACCAGATTTCTGCCCTGCTGATTCATTTTCCTTTGCTTACCACCTTGCACTCTAAGCTATGTCTACACTGGCGGGTTCTTGTGCAAGAAATCTTGCACAAGAACAGGTCCACATGTCCATGTGCTTTTGCGCAAGAGCATCCATGGCAGTGTGGACACTCTCTTGCGCAAGAAAGCTCTGATGGCCATTTTAGCCACAGGGCTTTCTTGCACAAGAAACCCCTGCTGCGCATCCACACTGCCCTCTTGCGCAAGAGCTCTTGCACAAGAGAGCTTACACTTGTTAGAAAAGAGCATAGCTCTTGCGCAAGAAACCCTCTCTTACCATCTGCTTAAAAAATATCAGAAGCCAAAATACAATAGGACTCTCATTATTTTTCTTTTAATCCTCCCCTCTTCTTTCCCTATCCCCGAGAGGTACATAACTTCTCCAAACACCAACCCCATATTACAACAACAACAAAGGAAGGGGATTCATTTCTACCCCTGCATAATTTCTAGAACCCGCTCCCATGTATCCATAAAAAAAATTGAAGGGTTGGTCATCACTCCTGCATGTGTTCATAATTCTCTGAGGAGTCTGCAGCCCTGAGATTGTAAACTCATGGCTATCAGCTTCCTAAATCAGCCTTTCATAGTGGTGTTTGCACTACAGTAGCACAAAGAAGGGCATAACATACCAGTTACAACCTAACTCCAGCCATCACAGTGTAACCACCACTGGGCAGATTTCAAACCTGGGACCTCAATATAGGAGCCTCTACGGCTTGAGCTATAAAGCCAGCTGGCTCTGAACCTAGCTTGTAGAGGTCTCTTGACCTTATCTGTTGCTGTGGTCTAGGTGCCAGTTCAGAGGACAGTGAGCCACACTAGGGCTATGTCTACACTCACAGCTTCTTGTGGCAGAAATATGCAAATGAGGCTAAGCATGGAATATCGCTGAGCCTCATTTGCATACCTAATAAGCCACCATTTTTGCAGAAGAGGCTCTTGTGCCAGAAGGAGCTGTCTACACTACCCCTTCTTGCGCAAGAAAACCCCTCTTGTGCAATGCCATTACACCAATTATTTTCATGAATAACGGCATTGCGCAAGAGGGGTTTTCTTGCGCAAGAAGGGGCAGTGTAGACAGCTCCTTCTGGCGCACGAGCCTCTTCTGCAAAAATGGCAGCTCATTAGGTATGCAAATGAGGTTCGGTGATAGTCCACGCTTAGCCTCATTTGCATATTTCTGCCACAAGAAGCTGCGAGTGTAGACATAGCCCAGGTGTGTGGGTTGCAACAGCATTACTTGCTTTTCCCCCCCCCTCTAAACCCTTGAGATTAATTATTACATGATTGCAAGATATTGTTAAGAAGTTATTCTGTGGCTGTTCAACAGACCCTGCCACATTTGGCCCTTTATACAAATTAACTCATGTACACCAGTTATTTGAATGCTTTCTTACCATCTTCTTTATGGGGGCATACACCTTAACCACTGCAGCTCTCTTCAATGTATTCCAAAATAATACAGCATGAGAATGTATGGCCCTCTAGCCACTTGCAGTATCATTCATGTACCAATGGAGCATTAGCTCAAGTCTGAAATATCAATGCACACAAAAGGGACAATAAAAGAAATGGAATCAAACCCTAAAAATCAGATTTTGAGTTCAAACACCTAACATTCACGCTTGTTTTTGATCTAGGGGTTTTCTTTAAGCCACTATAAAGAGTATCTGATTTAAAGCAGTCTAAAAGTTTAGGGAGATTTAGATCCAGAATTTTCATAGCATCCCACATCAAGACAATATGTAGCAATCACAAGCACTGCATGTACCTTGAGATACATGGAAATGTATAAACCACACAACCAAATACAACTAAAGGCAAAGGTGCTTCTTCAGGTACGTCTACACTGGAATTAAACACCAGCAGCTGAATCGAGTTCACAGGAGTAGGGCTACAGGGTTGTAAAACTGCATTGTAGATATTGAGGTTTGGGCTGAAGCCTGAACTCTGGCACCCCATGGAGGTGGGGGGGAGGAGAGGATGCTAGAGCATGGACTCCAGCCTGAACATCTACATTGCAATATTATAGCCCAGGGTTTCCCAACTTATGGGTCAGGACCCAAATATGGGTCGCCATTACATTTCAAAAGGGTTGCCAGGTGTCTCCCAGGGGGCTCTGCCCCCTCTCTTCTCCCCGTTTTTGAATTGCCTTGGGTCATCCAGTCTTCCTGAATTGTCAGAATGGGTCCCCATCTAGAAGAGGTTGGGAACCGCTGTTATAGCCCCACAGCCTAACCCCATGGACCCAATCCAGCTGACACCAGCCAGCCAAGGGTGTTTAATTGCAGTGTAGACATACCCTTCATGTGTCACAGCTCAGAAACTGGTAGCTTTCTCCTGCTATTTAAAATGCAAGGGAAATTTAGGAAATCTCAACTTTAGGGACTCTGTTATGCATATCAAACCACAACCTAGGCCTGAAACTCTAGCTGCAGCCAGAGATGTATGACTTTTTAGTCTCACAGAAAAGGCATGTGTGTAATGAAAACTGGCTGAAAAAGATGCATAAAGAAATCTAGTGGTAAATGCACCCACCCTTAACTGCTGCCAACCCAGTTAGATGACTTCAGCACAAGCCAATTTGCAACTGTTAGGCATTTACATTTTTAGATGTGCTGAAATCCTTGCTGTTCCACCCACTCCATTCATTAGCATATTAGACGCCCCCATTGCATGCTTTAAAATGGTCTATAAGTCAGGTGTGTGTTGAAGAGATGGCTCTGCCTCTGTAACCTTAAGGAACTTCAGAAAATGTTGCCAGTAAGAAAGGAACATTTTCCTTTTTACAGCCCCATAAGCCTAGTTGACCTCAGGTTGTTAGTTGCTGTGGTATGATGAGTACAGAGCTTCTAAGGAATTATTCTAATTGCAACCCTGAGAGTATTTAGCATGGAAACCTCCCAATTTTCTCAGGTGTCTCATTAAACACCTACTCACAGTTTGCAGATAATGGACGTGTGACACATGCTCAAGTGCCAGAATACACCCCTGCTCTGACTGTTGGATTTAGTCACCCTGGGAAAATCTCACCATTAGGTGCCTCCTGCAGAACTGTATGTCCAAACTGTGTGTGTTTCTGGGCTGCTGTCAGTGTGCTCCTCTGCCATGTGTAAGATGGATGTGCAGCACTGAAAACCTAGCTCCCATTGGAAAGGCTATTTTGGACAAGTGGCTTTAAAACAAGTATAGCATTATTGTAATGAAACTTACTTACAATTACTGAAGTGTACTCGCAACCTGAACTCAGCCTAACCTAGTTTTTGCCTGGCAATTTCTATGGGGTTTTTATTAAAAAATTCATACATTAACCTCAGAGAATGTTCCTGTGTGATATTTCTTGTGGTCTGAAGAAATGAAGTATCACTGCCATAACTTTTGGAATAGTTAACTTTTATATTTTAACGCTTAGGGAAAGATTTACCAATACAACTTTGGCTGCTCATCCCACTCTGAAGCAGCACAGAGTAGGCAAAGCCTACAGATTAAATTTCCCTTCTCTCCTTTTTCCTTCCCCTCTAACATCTTTCTTCCGTTCTCCTCATCCTTTCCCATTCTCCCTCCTTTCATTCTTCTTCACCTCCCCTCTTTCCGACCCTCTTCCCTTGCACTTTTTACTTCTCCCATTGCTCCTCCAGTCTTTTCTATTCCTTCCTAGCCTTTCCTCCTCCCCACTCCCTGCTCTTTCCTCTTTCTTTCTCCCATTTCCCTTCCTGTCTTTGGGTCTGTGACAGCCCAAGGCAGAGCCCTCTTTCTCCTCACTGAGCTCTCACTGCAAATCACCCAAGCGCTCTGCAGCTCTTCTTCCTAATACATAGCCCACAACATAAGACATACCTGGGGCTGCATTTCCATCACAATTAGAATCCCCTCCAGTAAGAGGTGAGATGGGGAGGGGCTTGGCTGGACGGGGCAGGGGGCAGTTGTGATCATCTTTTCCCTCTCTCCTGCTTACCCCCAATCCCTCTTTCCCCTTCCCCATCCTTTCCCTTCCTTCCCACATCTTCTCTTTTCCCCCTCCCTCTCAATTCTTCTCATATCTTGCCCCCACCTACCCTTTCCATACACTCAGCTCTCTCCCTATTAATTTCCCTCTCCTCGGAGCGGATGAGGTTAAGTGAAGGTTTAATG
Source organism: Pelodiscus sinensis (assembly GCF_049634645.1). Classification (NCBI taxonomy): domain Eukaryota; kingdom Metazoa; phylum Chordata; order Testudines; family Trionychidae; genus Pelodiscus; species Pelodiscus sinensis. Next base: position 116,185,462 of record NC_134715.1, read on the forward strand.
ATGATGTGCTGGTAGGAGAAGTTGAGGAGATGGGGGAGAAACAAGGGAAGGAAAGGGAGAGATAGGGGTGGTGTGGGGACTCTGTGAGAAGAAGAAAAGGGAAGAGGATAGAGAGGTTGGAGATGTGAAGTGAAAGAGAAGAGAAGGGTAAGAGGAGATAAACTGAGGAAGGAGAAGGGGAAAAGGGGCAAAGAAGAAGAGATGGGAGAACAGGGGAAGATGGGGGTGGAGTGGGCAGAGAGAGTGAAAGGGAAGGATGAGGAGGTATAGAGAGGAGGGGGAAGGGCAAGAATAGTAGAAAAAGTTAGGAAGGGCAAAGATGGGAGGAGGAGAGAGAGAGAGAAGGAGAGAAGAAGGGTGACAGAGATGGGGGAGAAGCAAAAGGGGGGCAGAAAAGGTAAGAGGACAGTCTGAAAATTGCATAAAGCCTGGAGCTTTTGCATCATTATGGAACTGGCTCTCGCAGAGAGCAAAATCCCATTACTCAGGATCAATTCTCTAGAGTTCACATCATCATAGATAGCGAGACGGGGTATGAATACATTGCACATGAAGTGCTCCAGTCAAATCTTCTCTTGGCTGCATGAGCTTCAGCACAGGCTAGCAGTCAGCATACATGGACCTAGGGCAGGTACTCTGGTTCTAGCCTATAGCTAGCTGAAGGTGTGCCACTACATCGACACTACTATTGTTATCTATGCTATCTTAGATTATGCATATTTGTGCAACAATCACACTTTCACTCTCAGCATAGGAAAAAGAAAGCCTAATGCACAGGCCTGGTGTAATGCCTGAAACCTGAACCAAAGTAAGAGTTATACTATGAGTAACTGACAAGCGTTGTCAAAAGCAGATGTTTGCCTGCTACCCAGTGTTCATGACAAACTCGGCACTACAACCACTAGCACTACTAAAAGCACATGAAATATGTAAATACATTTCACCAGAACAGTACAACTTAGCACATGATAAAATAGTTTGAATAGTGATATTGTGTGTGAAAACAACTGGCGTGAAAGCATAGCAACAGGCAGTGAATAGAAATGGTTTGGAGGAAATTACAAGGGAAGGTGCCAAACATGTCATTAATGTGTAAGATGATATGTAAGGTGTGTTTTATAGATTGTTTGGTTTTGTTTATAAATGTTGAAAGAAAGAGCCTAATGCATGGTCCTGGTGTAAGACCTGAAATTTGAAAGTAAGAGTTATTTTGCTATGGTGTAACAAAATACAGTACTTATATACCCATTTGTAAAAAAAAAAATGTTGAAATTTTGCTATGTGGTAATAACCAGTGTGAAAGCATAAGAGCGGGTGGTGAATAGAAATGCTTTGGAGGAAATTACACAGGGAGATACCAAACATGTCATTAATGCATAAGATGATGTCTATCTTAGACTATTTGTCTCAAAATGTTGGCATACCTTGATTTAACTCTTTGTCCAACCTAGGGGCAATAGTGAACCCATACTATTAACTGAGCTGGGTCCATTGTCACGGGTACAAATGTATAGTTGCTAATGATGTCCCGTCAAGAGGAATGAAGGCAAGGCTTCTCAGACCTACGTCCTGATTCACACCAGGCCACATCTCTTGCGAAAGCATTATGCATTGGGCCAGTCCTTTTCACCAGTGTGTGTAGACTCATTCAGGCCCTCCACAATAGCCCCTCTGTTTGCATGCCACTTCTAATAATCCACCAATGAGGGTTAGCACTGGCTCCCTTGCCAGCAGTAGGCTGCTTCCCAGTCTGATTCTAAGACCCTCAGCCCTACTTTCCCAGCCTTAGTCTTCCAAAACAAGATTCCCTCTTGCAGCATTTTCCTTTCATGTGTGGTACTAATTAGGGTTGACATGGTGTTCAGTAAGGTGTTCAGACAGGAAAGGTGATGGCAGCATTGCAAACCCCAGTGTTCAGGTACCATGGACTAGGTCCCCCCAAAATCATAAGATTAGCTTTAAGAAATCATCAGGTTTAAAAAAAAATAATTTATGTTGAATTCTTGTTAATTCCTTTCTGGTTTCTGAGTCTTTACAACACACTTAGATCATATTTTCAAGTAAAAGTTGATTCCAGCAGCAGGCGATTTAAGAAAAAAATTTATAATATCATGATAAAATTGGAAGAATTAGCAATAACATGATTAGATGATGATAGATTAGATAGATAGATAAGAAACCCACAAAAAAACAACATTAAAATGGCGTTAAGGTTGAGAATAAATATCAATGTTATAGTAAATTTCATTATAGATGTGTTGTAATTATCCTCAAACCAAATATTATAAACCTAGCAAAATCAGGTGATATTACCTTTAAAAGAAATCCAAACATGTTCAGGTATGGAAATACAGTTAGGGTACACAAATACCTTTAAAACTTTCCTGTAATAACACCAGTGGTGGGGAAGGAGAATGTAAAAAAACTTTAAGCCTTTAAAAATCAGTCCATTGTAGTCTTGGCCCATAAATCCTAAAAATATCTAAATCAAAATCATATTGCTAGTATACAGCATCTCAGAGGGTATGTCTACACAGCAAAGTTATTTCGAAATAACAGCCCTTATTTCAAAATACCTTTCCTAGCATCTACACAGCCAAACCGTTATTTCGAAATTAATTCAAAATAGCAGAGCACTTATTTCAAATTTCGTAAACCTCATTCCACAAGGAATAACACCAAATTATTTCGAAATAAGTGCTGTGTAGACACTTATTTTGAAATAGGGGGCCTCCAGCCTTCCCAGGGTGCCCTGGTGGCCACTCCAGCCTCATCCAAGAACACTTCTCTCCCTCCCCGCTCCCCAGAGCCATTAAAGGGGTTGACTCTGGCCACAGTGCCTGTGCCAGCTCCAAGCCTGCCAGCCCAGAGCCAGCAGTCACTGCCCTGACCCAGTGGCCCCAAAGCATGAGCCAACAAGCCACTGGAAACCAGCCCTCCACCGCTCCCAAGGAGCAGTCTGCCAGCTCCCAGGAGCCTGCCAGGGCCCGGAGAAGGCAGTCGCCTTCCCGGTCCAAGGTGGAGATCACGGACCTTATTCAGATTTGGGGGGGATGCCCCCAATGTCCATGATCTCCGCACTAGACAGAGGTACATGGCTGTCTATGGCAGAAAAGCTGCCAGCCAGAACACCAAAGGCCACATGCGAGCCCAGGAGCAGGTTTGCATGAAAATCAAGTTGGTCTGACGAGACCTCCTCCCCTTTCTTCCCCCTTCCACCTCCCAGGTTTCCCCCTCCCCTCTCCCACCTTCTCTTTTCCCATCTCTTGCCTCCTTTCCCCAGTCTCACCAGAGTTTCATACCCTCCCCCCCCCAGTTTTGTTAAATAAAGAGAGTTTGTGTTCATGAAAATACATGTATTTTATTTTACATCAGGAAGGGGGCTTAGGGAGGGGTAAGTGGAAGGACATGAGGGAGGAATGAGGCACAAACTCCCAGTGTAACAGACCAGGGAGACTCTTAGTTCTCCTCAGAGTAGAAGCTCCCCTACAGGGCCTCCTGAATACTGACATCCCCCCCCATGGACCTCCCAGATGGCAGCCTGCAGAAAGTGCAGCTAGGCTCGCAGCAACACGTCCAAGAGAAGCACCAGAGTGCCCAGTGGCAGCTTTGGCTCCATGTTGCAGAGTGCTGTGGTGTTCCGAGTGAGGGCAACCAGAGCATGCAGAGACAAAATGCTTTGCTGTCCCTCATCAAGGTAGACAAGCAAGCAGGGAAACCTGAAAACTGGTTGTCCGGGGGGGGGGGAGGGGGGTCCCTTTAAGCACAGACCTTAGATAGCCTCAGGCAGCAGCCCCACATAGTAAGTCCTGACCTGGTGACCTGCCGGAATGGTTCTGGCCAGCCTTCAATGCGATTCAGACTCCACTCAGTGTGGACGCGCTATTTCGAAATAGCAAAATGCTATTTCAAAATGCATTTTCTGTGTAGACGCGTTATTTTGAAATAAGCTCTTTCAAAATAACTATTTCAAAATAAGATATTTTGAAATAACACTGCAGTTTAGACATACCCAGAGGGAAGTGCTAAAACTCCTGCAAAAGAATAATTTTTTAACTCCATCTTTCATCCCATGCATGGAAACAGGAGGAAAATTTTACAAGTAACCCTGTTTAGAAATAAACATGTTTTACGAGTAAGCATGTTTTAAGAAATAAAGATAATTACCCTCCCCCATTATTCTCCACAACTAAGTTTCTTCTTCAGTAGCAACCTTAACACTGCCCTGTAGAGACATATGAGTAGGCTCCGTGACTGCCATTCCATGACTTTCGGTGAGCTCTGAATTCTGCAGCAATCATTGTGGCTGACCCAGGGCAGCCCATACTGCTGGGTCCATGGCACATGGGGATAGCCATGCCAGCCACTAGAGCACCTCACAGCCAGCTGCTGAAGCACCCCGCAGCCAGATGCACAACTGCTGTTGTAGCATCCTGGAACCAGCAGAACCAGCTGTTGCTTGGGTGGTCCCTGGCAGCAATCCCAGGGTGGCCTCCAGCAGCAGTCCTGAGGTGGACAAGATAGCCGCTGCCCAGCATTGTAGCTGGTGCCACTGACCCCAGTTTCCCTGCCCCTAGTAGCAGGCCCTGCGGGATACCTCCCACAGCAGGACACACACCACCCGTGTTCCCTGTAAGATTTTCCATTCCTGAGTGGAGTGAATTTTGTCTTGTGCACCAATACTGACATCGTGTGCACTTGTTTGGATGTGTGCCACCGTGGCACCCACCGGTTGCTAACAAAATTGTATATTATTTAAATTGTTATGCAAGAAAAAAAATACTAAAAATGGGTAATTAACAAGGTGCATGACCCACCCACCCTGAAAACCACCCAGCTTGCTGGCCCCTACCCCAACACATACTGTGTGTGCCCCACTGCCTGTGCCCCCATCAGGATCACACACTATCAGCTGGTACCTGAACAGGCCTGACTAACTGCCTAGCCCCCGCCCCCAAACACACACCCTGTTGTTGTGCCCAGCCTTGCAATCTGCCCCCCATATGCCTCCAGTATATATGCCAGGGCCATGCTATCTTCCCCCCAAACCAAACAGCCAGTACCTGGGCCTAGGGCCCACAACCCAATCACCACTGTCCACAGAACTGTGCCAAATCTCGCACCTCTCCTATTCTTCCCTCTTCCATCGCCCAGGGACCTATGTCAGATCTCGCACCTTCTCCCCCTCCCCCCGGAATTTACCTGCACCCGGTACCTCCCCTACAATAGATGGCTGGTGCCTTTGCCCCCCACCTGGTTGGCTTCTGTCCCAAGCCCCCATGGGTACAGACCCCAGTACCTGCACCATCACTCTTCAGCCCAGGCTCCCATGCAGCAGCTCTGGCCCTGGCCACCTGAGCAGTCGCCTGCTGCCCACCACGCAGCTCAGAGCTCCTCCAGCCCCAGCTGCCAAATCAGCCTCCTGCCATCTGTCATGTGGCTTCTCGAGCCCCAGCCACGGTAGTAGCCTCCTGCTGCCCACCACCCAGCTCTGCATAGAAAGTGGGTGGGTGGAATTTTTTTCTGTGTGACCATGCAAACATGCAGCTTAGAGGGAACCCTGCCTACCACCCAAGATTTTAGCAGAGGTAGTTATAAGTCATGGACAGCTGTGAATTTTTGTTTATTGAATGTGAACTGTCCATGACTTTTACTAAAAATATCCATCACTAAATTGTAGTCTTACACATGAGTAGGATATTTTAGTATTTATGGGCCAAGACTATATTGAACTGATCCACAAAGCTTCGATGATATGTAGGAAGTTCAAAGAGTCTGCATTATACTTTCACTGAGATTATGGGGGCCAAAAAAAGTGTGACACAGGGCACTACATTTTTAAAGGACCCACTTAAAGGGATTTTAATTCCTAAACAGATTTACTTTTAAAATTATCAGTAAATTCAATATGTATTCAAGGAGTAACTGCTATAACTTTGGGGCAGACACATGATATTTTCCATATGTGACAGACTAAAAGCCATCTTAACATGCAAAAAGAATTACTTAGCCAATAGTAAGGGTACATCTAAACTACATGCCTCCGTCGATGGAGGCATGTAGATTTGTGTATTCGAAAAAGGGAAATGAAGCTGCGATTAAAATAATCGCGGCTTCATTTAAATTTACATGGCTGCCGCGCTGAGCCGACAAACAGCTAATCAGCTGTTTGTCAGCTCCGGGCGCTAGTCTGGACGCTCCCCTGTTGAAATGAAAGCCTTTTATCGACATTCCCTGTAAACCTCATCCTACGAGGCATAAAGGGGATGTCGATAAACGGCTTTCAGGTTGGCGTGGCGCGGCCAGACTAGCGCGCGGAGCCGACAAACAGCTGATCAGCTGTTTGTCGGCTCAGCACAGCAGCCATGTAAATTTAAATGAAGCCGCGATTATTTAAATCGCGGCTTCATTTCCCTTTGCCTATCTGTCTAATCTACATGCCTCCATCGACGGAGGCATGTAGTCTAGACACACCCTAAGTGTGGTTCTTCAAGATGTCATAGTCAGCATGAATCCCATAGGAGGTGTACATGTCCCTTGTGCACACACGCTCAGAAGAGTTTGAACAGCAGTGGCCACTGGGTCTGTTGAATGCACTTTGTTCCACCTCCTGGTCCCATGCAAGAGCATGAAGGATGGAGCAGACTTAACCTGCATCAAGTCCCTCACAATTCAAAGCTCGTGGTAGTTAAAGGACTCAAAGCAGGGATGGAGTCATTTACAGTGCCGTCCACACTGAGTATTTGATCTTGAAGAACCACAGTTGTTGTAGATAAACAATGATTCTTCTGAGAGTATTTTTGAGTGTGGACCATGTGTAGGTGACTGGCAAGCAGTATCCTCTACAGGAGTGGGATTGAGGAGTATCAGGTGCATCAGCTGAACCGAGATTGGAGTCATTCTCCTATATTTGATATCTTATCTAGCAGCTAAATCCAGCATTTTTAGTCTTTATGATGAAGTGGCTTGACCCTTGGAAAGGCCAGCTATAAACACCAACAGACATGGGGACAAGCTGATATTATAGTGACAAGACCAAATCTTTCAAAGAGCTCTAGATACAACCAGGATGTGGAGCTACTTCTTTACTTTTGTGGAATATGGCTTGGAAAGAATACAAGTAAGTTTGATGGGTTTAAGTGGAACTCAGGAATCATCAGCAGATGAATTTTGTATGAGGTCTCAGAATAACCTTGCCTTTATGAATGAATGGGAATTCTGTCCTGAATGCCTAAATCTCACTAATTCACTGGCCAAGATGGCCACCAACACCTTCCTCTCCCCTCCCCCCAAAAAACCATTTTGTAAGTGAGATGGTAGGTAGAACACTGAGAGGGACTTGAAGGAGGGCTCCATAAGTTTTAGAAGATGATGTTGAAGTCCCTTATTGGAGTATGTCCTCTAATTGATGGGTAAGTATGCAGCAGGCCCTTACGGAATTTGGATTCCATCATGCAAGAGAAGACTGAATATGATATTATCAGTGAATGATATACAAATATTGTTGCCAAATGACCCGTGATTGAAATAAATGAAAGAACAGAGTGCTCAAACTGTAGCAGTCAAGAGTCTTTCATACTAGAGTCTTCACTAAGTCTACGTTACGGGGGCTTCCCATATTGAGAATATTTTCCATTTGGAAGAGTAAGTCCACCTTGTGGACAACTTTCCCTCCTGTGAATATTTCCCTAAATATATAAGGAGCAGCACCTTTCCATACACCGGCCTCAATCCTTTCAGCCATTGCGGACAGTGCACAGTGGTGAGTACGTGTAGGACCAGCAGCTTCCCATAAATGCAAGCAAAGTTAGATATTAGGTATAGTTCTCTGCACTGAGTGGTAGTAAATCTCAAACCCCTTATGCATCTATCTCCTTATACACAAAAACAGAGGATAAAAAAGAATTGGATTGTGATTGGACAAATGGCATACTCTCTGAGACATAGGAGACTATTATGTAGACATTACTACCACCATAATAATGAGCGCCTTCCAGTAGTGAATTAAACAATGCAAATAAATAGCTGCAGGTTTGGTCTTATCTTCTCACCAAGGGCAAAATTCAGGTAGTGGAGTATTTTATTTTGGATTTTTATAAACATATATTACATGTGCACACATAACTGTATGTTTATGTTAGAGAAGTCAGGTCAAAGAAATGCACTTTGCACTTGGAATGGAAGTTGATGAGGTTCCTATGGGCGTCCATTATAGTCTCAGACCACCCAAAGAATCCACAGCTTCCTGCATAAAATGTCTTATTGTAGAGAGCTGAACAGTGTCAGAGGAGTGGTACTGTCTACCATGATCTTCAACCTAGATCTACAGATGATCTTTTAGATATCCTGAGCCCAGGACATTAAGTGCCTTGAATGTAAGTACCCTGACGTTGATTCAATAGTCATTGGGAAGCCAATGTATGAAGTGGAAGACAGGTTTGATATGATTCTAGTAGCATGTATTGCTAAGGAGACATGTTGCAGTGTTCTATCTATTCTAATACTACTTGGAATTTCCTACATGTTGGAGGCTTCATGCCCAGGTGTGTAGTCCAGCACATGGATGAAGGCTATGAATACTTGAGATCAGGGCATTATTTCTCAGAATGGGATGGAGCTTCCTAGCCAACCAGAGATTGTAGAAAGTGTTACTCTCAGATGCTGTTATGTCAGAGATTACATGTGAAACCCAACAAGCAATGAAAGCACTTCTCTTAGGCACTATTTATGCTAGAAGAAAGCTAATACTCCAGCTTATCACTTTAAACCTCACTACATTTTACACCTATGCTGCACAAGTTCAAGCCCTAAATGAGAAAAAAGTTACATGCCATGTTTTAAAGGGGGAATGAGGTGAGGGGGAAACATGTAAAGAGGCCATAGCAGTGTCTGGAGCATCAGTGTGAGGAGGACACAGGTGGCTTTCTGACACCTTTCCATTGCCCCGATCCTGGTAATGCTGACAAGTCCACACTACCAGTCAGAGCAGTCTTAACAAGGAGCCATTCTGTTGGCTAGCCCACCTGAAATAGATGCAAGAGAATTTACATGAGAATTCCACTATACATGGAGAATGTTAATCTTTTGCCTTAAAGTAGTTTTAAATTCCCTTTACACTGACACAGGGATAGAATGGTATAAAGGGAACACATTAAAGGCTGAGGATCTGGCCTGCTATTGTTGGATTCCAGAAGGCAAAGCCCACTTTCAAGGGATGCCAATTTTGATAAATTTCCTTTTAAAGGAATATATTTATAGAGATATAGATATAGATACTTTATTAAATATTAAAATATGAGTTGATTTTAATTGGAAAGGTTATAGGTACAAGAATACATCTTTATGAAATGTAATTAAAGTTGACAATTTTCAGCCTTGTTTCATTTTCTGATTATCACAAGTTTGTTAAAAACAACCAGCATACTTTTTTTAAAAAATTGTGTATTTAGAGGCACATTATATGATTATTTTCAGATTCCCCTTATTTCCCTTTGTTAAATTAAATTAAATCACAAATTAACACTATAAATGAAATATTAGCTCCGACAATACAAATTATTTTCTTATTACACAATTAGCATTTAAAATTAATTTAACATATTTTTGTGTCTATAAACAGTGATTTCTTATGCTGTATACAATTTCACATCAGTTTTGTGTGGATGGAGAAATTAACTCAATAACTGTTTCCAAATTACAGAGTCACAATATAGCTGTTTAAAATCAAAATCATCATTAAAACAAGAATTCCAGAAGGCAACTATTTTTATACAGTCCAACAGATTTAAGCTCGGAGTAAAAAAAATAAAATAACTTTCTTTCCTTGTCTTCTAGTTTAAAGACTATTCAGGTTTATCTGTTAGGCTTCCTAGGATTTTGAAGGTACCTAGAAACCATTCAAAACTGATGAATAGCTGACCCATCAACATTTAACTGTTATCTGAAAAACTTACAAATAGTCAATCTAAACATACTAGCAGCCTGATTCAAGAACCCTGAAGTCATTAAAAGTCTTTCTTCATTTCAATGGACTTTGGATCAGGCCTGAAGGAACTACAGTTGGTGCTCAGCATTCTAAGTCCTGCAGGGTAGGCACTAGAATATGGAAACCTCTGTAAGGACACAGGTAGATTATCCTTGCAGCAGTTCAGCTAATCCACACACCAACATTGTTTTTCCACAAATGTTTGGCACATCCATACAAACTGTCTTATAGCCATGGTTGTACCAGTGCATTTTGGGACTTTAGAAGTACCTATCCCATAGTTCCCATATCCTGTGGCAAGAGATTAATTTCTAAACATAAAGTACTGCATTGTGGTCTGAATGAACTTGTGCATTCTTAATTTCCTATGTACCCCAGGAAGAAATTGTTAGACTCTATTGACTGAGCCAGACCTGAGTCCAAGACATTTGTCTCTAGCTTTGCGGCCAACAAAACGAAGTGCCCAGATATTAAAAAATGCTCAGCAATCATTCCCATGTAGCACAATGAAGGCTGCAGTGCACTGAGCACTTTCTAATATTTGGCCATTTCACTGATCTGACTAAAGGAGAGCTCAGTAGTTTTGAAAGTCTGGGCCAGGATAATTGGAAGGTGGCACTGACACTATTCTATCCTATTAGTACATCCTGCATTATCTCCTACTATTTGCACAACAACCAGATCTCTATGGGATATGTGCATCTAGTATCATCCAAATGTATTTTAGCAAATGTTAGGAGAAGCAATTTTAAATGACAGTAAGCACTATTAAGAAGTTGTCCAAGAAGGCCAGCATAACTAATACAGTGTAGCATTGTTTTCTATAGGCAATATTTGTAGAAGTTTGGGGAATGTGCCTGTATCCAACTGTGAATCCCATTTGATATTATGAACACAATTTGTACTTGTAACTGTGTGCATTATATAGTCTGTTTTCTGCCACAAAATGGACTTTCTATGAGAAGCTAAAAGAGGGCCATAGACTCTAAAGCTAGTGGAACAATGGGACTTACCAGCAAACCCACTGACTCTTACCAATCCTCTGCCAGAAAAACTACCCAGTGTGGTAAGAGAATGGAAAATGCTAATAGAAGAAGAAAAGCAGAGATAGCTCTCAGAACCTGGCTTTAAAAATGATATGCTATCTAGCAAAGTGTGAAACCACTCTCAGAACCAAATGACTCATCAAAGAGTCCCCTGAAATTTGAAATTTACATTTGTTAAGAAAGACAGGAGTAACTCCATTGAAATCAATGGAGCTGTACCAGTGGAAAAATGGCATAAGAGTATAAGGTCCATAGTCTGGACCACAGTCTTCAGAAACTGATTGACAAGATAGAGGACTAAGCCACTGAAAAGTATATAATTTAAGCTGCTTTTTAAAAGATTGAGTAATAGGTCTCAATTTTAGTGAAAATCACAATATAACAATGCATCTTAAAATCATGTTACGCTGATAGGGTCATTCAATAGTTAAATATGCAGGACATCACTCAAAGCACAATCACTCTTGAAAATGCCATTCTGGGTCTTGCTGTACCCATTTTGTTTTATTAATAACTCCATTATCCCTGGTGAATGATTCCAGGGATTGCTGTGTTGGTTTAGTATCTATATTACCCCAGATCCTGCACAGTAAAAGTAATATTACTAATTATTTCTAAGCTTAAGCAACAAATTGCCTTGAGCTTTAAGACATAGAGTCATATTTTTAAAGACCACTCCTGCAGCTGGAGTTTACATAAGGCTCATATTTAGGGGCAGTTTTGAAAATGATATTGTGGAAATAGAGAAGAATTATTTTCCTGAATTCCAGGTTTTCTGGCTCACTGTCCTGTGCTTTCCAGGCATGCTGCCAATTCCCCCCCACTCCTCCTCCGCCATTCTCTCTATATTTAAGAAAACTCATTGTAAGGCAGCTTCCTTTTGCATCATTCATTTCTCTGAATTTGAATTGAATATCCAATTCAGTCAAATCCATTTTGCTGCACTCAGAATCTAATGCAACAGAACTTTTTTACTCCTCAGCACCTAAACATCCACAGAAAGTTTTTAATGGCAAACTGATATTTAATTTCTATAATTATTATTGTGTTTGAAAAGAAGTGAAATGTTTATGATGAACAAATGCACCTTCATTTCAATATAAGAACTCTGTTCACGTTTCTAATTTAACCAATAGCTCTTTCAAGTCAAGTATTCACACAGGAGAATTACCCCAATATCCTGGGACACAGTATATGTGAGTATTCTAGTAGGGGACTCCATAGCATCTAAGGCAAGATAAAGTGTCCCACCCTAAAGTTTTGATCAGAAATTACTATAGACACCAACAACTGCATTTCAGTTTTAAATATTCACTATAAAGTACAGAAGTAGGAGCTGATTTTCAAAGATACTGCAAGGTGCATCATGTTCAGGTACAGATAGGAGCCCATTTGTTGAGGTTTAGAGATATGCTAAGATACTTTGCTTTGTTGGTAGTGAATTTATATCATAATTCTGTCAAAACAATGATAGAAAATAGATGCAACACGGGGAAAGAATTTTAAAGAAAACAGATGTTTTACATTATCTCTCAGATATTAATTATACAAATCCTATGGATGCAACATAAGATTATATAGAATGATGTATTCTATGGACCACAATTTACAGACAGTATGAAAACTTTGAAGACTTTAAGTACTCGATTTAGTCACAGGACAAGCAGCAGCTGAGTGGCAGCAGAAAAAGCTTCTCCATGCTGCATCACCAATGCTTTAACCACAATAACTATCTCCTTATTAGTGTTCTTAAGGAACTACTAGATGCTAGTTTTTTTTCCAGCTTGCAGGCTCATTGCATTATTGTCTTAACTTACACCTATATATAGCTTATCTAGCAAATATCATATGCAACAAAAAGGATAAGAAGTTCCTTCAGTCTCTGCCAGGATGACAGCACTTACTGTCAAATGTGGTGAGTTTCTGTGAGGTTGTGTTCTAGTTACTGGGAACTGAACTCCCAAAACCAACTTACCGTATATTCCGGCGTACAAGACGACCTCTGAAGTTAAAAAACATCCCCCAAAAATCGGGGGTCGTCTTGTACGCCGGATGCCCCGCCGCCGGAGCCCCTCCGCGGCTTTGAAAGCCTCGGGGGAAGCCGGCGGCGGGGCATCCCAGGCGCGCATAGGCTGCCCCCCCGCCGGAGCCCCTCCGCGGCTTTGAAAGCCTCGGGGGAAGCCGGCGGGGGGGCATCCCAGGCGCGCATGGGCTGCCCCCCCGCTGGCTTCCCCCGAGGCTTTCAAAGCCGCGGAGGGGCTCCGGCGGGGGGGGGGCAGCCCATGCGCGCCTGGGATGCCCCCCCGCCGGCTTCCCCCGAGGCTTTCAAAGCCGCGGAGGGGCTCCGGCGGGGGGGGGGGGGGGGCAGCCCAGGCGCTCCTGGCGGCTTTGCTCCCAGTGCCTCTGGTCTGCTGGGGACCATCTCCAGCAGACCAGGGACACCGGGAGCAAAGGAGGCGGAGGGGCGCTGGGGTATAAGATGAAACCCTATCTTTTAATTAAAAAGATAGGGGGTCGTCTTATACGCCCAGTCGCCCTATACGCCGGAAAATATGGTACTTGATTTATAGTCCAGTGATAGCTTTCCACAAACACTGGCACAAGTCAGATTCAAGTCACTAATCTAGAGCTGAAAGTCTCTGTATCGCCTTACGAATACCCTGAGCATTTCAATCACCCTATTGTGCAGCATCAGAACAATCTTAGTGTGATTCTGAGTCCAATTTTAATTTTGGAGCAGCTGTTTTTCATGAATGATATATATTCATTCACCACCAACTATATTTAAAAAAAAGTAAACAATCTAAACAATCTAAAGAATACAATTGACTGAGCTGGGTCTAATGTTAGTAAACGTGTTTCCCAAATTTAAGGCCAAACTCTCTATTTTTGTGAAAAGGTGACACTCCACTGAAGTTAATGGAACTCTGCCCATAATTTTTTAAAATTGGGAAGGTTTTATATTACTGTTGCATAATCTTAAGAATCTGCAAACCTGTTTGACATTGCAAATACGGTAGTTCGAACTAGGAGGGTAATGTAGGCATACCGCACTTGCAAATGAAGCCCGGGATTTGAATTTCCCGGGCTTCATTTGCATAAGCGGGGAGCCGCCATTTTTAAAACCCCGCTGGTTCGAACCCCGTGCAGCGCGGCTACACGGGGCACGAACTAGGTAGTTCGAACTGGGCTTCCTAGTTCGAACTACCGTTACTCCTCATTTCACTTCTCAAATTCTATCAATAGACAGGAATATTTGCCATACATGCTGTCCAAATAATAAGTAATAGTACACTTCATATCCAATATACAAGTCTAGCAGCACCAATGAATACCGTGGAAAGAACATTAGAAAATTAAGATGAAAAACCAAAACCATCTTTTGTAAAAACCTGGGAGGGACTTCAAATTACTTTGTGTTTCTCAAAGACAGTAAAGGGTGATTTTATGCCATCAGAATTATAATCTCACCAATTTGATCAAAGTATTAACAGGAATCATAACTTGGAAAACAACATTTGAAAGTCGATTAGGTGACAGAACAATATCTCAACATTTTTGTTAATTACAAAATACCTACTTTCCAACTAATAACAAAGGTTGATTTAGGGAGGTGCTGCCTATTTTCAATACACATTGAAACCCACAGGAATCAAAAGCACCTAGGACTGGTCTACACTATGTGGGAAAGTTGTGTAATTTAAGTTATATAACTCCAGCCACATGAATAATGTAGTTGGAGTTGATGTAGCTTAGGTCAATTTATTGTGGCATGGACCTGCAATGGATCAACAGGAAAAAACTTTCCCATTGACTTATCTTATACTTCTTGTTCTGGTGGAATACCAGAATTAACAGGAGTGTGATCTGCAGTCAGTTTAGTGGCTCTTCACTAGACCTGCTAAATCAACCTCTGGTTGATTGATCACCACAACATCAATTATTGTTCCTGCAAGTGTAGACATATCCTTAGTAACTTGCAGGAACATGCCCAAAATGCATAGCTCTAGGGCTAAAAATGCCAGGCAAAAATACTGAAGCCCTTAATTAAAAATAGAGATTTAAACAAAAGTAGCTTTGTATTGATCCTCAGCACTCTTGTTTTTCTCACTTTTGACAGTAATCATAGAGGGAAGGTCTGATGTCCTATAAACTCCTGTCCGCATCCTTCCCTGGCAAGATCTCAGTTCAGAAATATAGCCATCGAAGCTGAGGTTCCCTTCTGAATCATCACAGGAACGTGTGCCACTGTCTTCCAGTTTAACTCCATCCACATCAATTATTCTGTTTACAAATGTGGGATGATAATCCCTACCCCCAGGAGGATTAAGGCTTCTGTTGGTCTTTGTTTTGTGAGTGCTTTGCTCAGAGAAGTTTCCCGAAGCCCCTGGTGAATCTTTTTTCTTTCTGTGGTTCATACCTAACAAAGAATAATAATAATAAAACAAATTATGTATCTTCTGATTTATTGTAACCAGTTCTCAGTCTTACAGTCTTTAAATTACATTGGGCAAATTCTTCTCTCATGTCCTCATGGCAAGTAGTCAACCAGGTTATTCTGCTATTCCACTAGAAAGATTCACGTATTTATCAATAAGGGGGGGAAAATGCCAAAGTTTGGTACCTTCTGTGTGTCCCATAGGTGAATTTTGTCATAATTTAGTTTGAATCTTTCTAATCTAGAATAGCATTATCCAGTGTATACAAAAATGAGCATAGAGCAAATGATGCCTTAATTATTCAGGATGAATCTATATTGACTCCCCAAAATTTTTCACATGACTAGGGGCAAACCCAAAAGAGGAAGGATACAACATTTCCAGCATCAGCCAGAGGAGGAAAAAATAATGGAACAAAATGGGAGGACATTTCCTCATTTAATCACCTTGCTAAGATATTATTTTTACTCAGATAGAGATTTCATCTGTCCTCAGAAGTTGCAATTCACTTTATTAAGATGAAAGATGCCAATTATGGACAGTTAGATTTCAGTGTAAAACCCAGTGCAGCGTACAGTAGGATGAGAATTAATTTAGCTGAATGAGGGAGAACACACCTTAACTGTTTGAATAAAGCTAGACAATTCTTCATTGTGTTTGCTTTCTTAAACTAAAAGTTTAAAGGCGCTACTGAGAACAACATCCAGAATTCAGAGGAATGATTACAACTTGGGTCCTTTATCTGGAATTAACCATGCAATCTTATTATATCCCTGGTGCTTCTCTATCCCAAGCCTTCTCTATCCATGCTTTCTCATATTGTGCAATACCCAAAATCAGTACTGTACTTTGGGCTCAGCACTCATGCTGAGATTTTCAAAGGTATGCATATACTTGTAAAGTCATGTTAGCAAACATGTTAACATGTTTTAACTATATAATAAACATGATTTGGCCAAAATGAGAACTGTAACTACCCACACATCTATTGGAAATAATAATGCAAACCACAAAATCTTCAAACACCTTGGGATCAATATTTCATTTCAGAAGCTGAAGGAAGAGGGCCGTCATTTTACATGTGATTTTGAATGTGAAAGAGAACTTGGATGAAAGTGACCATGAAATGATAGATTTCATTATTCTAAGGAAAGAAAGGATTGACAGAATCAGAATAAGGAGAATAAATGTCAAAAAAGCAAACTTTAACAAACTAGAGAACTGGAATGTAATATCCCATAGGAAAAACATCTCAGAGAAAAAGTTGTTTAGGAGAGCTGGTAGTTTTCTTAAAAACAATCAACTATCCCGATGTAAAGGAAAGATGAGAAAAAATTCTAAGAGAGACACCAATATGGCAATATCAAGAGATCTTTAATGCTCTGAAAATCAAAAGTTCTTTAACATGGATAATAGCCTAGTGAATGGTAGGAAAGCAATATCTGTTGTATAGCTTGATTTTATTAAATCTTTTGACCTGGCATACTTCTAAGCAAAGTAGGAAAATGTGATTTAGAAGAAATAGTTGTAAAGAAAGTGCACAACTGGTTGAAAAACACACTCAAAGAGTAATTGCTTTCAAACTGGGAGGAAATAGCTAGTGGGATTTTGCAAGTGTCTATCCTGAGTCCACGGCTATTTAATATTTTCATTAATAACTTGGATAGTGGCGTAGAGAGTGTTCTTATAACATCTGCAGATGACACCAAGCTGGGGGTGAGAGTAAGCACTTTGGAGCACAGGATTAGAATTCAAAATGACTTTGATAAACAGAAGAATTCATCTGAAATAAGCAAGATGAAATTCAATAAAGATAAGTGTAAAGTACTACATATAGAAAAAAATAATTGTACAATCTACAAATTGTACAACTATGAAATAACTGCCTAGATCAGAGGTCACCAAACTGACCCCCCAACAGTTGTGGGGGAGAACATAAGAATGGCTGTTCTGGGTCAAACCAAAGGTCCATCTAGCCCAGTATCCTGTCTGCCGACAGTGGCCAGCACCAGGTGCCCCGGAGAGGGTGGACTGAAGACAATGATCAAGCGATTTGTCTCCTGCCATCCCTCTCCAGCCTCCGACAAACAGAGGCCAGGGACACCACTTCTATCCCTTGGCTAATAGCCTTTTATGGACCTAACCTCCATGAAATTATCTAGCTTCTATTTAAGCTCTGTTATAGTCCTAGTCTTCACAGCCTCCTCTGGCAAGGAGTACCACAGGTTGACTACACGCTGTGTGAAGAAGAACTTTCTTTTATTAGTTTTAAACCTGCTACCCATTAATTTAATTTGGTGTCCTCTAGTTCTTCTATTATGGGAACTAATAAATAACTTTTCTTTATCCACCCTCTCCACACCAGTCATGATTTTATATACCTCTATTATATCCCCCCCTCAGTCTCCTCTTTTCTAAACTGAAGAGTCCCAGTCGCTTTAACCTCTCCTCATATGGGAGCCGTTCCAAACCCCTAATCATTTTAGTTGCCCTTTTCTGAGCCCTTTCCAAGGCCAAAATATCTTTTTTGAGGTGAGGAGACCAAATCTGTACTTCAGTTAGTCTATAAGGTGTCACAGGACTCCTCTCCACTTTTGCAGATTCAGACTAACACGGCTACCCCTCTGATACTTCACGTCTGTACACAGTATTCAAGATGTGGGCATACCATAGTTTTATACAGGGGCAGTAAGATATTTTGTGTCTTATTTTCTATCCCTTTCTTAATAGTTCCTAGCATCCTATTTGCCTTTTTGACCGCCACTGCACACTGTGTGGAAGTTTTCAGAGAACTGTCCACTATTACTCCAAGATCGCTTTCCTGATTTGTCATAGCCAAATTAGCCCCCATCATACTGTACCTATAATTGGGGTTATTTTTCCCGATGTGCATTACTTTACACTTATCCACATTAAATTTCATTTGCCGTTTTGTTGCCCAATCACTCAGTTTGCTGAGATCTTTTTGGAGTCCCTCACAGTCTGCTTCTGTCTTGACTATCCTAAACAGTTTGGTATCATCCGCAAACTTTACCACCTCATTGCTTACCCTTTTCTCCAGATCATTTATGAATAAGTTGAAAAGGATTGGTCCCAGGACTCACTCTTGGGGGACACCACTAGTTACCCCTCTCTATTCTGAAAATTTATCATTTATTCCTACCCTTTGTTTCCTATCTTTTAACCAGTTCTCAATCCAAGAAAGGACCTTCCTTCTTATCCCATGGCCATGTAATTTACACAAGAGCCTTTTGTGAGGCACCTTGTCAAAGGCTTTCTGAAAATCTAAGTATACTATATCTACTGGATCCCCCTTGTCTGCATGTTTGCTAACCCCTTCAAAGAACTCTAATAGATTAGTAAGACATGATTTCCCTTTACAGAAACCATGTTGACTTTCGTCCAACAAATTATGTTCTTCTACATGCCTCACAATTTTATTCTTTACTATTGTTTCAACTAATTTGCCCGGTACTGAAGTTAGACTTACCGGTCTGTAATTGCCATGATCGCCTCTAGAACCCTTTTTAAATATTGGTGTCACATACCTCGCATTCAGAGGAGTGTGGCTCAGGCCAGCCCCCACAGCGTGCGGGCAGAGAATGCCACCATGTCTACATTATAAAGCTATTTCAAAATTAGTAAATTTGACTTAACTCCTGATTTAACAAATTCAAACTAGCATGTCCATACTATGGGGAAGCCTCAAAATTAGTCCGAGGCAGGCTCACTTAACGTGGATGCACTACCTCAGACTTCATAGCCCCAGAAAGCACTAGAGAATAATTAGTTCAAATTACTCTGGGGAGTAATTATTTCTAAATAGCATCACTGGTGCGTTCATACTACCATTATTTCGAAATAAGTATTTTACTCCTGATAAAAAGCAGGCATATAGATTTGAATTCTGAGGCTCGTTATTCTGAAATAATGAGCATGGTAGTATGGACACTCTACTTATAAATTCAACCTTCATGGGTTTATTTCAAAATAAAGTCCTAGTGTAGACCAGGGTTCAGAGTTTGTGTACTGTTACTATTCACTCATGCTTTTAAAAAATCTTCCCATGAAAAAGTATTTGCATATGTGCAGAGTGCACATTATTTCAGTGGATTTTTTGTTCTTTTATATGAACCATACCTGGAACTGAGAATCAAATCTAAACAAGGTATTTGGATTTCTAAGGTAGGGTTGTTTTTTTTTTTTTTTTAAATGCTGATGAAATATTTGACCAAAGTGCAGACATGTACAAGGTAACTGAACATAATTTGGTCATTCTACCCACCAAACACATGGCATAAGGCTCATGATTTCACAGTTTGAGGAAGCATAATCCTAATTAAAATATTTTAGGGTTTGTTGGCATAGTCACAACTTCCTCAAATGCTATACAGGCAGTCCCCGACTTACGCGGAGCCCACTTATCCGACTTACGAACGGGGCTTTTCTCGCCCCGGAGCTCACGGGCGGCGGGTCGCCACCCGTGTCCTCCAGGGCGAGAAAAGCTTCTCCCAGTCTCCCTGGTCTGCTGGGGGGGGTCCAGCAAAGCCGCTGGACCCCCCCCCAGCAGACCAGGGACACCCGAGCAAAGCCACCACCTGGGCGGCTTTGCTCGTTTGCCCGGGAGCAAAGCCGCCCAGGCAGCGGGACCTCCCCAGCAGACCAGGCTTTTGTTGCGGGATGCCTCGGGTAGAGCAGCTGGGGTGCTGCCGGGTTGGTCCTGTGGGAACCTACCGGGCAGCGCCCCAGCTGTTCTGTCCCACGCTCCAGATTCAGCAGCTGTTGAAACTGATCAGGCTGATTCCATGAAGCGGGGGGCAGAGCAACTCTGCCTCCAGCTTCCTGTAGTCAGCCCCTGGTCAGTTTCAGTGGCAGCAGCTGAATCTGGAGCCAGTTCCGACTTACATACAAATTCAACTTAAGAACAAACCTAAAGTCCCTATCTTGTACGTAACCCAGGGACTGCCTGTATAGTAAAAGAGAGCAAAATTTCAAGTACCTTGCTGACTCTGACACCAGGCAGGCCTGGGAATTAGTGCATTCCATCTCTGAAGACAGGGAGGGAGGATCAGATGCTCAGCTAGTGTAAATGAGAGTAATGCCATTTACTACAACCTGTTGTGCTGTTTTACATTAGCTGATGATCTGCTCCAAAATGTTTTACATTGTTTAACTGCAAGTCCTATGAGCAGAAGGAACACATAAATATGTGACACAATTCCTGTAATTAATTACTTAGTTAATTTGATTGGCACCCAAATCCAATCCTTTGTGGTAAGAAAAATGGTAGCTTAAAGATGCAGCCATTAATACTGATGATTTAATAGACAGCCTTCTAGTCTGAGTCCGTACTGAACCAATATGCTGCTAGAGGAATATTTCAACTGTGACTTAAAACAGAAAATCTTCTACTGCAATCATTATATCATGGTACTCATCTTAATCTTAGTGAGATTGACCTTTATGTCCTAGCTAAATTCTGATTTTGGTCATTAAATCCTGTATGCCTCAAATCATTTCTACAGTTTCATCTGGAAACAGTGCAACATTGTTGGGGAATAGGACTATAAGCTGTTAAACATCCCAGAGATGGTTGACTTTCAGCGATGATGAAATGATCCCCAGACTGATCTATAGTTTGCACATTATATTATTAAGTGCCTTGGGATTTTTGAGATGACATTTTTTAAAATTTAAGATTGTTTTTATAGGACTGCTTCAATTTAATTATGTAAAGCTCTCCCATTTAATTATGGTGAAAACACTCAGTGGTGTCTGTGATACAAAGGTAAAGCACATGATGATTTGTCCTTTGAATAAAAATGAAAATTTTTAAATTCTGGTGTAATCCCACATGGGGATTACTAGTTATTAAAAAGTCTGTGTCTGCTTTCAAACAGAGAATTGCCACAACAGGTTAAAAAGGGCTTTGTTTTATTTCCTGGAGACCAATAACTGTAAGTGAATTTATTAACAAATTGGGGGAAATGGAGGTCTCAGTCAGCAAAAAAAGGTAAAAAAAAATACAACAGGCTTTGTAATCCTGCTGTGGAGAACTCTCTCTACAAGTAAAAAGGGTATTTGAGTCTCAATAGCTGAGACTGCCAAATGAAGGGGACATTATATTGGTAGATTTATTTAGAACTGAACGGAGAACACCAATTGTCTTCAGAAACCACTCAAATATTGGTGGCTCTTAAAGTGTAAGAAAAAGAAATGATTGAGAACAAGGTTTAGCCCATGAAATGCGAGGCAGAAAATAATCTAATTTTAGAGAATTTAGTATTCAAAGTAATGTTGTTCTTATTCAAATAATCAAAACACACTTGTATGTGAAAGAAGAAAACAAGGGATTTGAGAAGTAAAGATTTCAAAGACTTCAATACTTAGTTTTCAAATTATAACATTGTTTACATTAATTGTAATACATATACTTCCTAAACTGTACTACAGGCCAATCTGCTTCCTTATCTGTTCATAGATGTGTGCCTGCAGCTGCATTTATTTCAATAGGAGCTGCCAGCATCTAAATGCAACTTCTGACCTTATTTAAAGGACTTCTATTCAGGATATTAAATTTTCTCCTCACAATTTGTAATTGTTAGTCCATATCTATTAACATGTATATTACAGGATCTAAACAAATACTGTTATGCTAAATAAATGAACCAATATTAGGACATTTAAATATATTAAGGTTAATGTAATATTTACATTTTAATTGCATTCAATTAAGCCTGTAAGTTTCTACAAAGGTGGAATATTTTAAAAATAATAAAGAAAATCAAAGCTTAAAACCAGTCTTGTATAACTAGGTATAGAATTTATTACTTCTGAAAGAACAAAGATACAAAATACATGTGAAAACTACATAAAGATCTCTACAAAGTAAAAGTAGAAAGAAAGAAAAAGTGAAAGTACAGCAGTTATACAGAACCGTATGGCATGCATTAAAATATTGTAAGTTCATAATTTTTAAGTGCAAATTCTCTCATATCAACTCTCACTGAGAAGGATGCAAGTTGAACTCTTTTACGCTCATCAAAAGGACACTGACACAGATATATAAATATTTACATAAACGTGTCTTATATACACTTTGTGTGTTCTCCTTTGGAGGCAACTGCATTACATGTTTGTTTAAATTTTGATTTGAAGAATTAAAAGTGGCAGCATTTATAGAACATTTTGCAAATACTATTAAGACTGAGTTTGTTTTGTTTTTTTAAGTGCAGCAGGATGCAATAATTCACATTGCCATTTATAAGCATGTAACAATCAAAAAATATTTACAAATCATTGGCAGTACAGATAAGGAACAGGATCAAATACTCTCTGTAAGATAAATAATAACTGAAATGTATATTTTCACATCATGAAGAAATGTGAAATAAATCATAGCACTGAAACATGAAAAGTAACTGTAGAACAGATACCTTTTGTTATATTTTTCATTAAAGAGTACAGAACAATGACTGTAAAATGTAAATACCACAACACCCATAATCTACCACTTCTTATTTCTGGTAATAGCAATTATTATGAGTTCATATTCATGAAGAATAATACTGATCCATGATACTGCTGAAACTTATGTTCTAATGTCTTCCATTTTCTTAAAAATGGTCTGCTAGGAAAAGCTGGTTCAAATATGAAAACTTTGGTAACTGTAGGCTAGGTGCAATCTAGTGCTTTGGGTACCAAAGGAGAAAAAAAGAAAGGGTATAAGGGTTATGTTTTTAGACAAAAATATAATTTATTAGATAAAGATAAAAAATATTCTAGGTTTATCCTGTTTATGTTGTACTGTAAATAGTACTGCAATTTTCAACATATGTTTAGTGTTCTTTTTATGGCACTAGAACTTCCAAATGTTTAAAAAAAAGGTGATCAGGAGTAAATAATTAAACTTGTGATTTAATCTCATTATTACTAATGGTTCAAAAAATGTGGACTGAATCACTGGAAAACAGGTCAGATACTGTATTTATATTTAACTATAGCATAATGTATGTGAGAAAACAGTAAATTATTTAATTATAGCAAATATTGTGTGTATTTTTAACATGTGCATTAAAGTCCCACACTAAAAAGTCAGTTGCATTTTTAGCACACGTGTACTCAGCCCAAACAAAAATATGTTTTAAAAGCAACTAGAAATGTTACTCAATAGTGAATAAAACAAAACAAAAAATGAAAATAAAAAGGTGCAGATATTTTTATTTGTTTTAGTAATAAACAATGTAAAGAGAATGTGATTTTACATAAAAGGAAGGACTATTAAAAACTAGAAATACCTGAATTGGATCTTTGATATCCAGAATTTTCCTGATTACCTGTCAGTGGAGTTGGAGATGGATAGTTGGCTCCTGTGAGTTTACTGATGTCTGATAATGGTGTTGGTGGCAGTAAGGTGCTATTGGGGCTACTAATATCTCCTTCAGCCACAAGAGTCAGGTCTGCTACATTTTCATCATCTATAGTCTGAATGTCTTCAGCTTGTAATTCTCTTGATTGCCTTTTCCATATTGTATTGTTCTCCTGCACATGTGGAACTGGAGACAAAGGGGCACTAAAAGGAACATAAGTCTTCTGAGTGTTGAAAGTTGTCAAAGCAGACTTATTTTCTGAATGACCTGTTTTCTTAATTGAATTTTCATTACAGTTTTGCACAGATGCCAGTTTTCCACTTAACTGTGTACATTTATCACTTTTTGCAATTCTTTTGCTGAGGCCTTTAGAGCTCATTGGTGTAGATGAGGATGGTTCTGGTCCACTGGGAGGTAAACGAAGAAAATCAGGTAGAATAAGGTCTTCTTTCCTTAGCAGCCCACGTTGGTCATCTGCTCTGTTACTTTGAGCTTTGGATATGAGTTCAAAAAACTCTATTTAGAAGAAAACCCAAAAATGACAATTTTTTGTCAGACAGTAAAAACCATTAAAGTGTCAACAATTAACCAATGTATTCTCAGTGAAGACCTTCGGTTATTTTTAATTCTTGAAATAAGATCTTATGTTAATTAGGAACTTTTTCAATTGCACAATGTCCACAATCAGCATTATAATTAAGGCCATCAGGACTGCTATTGTAAGAGCAATTTTGCAAATTTGGAACAGCTGTATTTCACTCTGGGCTAAAATTCTGCATACCAAGTCTGCATCCTAAACATATTTTCTATTTTATAAATTAAAATTAATCTTTATATGTTTTTAATTATTATTATAAAACAAAGATCTGATTCTATTGAAATGTAAGAGACTGTAGGATTAGGATGCAAATTTGTATATTCTAGATGCCTCTTTTTACACCTCAACTCAAAAATAGTCAGCTCTCTGAAAATGTGTTAGTCTAGAAAGTAAATATTCCCCTTACAATGCTTTTTTCCCCATTTTCAATCTGGAACTTTTAGCCAAAACTTTGAATCTCACTGATGGAGTAGATTTAAGATGAAACCTCAGTTTAATCATAATGTTGTTTCGTGATTTAACATAATTTATAATATACTGTATGTAACTAATACACATTTAGGACAATTCATTATTTTTTTCAGAAAAGCCTCAAAACTTAGCAACAAGAAACTTTAGGCCCTGAGACAAGAGGATACGTCTCCCAAAAAAAGAAATAAGCAAATGACAACTTAATTACTTGGTATCAATCATATCACTGTTCAAAAATTGCTAACATGGGACTGTCTCATGCTCCCTTATTTAGAAAGAGGAGCAAGATTACGCCATGGATCAAGCTCCAGGAGCTATTTCTACCTTTATATTTCTAAGGATTTAAGTTCAAATTCATTTTAGGACCAAAGTGAAATCAATTTTGTGGCTTCAACCCAGTTTACACTGATTGTCCAAATCAAAATAATCAACAGATTTCATTACAAAACCAAAACATTTAGTGTTTTCATGACTAAACATAAATTCATGTTACATACCTAGAACTTACTTTAACACTACTTTTGGGTTGTTTGGCAGAAACAGTAGGGCTACATCTACACTGCCCAGTCTTGCGCAAGAACGTATGCAAATGAGGCGTGGCATGACTATCGCTAAGACTCATTTGCATACTTAATGCGCAAAACCCCCCTCTGGTGCAAGGGAAGTTCTGCCGCTTATTTTCAGGCAGAATGGCACTTGCGCAAGAGGAGTTTTTTGTGCAAGAAGGAGCAATGTGGACTGCTCCTTCTTGTGCAAAAGCCCCTTGCACAAAAATGGCAGCCCATTAAATATGAAAATGAGGCATGGCGATATTCATCACCATGCCTCATTTGCATATGTTCTCGCGCAAGACTGGCCAGTGTTGACATAGGCTAGAAGAGTTGTGTCAAAGTAATTTTTTAAGAGATTTGCAAGATGTTGAGTTTGAGTCTGGGGTATTCTATAGACCCAAAATGTAACTTTTGCCAAAGTTTTGCAAAATGGCAGTATGCACATCAAAACATAATCCATTTCTGAAATGTGTATGTTTTAGGCAAAACTGATTCTTCCTGAAATTTCAAATTTCATAAAGCTGAGATGTTTCATTTAAAATAGTCTACAACATTCAATAAACCTTTCCAAAATTTGCACCAATTTAACAAAATCAAAATAAAATATTAAAGCCTGGAATTCTGAGATTTTCAAATTATGTTAAAACAGGAGTCCAGTGGCACTCTAAAGTCTAACACATTTATTGGGGTACTAAAAGACTTACCTGACGTTGCTTGGGTCCTTAAGGTTAGGGAGCTGGTAGTGTGAGGGATGCAGGAGTCAGGGCCAGGAACTTGGGTATGGGACGGGAGGGCAGTGCAAGAGGCTGGGGGGTGCAAAATTTAGGGTTGAGGGATGAGGAGGGGCCCAGGGAAGTGGGGTCCCATACAGCATGGACCTTTTCTCTCCCCTCCCAGCCCTGCCTCTCCCCAGCCACCAGGGTCCTTTTCTGTTTCCCACTGGTGCTTCAGCCAAGGCGGAGGGTGGGAGGGAGAGGAAGGGTTTGGGACAAAGGGGCTACTTACCTTGTGCGCTGGCAGGCAAATCAGCGAAGTCTGCTGGCCACTCCTTTAGTGGTACAGCTGCCCCCAGTGGACACTGCAGAATAGTTCTCCCCTGTGGGCTCACTGCCCCCAGTGGCCACTCTCAGTATCACATCATAGACCAAGGGAGGCAGGCCAGTCCTCGCTTACGGACAGCCCCCCAACCTGAGGCAAACACTCACCATCAACTTCAGACCCCACAACACAAACACTAATCCAGGAACCTATCCCTGCAACAAACCCCATTGCCAGCTCTGTCCATGTATCTACCCTACTGACATCATCACAGGACCTAACCACATCGGCTGTACCATCAAAGGCTCATCCACGCGCACATCTACTAATGTAATATATACCGTCATGTGCCAACAATGCCCTTCTGCCATTTACATCTGACAAACTGGACTGTCTCTATACAAAAGAATAAATGGACACAAATCAGAAATTAAGAATGGCAACATCTAAAAGCCAGAGGGGAAGCATTTTTACCTCCTTGGGCACAGAGTTTTGGACCTGCAAGTTACCATTCTCAGACAGAAAATCTTCAAAAACAAACTACACAGAGACACTGCTGAGGTGGAATTCATATGGAAATTTGACACCCTGAACCAAAGTCTAAACAAACACATGGAATGATTCTCACATTACAATAGGCTATTTCCTCAACTTCTCACCACTGTTGGAGATAAGGCACATCCATTCTGATTTAATTAACACTAATGTCACACAGCCCCATTTTTAAATCCTTTCCCCCCATCTTTCTTTCTTTTTCACTTCAGCATCTGAGGAAGTGAGTTGTAGCTCATGAAAGCTTATGTTCTAATACCCTAATAAATGTGTTAATCTTTAAAAGTGCCACCGGACTCCCTGGTGTTTTTGCTGAAACAGACTAACACAGCTACCCTCTAAAGCCTATCAAATTATGTCATTATTTTACTCAGCCTCAATCAGAAAATTAATTTATAAGAATGGGTAAAACAAGCTACTAAAGTAGCAAAACAGAAATAAATCATTCAAAACCACATTAACAAGCAGCCATTCACAACAGGGGTTTCAGCTAAAGTACCTTCTTGAGTCCAAAGCTAGAGATACTTATTCACATATGTAAAGTCATTCATGTGCAATTCTTTGGATCAGGCCCTTTGTTTGAACATCTGGTGGTAATAATGATGAAATTTAAATTTTTGCCTGAACTAGACTATGTGTTTTAATTTTCACATTTTAATTTGGAGCTCATGGAGTAGGCAACTGTTTCAAATAATCGTTGAAGTTGGGAGGGGCAATATCTAAAGATACTGATCCTTAAAATGATTTTATTCCATCACATCCTGTGGATTTTATTAAATCTATTTTTTTTTTCACATCAGAAAACATACACGGGAAGGTAAATTCTGCTGTCATCAGTGAAATCTTCATGAAGTCATTGGCTCTCAAAGATATAATCTGGGGAAGAATTTGGCTCAAAAAATGCAAAATGACCAGTGATAGCACAGTCTTGTTTCTTGTACCATTTAGAGCTACTTTCTCAGAACTTTTATTGAATGAAAAGTAATCTGTTACTTTTCTTTCCCACCACCCCACAATCACTCACAATCACCACAACCCCTTTTCAAGTTCAGTGAAAGCTTTGTTATCCAGCACTTGGTTAACTGGAAAACTTGGCTAACTGGCATTGCCCCCAGCCACAAAACCACCACATCTTGAGGCGCATGCACCTAACTCCTTTCTGTCCAGCCAGATGGCTTGACGTGTCCGGCTTTCACAGAGTTTCTGATGGCTGGCACTATCTGAGGACATCATCATCAGAAACCTCCCTGCCCCTCAGCCTGCCTCGAGCTGCTGGGAGCCAGAGATCTGCAGGATAGCTCCCAGGCAGCTGGCCTGGTCATCTGCCTGCTGCTTAGGATGGCTCTGTGGCTCGGGAGGAAGGGTAAGAGTCACCAAGTATTCCCAAGGTGGGGAGATGCAGGTTGCCACAGTTTCTTCTGGGTACAGAGTGGGGGGAGAGCAATAAGTCTGATTATCCAGAACATTAATTAACCGACAACCCCCATTCTCCATGAGTGCCAGATAACAAAGCTTTCACTGTAATGGTAATTGACCATCACTATGGGTAAAATTTTCAAAAGTGCCTAAGTGATTTAGGAGTCTAAGTTTTCCTTTCAACCTAACATAGGTCGTTAGGATTCTTTTGAAACTGAGATCTAGGGATAGACTTTAAAAGTTAGTCAGGTGCCTAAAGGTGCATACAGACATCTAGTGTGCTTTTCAAAAGCTCTTAAGCATCTGACACCCATTGATTTTCTCCTCAATCCTTTTGAAAATCCTGACAGGCACCTATCTCATCTTAAAATGCCTAAATGTCATTAAGTACCTGCAGGTATGTTTGAAAATTTTATCTTAGACTTCAATAAATTAGCAGTTCACAGTTAATAACAACAAGCATATAAGAAACTTGCCTGTTATTTTCTTCATACAGTGATAAATGCATAGTAGTCCTTATGATTTCCACAGTCATAAAATGGAATTATCATTTTCCCTTGAACACTAATGTTATTACATATACTTAAAAAGTTGACATACCCTCTGCTTCGTCCAAATTAATTTTCTGATATTTTTTTCCCCCAATCTTTGCAAGAGATTCTTCTCTCTTTGATAGCCGAGCATCCCTAGCATTTTTTCCATTTTCGCCTTTTATTTTAATAGAATTAGACTTTCCTAGAGTTCTTCCCTCTCCCTGCATTAGAAGGAAAGTTAAAGTGCTACTTACAATTAGGATATACCACAATATGTGTGTAATAGATTCTAAGTGAATAAAAAGGTTATTTTATAAACAGATCTCTCTGATTTAAAAAAATACAACAAAGGTTATAGCTTAATCATAGCTTAATTATGACAAAAGAAGATTTAACACTATATACCAAAAAAGAAAAAAAATCCCATTTAGAAAAAACATTGCTTGCTCAGCAAAATGTACACTGAAGTAGGGGGTTAAGGCACTTCCCTTGGATTTCAGAGAAAGTTAATGGGTTTTGATAAAGATGACCCACTCAGCTGATAGAGGAAGCCAAGAATATAAAAGCCATAAAACATTCACTGCTACTCTATTCATGATCTCACACTGGTGAAAAAGCAGTATTAAACCCTCACAGATGAAGTCTGACAGAAAGAACAGGATGATGTATAGCTGCTGCCAATTCAGTTAGGTAATCTGGATACTGTTTTTAGCAAAGAAACCTGAAGCTTCTACTTTATGATGAGAGAAGAAAATAGAAAGTAATCTGTGTGGCAGAAATTATTTCAGAAAACTTACTGTAGATGCTTGATTTCTTGAAGTAGAAGTTACAACTGTACTTTGTTTAACTGATGTGCCTTTTTGTCTGTCTGTGAACACTAAACATAAAAATGTATTTTATAATTATAAATGTATCACTTCAGCATAATATTCACTTTTAAAAACACAATGGCACATAAAATACCCCTGCTCTGAGGCCTCCTAGAAGAAGTTTTAGCAAAACCAAGGAAACTTGACATCCTCAATATTTTTAAGTTAAATCAAGCAGAAAGCAGTGTGGTCTTTCCTTGATTTGCTAGTGCTCTCAGGGCATGTGCATTAAGAGTTTTTATACCTTTATTCAAAAAATGGAGAAAAGAGTCATAATGGTAATGGGAAGACATTCTTTCTCCAAAATATTCGTAAGTCATTGAGTACAACAGCTGTTAAAAAATAAATGAAAAGCAACGAGTGAGGAAAAACCTATACTAAGCTTTCAATTTTCTTGACTTGTGTGATGGCATAATTTCACTAGATCTTCACTCATAGAGTTAAGTATAGATGAAAACTGCGTCATTTATTAAAAACACCAGATGCAGAAAAATCCATTAAGAAACCCCCAAAACCGTTTCAAATCTGCTTTGAGGATCTCCATTTTCTCTCCATACACTGTTAAGGCAAGCTCAGGATTAGTTTAATTTATATGAGATTGCCTATGCTGATTCTCTGCTGCTCAAGGATCGTACGTGTACTGGGAATGATTCTTATTTACACATGTTTAATGCTCAGAATAAGCTGGCAGTGTAGACTGAAATTGCTCATTTGTGCTTACATTCTATATAACATTACAAATAAGACTATACAAGTATTAAAGTAAATTACGTGTTGCTGTCTGTCTCTCTTTAAAATGCCTGGACAGATGATTCTGGTCTTTACAAAGTGATACAATCTGACACATACACACCTCAGCTCACTTTATTTAACTTATTTTCCCTGTGATATCCACCATTCTAAACACATTGAATTTAAAGTAATTTTGATCTAACCTAAATGCATTAACAAAATCATATATCTGAGACATAAAGGGGGACACTAATGGTATCTTCCTTTAGAGGCCTTTGGCCTGAATCCAGTAACGGTCAAGAGTGACAAAAAATAATTATCTAACTGTTGCTCTCTGGTCAATTGCAAGTGAATTGAGTCTCAACTTCTATTTCAGAGAGACCAACCACCTGAAAAATCACAACTGGCACTCTTTTCGCCAGTATCTACAGAGCCTAAGGATTGCATAGAGATACTGACTACATCATCTTCTTACCTTACACAATTCATCGCTCCAGCAGATATAGCTGATACCCTAAGCTATATCTGTTCTCTGGCTAAATAGAGATCTTCATGCTCCAAGGCTATGTCTACACAGCAGCAGGTGTTTTGGAATAACTGGCATTATTCCAAAATAACATAGTCTGCATCTATACTACAAGCAGTTATTTTGACATAATGTCAAAATAATGTCGAGCTGAAGGACTTCTTACTCCAATTCCTGTAACCTTCATTTTATGAGGAGAAAGGGAAGTCAGAGGAAGAGTGCTCTCTCTCTCAGACTTCCTGCTTTATAGACAGAGCCAAAAGCCGAATTAAGCTATTTCGACTTAAGCTATGCAATTGACGTAGTTCAAATTGCATTGCTTATTCCGGTTTTAGCCCTGCTGTGCAGACATGCCCTAATGAGGAAGTAGGTCTGGCCCACGAAAGCTCATCATCTAATAAACCATCTTGTTAGTCTTTAAAGTGCTACATTGTCCTGCATTTTGCTAATGAACCAAGTGTTTGTAGGTTATTACGCAGAAAAAATATTTTTAAGAGTTACAATCTTTGCTCCATGAACACACTGGGGGTATGTCTACACTGCCACCCTAGTTCAAACTAGGGTGGCTAATATAGGCATTCAAACTTGCAAATGAAGTCCGGGATTTAAATATCCTGGGCTTCATTTGCATGTTCCCGGGTGCCGTCATTTTTAAATGCCCTGTAGTTCGAACTACCTGCCCGCGGCTACATGTAGCACGGACTAGGTAGTTCCAATTAAAGCTCCTAATTTGAACTACCGTTAAACCTCCTTGCAGGAGGAATAACGGTAGTTCGAATTAGGAGCTTTAATTCGAACTACCTAGTCCGTGTCGCATGTAGCCGCGGCAGGGAGTTCAAACTATGACGCATTTAAAAATGGCGGTGCCCAGGAACATGCAAATGAAGCCCAGGATATTTAAATATCCCGGGCTTCATTTGCAAGTTCGAATGCCTACATTAGCCACCCTAGTTCGAACTAGGGTGGCAGTGTAGACATACCCTGGGATATTCAAACACCAGCCAATTTAACAGATGAAAAGTTACCCCTTTAACTTTATTTTCCATTCTAGTCTATTAATCAAATCCTTCTTCCTAACACCATTTACCTCACATACATATATTTTTCCTATGAATGTAATGTTAGGCTTAAAGAGGTTCATTAAGCACTTCATAGAAACTTTCAGAATCTCTTACCTCGTCCCTTTGTTGGCTCTTTTTCATCTAAAACAACCCGTTGACCATCCAGATTAGATATAGGGACACCAAGATCTAGTGGTTCCTGCTCACCATTCTGAAGTTAGATTGCAGTTTGTGTACAATAGAGAAAAAAAAAACTTGTATTTACAACTTGGCATTTAAAAGCTCAGTTATGTTTCATTGTATCACCAAAAATTCTCAGCTTATCTTTTCTATAATTTTCAGACCAACACGGTGCCTAATTGTTTTGACCATAAGGGACACAAGTCATTTATCTGTGGCATATTATATATTGACCAGTCTGACGATCCAATGGTAGACCTATATGCTGTCAACAATCTGAAGCTGATTTCTGTGCTCTCCAGGCAAGTAGGAACAACCGTTTTAATTGCTCTCAAATGACACCGTCTAGCTGACAGAAGTAATGGACGATGGAGAAGGCTGTGTTCAACCTTGGGATGTTACGGTCTGAAATGAAACCTTTGAAAAGGGACAGGAATGGGAGGCTCAGAAGGACAAGACAAGGCAGGCCCAGACAAAGCCATAGTCAAACTACTATGAATGAAGTCTCTGAACATTGCACAGAGAAATACATTTTCATACACAAATATGAGCCCAAACTAAATTTCTTGAAACATCATATACTCTTTTCCATATAAGCAATAATACACATTTTTCACCAAAAGATACTTACTAGTTTTGCCACAAGCTCATTAAGATTTAAGCCATATTTTGCAACTACAGGCCGTAGAACCTCCGTTACTGGCTTAGTGGGTTTAGCCTTCAAACCAACTGATCTATTGATTGGTACAAGATCCAGCCTGAAATATATCAAATGTTGGAATAAGTGTTTGCTATTCAAATAAACCAAATGGGGGAAAGTTTATAATCTAATCTAGGAATCAAATAAAGTGAATTCGGATATAATTCATTAATAAGAAAAAATCCTCCCCGTTCTTGTACAAGAACAAAACACCTTCAGCACAGTGGAATCATTGTTGTTTCAGTTCATAGAACATGAGGAAAAGCCAGGAACCCACATACATCTGTGGTGACTCTTAGGCCTTGTGTACACTAAATGGAAGATCACTGCTGCCATGATCAATCTTCCTGAGTTCAATTTAGCAAGTCTACTTACTAAATGGAACTCAGAGGGAGCCCCTGCTGACGTCCAGTACTCCTGCTTTTGCAAGGAGAAAAGAAAGCTGATGAGATCATTTGTCTCTTCCCCTCCCACTGTGGGGACACTGCCAAGTGGCTTAAGGTAAGCATATTCTATGTAGTTGGAGTTGCATACCTTAAATTGTGCTGCAGGGTCTAGTGTAGACCTGGCCTTAATGTAGTGGCACAGAGCCACCAGTCCTTCCCCCTTTCCCCAAATCAACCCTGGTGGCTTGGTTCCCACCAACTCAAAACACATGTGGATGCAGGAAGTAATCCATTTGGTCAGTCGCTGGGAGGGAATGGGGGAACTTCCCCCCTCCACATTCCACATAAGCCACAAATAGTTCTGTACAGCTGCAAAAGTCAAGCGTCCTCTCCAGGTAAAAAGCCAATGCCCAACACACATCCAGTGTGTGGAGGTGCCTCTCCTCATTGTTCGCATGAGGCTTCGGGTAGAAGACTGGCAGAAAAATGTCCTAGTCCACATGAAAAGCAGAGACCAACTTGTGGGGAAAGGAGCAACACTCTTTCCTGAGGGTACGTCTACACTACAACGTTAATTCGAACTAACTTAGTTCGAATTAGTTAATTCGAACTAAGCTAATTCGAACTAACGCGTCTAGAACTAAAAACTAGTTCGAATTAGCGTTTTGCTAATTCGAACTAGCAAGTCCACATTGAGTGGACCCTGAACAGGGCTTAAGGATGGCCGGAAGCAGTGCCGGCAGGGCATCAGAGGAGGACTTAGAGCGTGGAGTTGCTGTCTCAGGCTAGCCGAGGGCTGCGCTTAAAGGGTCCTGACCCCCACCCCGGACAGACAGTTCTAAGGGGTGCCCCGCTTGCAAAGCAGTCCTGGCTTGGATTGCCCGGAGTACCCACACTGGGCACATCACACCACTCGGCCATCAGCCCGGCTGCACTTGCCGCAGGCTGCCATCTGGGGAGAGGGGGCAATCGGGGAGCTGCAGGAGAGCTTCCACCCCCAGAAGCCCGCAGAGCCAGCCCAGTCCTCCCCACTGGGGGCTCGTACCCCATTCCTCCCTCACCTCCTTCCACTTACCCCTCCCTAGCCCCCCTTCTTATTGATGTACAAAATAAAGATAACGTTTCTTCCAACATTGACTCTGTCTTTATTGAACAAAACTGGGGGAGACTGGGAAAAGGAGGTGGGAGAGGGGAAGAGAAAGGCTGGGAGAGGGGAGGGCAACTAACATGATCAGGGGTTGGGAACAGGTCCCAGATGAAGAGAGGCTACAGAGACTGGGACTGTTCAGCTTAGAAAAGAGGAGATGGAGCGGGGGCAGGATAGAGGTCTCTAAAAGCAGGGGTTGGGTGGAGAGGGTGCATTCAGAAAAGTTCTTCATGAGTTCCCATAAAGAAGGACTAGAGGACACCAAAGGAAAGGAATGGGTAGCAGGCTTCAAACTAGTAACAGAAAGTTCTTCTTCACAAAGCAAAGAGTCAGCCTGTGGAACTCCTTGCTGCAGGAGGCTGTGAAGGCTACAACTAGAACAGAGTTTAAAGGGAAGTGAGATCAAGTCATGGAGGTTGGGTCCATGGAGTAGTCTTAGCCAGGGGGTAGGAGTGGTGTCCCTGCCCAAAGTTTGTGGAAGGCTGGAGAGGGATGGCACGAGACAAATGGCTTGGTCACTGTCTTCGGTCCATCCCCTCCAGGGTCCCTAGGGTTGGCCGCTGTCGGCAGACAGGCTACTGGGCTAGATGGACCTTTGGTCTGACCCAGGACGGCCATTGTAAGCTCAGGGCTCAGGGTCGGGGGTCTCATGCACACCTGCTCCTGGGTGGCCAGGCTGGCAGCTCTCCTGCCCTAGACGGCCACTTTCCTGTGCCTAGTGCGGAGATCGCTAGCCCAGGAAGGTGCCCGCCTCTTGCGGTCCAGGGCAAGCTCCCGGGAGCCACCAGCCTGGTCCCGGGAAGAGGGGGTGGGCTGGGGAACATCGGGTGGGTTGCTCTGTGCCGTGCCAGGTTCAGGGTCTGCTGGCTGGGTGCTGGCAGGCTTGCACCTGGCATGGGCACCGTAGCCAGCCCGTGCCCCTTTAAGGGGTCCGGTGCCGGGAGGGGGGCATAGAGTTTCCCTGGTGTTGGCCAGAGTGGCCACCAGGGAAACCTGGGGAGGGCTAGCCTCCCACTAGTTCGAATTAAGGGGCTACACACCCCTTAATTCGAACTAGTAAGTTCGAACTAGGCTTAATCCTCGTAAAATGAGGTTTTCCTAGTTCGAACTAAGTGCTCCGCTAGTTCGATTCAAATTCGAACTAGCGGAGCGCTAGTGTAGCGACTATGAATGTTAGTTCGAACTAACGTCCGTTAGTTCGAACTAACATTGTAGTGTAGACATACCCTGAGGGAGCAACACTCTGTGTGTAGTGGAGTTCAGGACCACTCCTATGAATTCTATCCTCTGGGTAGGCACCAAGAGGGATTTCTTTTTGTTTATTAGGAGGCTGAGCAGATGGTACGTGTCCAAAAGGAGTTGGAATGTTGCTCTGGTCCTTTTGTTTCAATAGGCCCTTGACAAGCCAGTCAGCCAGGTAAGGTTACACCTGAATGCCTTGATGCCTCAAGTATGCCACCACCACCACCATTCATTTGGTAAAGACCCTGAGGGCTGTAGATAGTCCAAAGGGCAGGATTGCAAATTGGAAGTGTTTCTTTCCAATAACAATTCTCAGGAAGAGTTTGTGGCCTTCGAAGATGGCGACATGGAAGAACACATCTTTGAGGTTGAGGGTGGCATACCAGTCCCCAGAATCCATTTTGGGAATGACAGTGGCCAGGGAGACCATATGGAACTTGAAGAAGACCAGTTTAGACTGTAGGCCCCCATTCACCTTGTGGATAAGGGAGTAGCAGGAGTAGAACTCCTTGTTCTCGATCTTCGGCAGGACTCTCTCCACTGCCCCATATGGAGCAACTGGAAAAGCTCTTGTTTGAGGAGCTGCTCATGAGGAGAGTACCTCCTGAAGAGGGCCAGGAGCGGGGATGGAAACGAGTCTAGAGGAGAGCTGGAGGATGTAGTCATGTTGGACTGAGGCCAGGACTCAGCGGTCCAACGTAATTTCCCTCCATGTTGGAAGGAAGGGACTGAGCATGGAAGAGAACGGGTGGGCAGCGTTTTGGGAGTCCACTATGTCATCTCAAAAAGAACGCTTGCCCTGGGACTCTGCCTGGCTGGTTGATTGCTGTCCAGGTGAGGGGTGATGATCCTGTTTACTCTTTGGAGGCTTAGGGCATGAAGGGGCCCTCTCTGGGCAAGAATATTGGTCCTTTTGCTGAGAGGCCTGCAGCTTGAACTGTTTCCTCTCAGATCTGGAGACGTAGAGGCCTAGGGCTTTTAAGGTTGTACTCCCTTTTAAGGGAGTCTTTGCGCCTGTGCAACTTGGTGTCCCTCTGTTCTGTGAACAGGGCCCCTGTGGTGAATAGCAGGTCTGGACTGAAGTTCCGTGCCTCCAGAGACAAACCCAACAGGAGGATTCAGGCTGCCCGCCTCATACAAATGGCAGATGCCATGGAGCAAGCTGCCAAATCTGCAGCAATAGATATCACTTGTAATGCCACCAGCACCACGGAGGAAACTTCCTCGACAAGGGCTTTGAACTCCTTGCAAGAAGTTTCAGGCAAGGAGGCCTTAAACTTTGACGGTGTCCTTCAGGTGTTCACATTGTACGTAGCGAAGAAGGCCTAGTGGTTAACCACCAGCAACAGGAAACTGGCTGAAGAATAAATCTTCCTACTAAACAAGTCCAGTCATTTGGAGTCTTTATTCTTGAGGGTGGATGCTGGCTGGCCCTGGCATTCCCTATGGTTCATTGATTCCACCATGAGGGAGTTGGCGACGGGAACGTATGAAGATTGTTGTGACCCCCGGGACAAAGTACTTTTGCTCTGCCTTCTTGGCTATTGGCAGAATGGAGGATGGAGGATCTGCCAGAGCACATTGGTGATTTAAGCAACTGCCTCATGCAGGGGCAGCACCACTGTGCCCGGGCCTGCCTGGCTCAGTACCCTGAACAACAAGTCTGAGGACTCCTGCACATGCTTGGCTTGCAGTCCCAAGCCATTATCCACCGTCCTTTGAAGGTTCTGTGGGGCTTTGACTCCTCCTGGGGTACTGCTGGGGAGGAAGCCATGATCGCCTCATCTAATGATGAAGAAGAGGAGGCCAGGACCACCTGGGTTTCTTCACCAGGTGGTAGCTGGTCACCCATACACGCCATTTGTTGAGGGGGGACTGGTGTGCCCAAGTCCCCGTGGGACCCACAAGACCTTGGCAGCACTGAAGGGGCCTGGGATGCTCTGGTGACAAAGTGGGTAAGATGGGGCTGAACCAGGAAGCTCCAGGGAGGACATGGACACCACTGTGCCTGCCACTGAGACAGTGGCCACAGCATGCCCTACGACAGTGCCAGCAGTAGCATTGTCTGTTAGGCTAGGGGAATGGAAGCTGCCTCTGATACTACGCTGCAAGAATGGATGTTCACCGATGCCCATGAGGATGAGCAGGAACAGTGGCTCTTCCAGTCTGTGGGAACTTTGATTGCCCAAAGAACCACTCCTGAAGTTTGGGGGACGGAGGCTCCACAGCACCAGGACCAGAACCGGGAGAAACAGGACATGCCTCTGCGGCTAGATCAATGAATGGTGAATGGTGCCCGTGCCATGGCAAGGGATCCCTTCAGTGGCATGGCGAGTAAGGAGATTCACTATCTACTTGACTCCTTTGGTGCCAGGGGGCACATGCTTGCACAGTTCTATGCACTGACTCTGGTGATGCGAAAGATGCAAGTCGTGCCCCAGTCTCTCACAAGAAGACCTCTGGGGACTTTGTGGCACTCTCCTCTCAGACACTGATGGGAGAGCAGGACACCGGACTGTGCCAGGAGATCAGGGGCCAAATAGTGGTTTATCCTGGTGTCAGAGCCTTGTAGGTATTGGAGGTGGTACTGGCATGGTTCTTATGTCCTGCATGGCCTGAAAGCCCTCTAGCATGGAGGGAAGACAGATCTCCAGCATCGACAGTGGTGACCTGGACACTGGGTTCAGTGTCTTCTGAAGCTTCTCTGGCCTGTCTGCTGGCGGGTGGCTTTTCTTCCCCTTATCTTTATGAGGGGCTTTGTCTCTGCCTGGCTTCCTAGCAGGTCTAGCCAGGCTGCGGGCTACGAATGGTGCTGAGCCATCAATGCTGGCAGTACACTGTGCACCAAGCCTGACTTCAACCACTGATCTGGTGGTGCTAGTGTAAACTCCATTAAGAGCACTCTGAGACAAATGCTACACTCCTTAATGGCTCTGGGATGGAAGGACCTGCAACTGCAACACTTGCAGGTCACTAACTGGCACAGGCCTGCGACATGCAGCACAGGCTTTGAAGCCGGGGGAGTGGGGCATGCCCTGTCCTTCAGGCAGAGTCTTTCATAGCTGGTAAAGATTAACAGTTCACTGGTACTTCGCAGTTTGTTAATGGAGAACTGAACCATCACGTGAATCCTAGCGTGTAATATCATGGTCATGCCTATTACCATATGCCCCACATGTTGGAGGCAGTAATAGAGATGTAGCCATGTTAGTCTGGTCTTGCTGAAACAAAAGACAGGACTATGCAGCACTTTAAAGACTAACAAGATGGTTTATTATGAGCTTTTGTGGGCCAGACCCACTTCCTCAGATCAAATTGTGGAAGAAAATTGGCATGACCATACATAAGTTGGAGGCAGATCCTCACCAGTATTTGTGGGCTGCACTGAATGGAGTCTGAGTGAAACCAAGGTTAGAAACCTGTGCTGAGGTAGGACTTTGGCCTGTGAAGTGTCAAGGTCAATCCCAATGAATTCCAGGTGTTGCACAGTAGCGAGGGTTAACTTCTCAGTGCTGATCTGTAGACTCAGTTCTATAAACAAGTTTATCATAGTGTTGATGAATTGGTGAGCCTCCCAGAAAGATTGGGCTCTAAGGAGGCAATCCTCCAGATACAGGTAAATCATTATTCATTTTGGCTGTGTCTACATTATTCCTTTTGGCAGTACACAGGCAATCCAGGAAATTTTTGGAGAATGTTGGGGATAACTTCTTGACACAGGTGCTGAAGGATCCGACCAGGGGCCGTGCGCAGCTTGACCTTCTGCTCACAAACAGAGAGGAACTAATAGGGGAAGTGGAGGTGGGTGACAACCTGGGAAGCAGTGATCATGGGATGGTAGATTTCAGGATCCTGACCAAAGGAAGAAAAGAGAGTAGTAAAATACACACCTTGGACTTGGTCCTGCCTTGAGGGCGGGGGGCTGGACTCGATGACCTCTTGAGGTCCCTTCCAGTCCTATTATTCTATGATTCTATGACTTCAAAAAAGCAGATTTTGACTCCCTCCGAGATCTGATGGGCAGAATCCCCTGGGATGTTAACAAGAAGGGGAAAGGAGTCCAAGACAGCTGGCAGTATTTTAAAGAAGCCTTATTAAAGGCACAGAAAGAAACCATCTCGACGCATAGCAAGAGAGGCAAGGCAAACATGGTAGGAGACCAGACTGGCTTACAGGGGAAATCCTTGGTGAACTTAAGCACAAAAAGGAAGCTTACAAAGAGTGGAAACTTCAACAAATGACCAGGGAGCAGTTTAAAGGTATAGCTTGAGAATGCCAGGGGGTTATCAGGAAGGTGAAAGTGCAAATGGAATTGCGACTGGCTAAGGATGTGAATGATAACAAGAAAGGTTTCTACAGGCATGTTAACAAGAAGAAGGTGATCAGAGAGGGTGTGCGGCCCCTAATGGATGAAGGAGGTAACCTAGTGACAGATGATGTGGGGAAAACTGAAGTACTCAATGCTTTCTTTGCCTCTGTATTCATGGACAAGGTCGGCTCCTGGACTTCTGCGCCAAGTGACACAAGATGGGATGAAGATGTACAGCCCGTGGTGCGTAAAGAACAGGTTAGGAACTATTTAGAAAAGCTAAATGTACATAAATCCATGGGTCCGGACTTAGTGCATCCGAGGGTACTGAAGGAGTTGGCAAATGTCATTGTGGAGCCTTTGGCTATTATCTTTGAAAAGTCGTGGAGATCGGGAGAAATCCCGGATGACTGGAAAAAGGCAAATGTAGTGCCCATCTTCAAAAAAGGGAAGAAGGATGATCCAGGGAACTATAGGCCGGTCAGTCTTACCTCGGTTCCTGGAAAAATCATGGAAGGGATCCTTAAGGAATCCATATTGAGGCACTTGGATGAGAGGAAAGTGATTAGGAATAGTCAGCATGGATTCACAAAGGACAAATCGTGCCTGACTAATCTGATTAGCTTCTATGATGAGGTAACTGGCTCGGTGGACATGGGGAAGTCAGTGGATGTTATATACCTTGACTTTAGCAAGGCTTTTGATACGGTCTCCCACAATATTCTTGCCAGCAAGTTAAGGGATTGTGGATTGGATAAATGGATGGTAAGATGGTTAGAAAGATGGCTAGAAGGCTGGGCCCAGCGGGTAGTGATCAATGGCTCGATGTCAGGATGGCAGTCGGTTTCTAGCGGAGTGCCCCAAGGCTCGGAACTAGGACCAATTTTGTTCAATATCTTTATTAATGATCCGGATGAGGGGATGGATTGCACCCTCAGCAAGTTTGCGGATGACACTAAGCTGCGGGGAGAGGTAGATACGCTTAAGGGCAGAGATAGGGTACAGAATGACTTAGACAAATTGGAGGATTGGGCCACAAGAAATCTGATGAGGTTCAACAAGGACAAGTGTAGAGTCCTGCACTTGGGACGGAAGAATCCCAAGCATAGTTATAAGCTGGGGACCAACCGGTTAAGTAGTAGTTCTGCAGAAAAGGACCTGGGGGTTACAGTGGATGAGAAGCTAGATATGAGTCAATAGTGTGCCCTTGTAGAAAGCTAATGGCATATTAGGTTGCATTAAGAGGAGCATTGCCAGCAGATCCAGAGATGTCATCATTCCCCTTTATTCGGCTTTGGTGAGGCTGCATCTGGAGTATTGTGTCCAGTTCTGGGCCCCCCACTACAAAAAGGATGTGGACGCATTGGAGAGGGTCCAGCGGAGGGCAACCAAAATGATTAGGGGACTGGAGCATATGACTTATGAGGAGAGGCTGAGGAACTTGGGTCTGTTTAATCTGCAGAAGCGAAGAGTGAGGGGGGATTTGATAGCAGCCTTCAACTTCCTGAAGGGAGGTTCCAAAGAGGATGGAGAGAGGCTGTTCTCAGTAGTGACAGATGGCAGAACAAGGAGCAATGGTCTCAAGTTGTGGTGGGAGAGGTCCAGGTTGGATATTAGGAAAAACTATTTCACTAGGAGGGTGGTGAAGCACTGGAATGGGTTACCTAGGGAAGTAGTGGAGTCTCCATCCCTAGAGGTGTTTAAGTCTCGGCTTGACAAAGCCCTGGCCGGGTTGATTTAGTTGGAATTGGTCCTGCCTAGAGCAGGGGGCTGGACTTTATGACCTTCTGAGGTCTCTTCCAGTTCTATGATTCTATGATACACTGGCATGAATTTCCGGAACTGCTTAAAACGGAATACTATTCCGTTTTCAGTTTTTCCGGAAAAGGAGCGTCTACATTGGCAGGCTGCTTTTCCGGAAAAGCCCTTTTTCCGGAAAAGCATCTGTGGCCAATGTAGACGCGCTTTTCTGGAAAAGACTACTGGGCTGTCTACACTGGCCCTTTTCCGGAACAGTGTTCCGGAATAAGGACATATGCCCGAGCGGGAGCAGAATAGTTTTTCCGGAATAGTGGCTGATTTTGTACAGTAGAGCGTCGTTGCTTTTCCGGAAATTCAAGGGCCAGTGTAGACAGCTCGCAGCTTATTCCGGAAAAGCGGCTGATTTTCCGGAATAAGTGGCCCAGTGTAGACACAGCCTTTGAGTATAAATGGTAATTACTACTAACCAAACTTTGAAAAACAGTCTTGGGTGCAAAGAAAGCCTGAAAAGGAGGAGTCTGGTAACAGTCGTGTTCCAAACAGGGAGTTAACTGGGAGCTGGTTAGTTAACCGGGAGCAAGGAGCTGGCAGGCAGCCCCATGGGGGACCAGGAGTGGGAGCCCCATGGGCTGGGGGCCACTTCAGCTGGGCTGGAGCAGTCCCTCACCAAGGATCCTGCTTAGCAGGTTAACTGATTAAATGTTAGGTTATCCTAACATTTAACTAGTTATCTGATTGTTAGTCTCAAAGCAAACAAGTGAGCTTATAGGATTGAGATGTGAAGGCAGGCTCATGGAGTTTGGGGGATGAAAACCCGTTTACCTATTCCAATACTCAAATGATCATCAATCAGGTAATCATCTTGAGTTTCTGAGCCTTGACAAACTTGTTGAGAGCTCTGAGGTCTAGTATGGGTCTTCAACCTCCTTTCCTTTTGGATATTAGGAAATGAGGACAGAATCCCTTGTTTCCTAGATGTTAAGGCACCGGTTCTATGGCTGCGTACTGGAGGAGGAAATCTATCTCCTGTCATAGTAAACTTTTATGAGAAGGGTCACTGAAGACAAATGGGGAAGTGAGTTGTGGAAGGGGTAGGGTAAATGAAATGAATCGAGTACTCAGATCAGACAATTACTAAGATCCATCTGTTTGATGTTATGCCAAATGAATATACAGTGATGGTGAGTTGTGTCAGTTGGATGTATCAGTAGTTGATGGCTATCATGAGGCACAGGTGCCAGATTGAGATGATCTCGATGGCAGAGGTGCCAAAGATACTAAGCAAGTATCTCTGAGCTCACCTAGGGGACTTCCCATTCTCTTTTTAGAAGACTTGTGAGAGGGGGTCCCCGGCCTATTTCTTTTACCTACTTTGACCAATGGGCTCTGCGAGGCTCCGTGGCTACATACACTTACGACAAACAAAGTGTTTCAGGCCTACCAGTGGCTTACCCAGGTGGGTCTGTGTAGCCAGACACGAACCCCATCTTGGTTTCCGCCCCCCCGCCAGAGAGCAAGAGAAAGGCAGTCAGCCTTTGATGCCCTGGGAACACAGGTGTGCTGCCTGTCCCTGACTCTACCATAAACAGAAACCAGACAGTAAATGGGCTAACTGACGACCCGGGGCCTCCTGCCATTCTGATGGCACGCCTGCACTGTCCCAGGAGAGGAATCTTCGCCCATCACATACCAGAGGTGCCCGTTGTCTGCATTTTCCCAGGTGTGAATTATGCTTTGCACCGTTCGTGGGAAACTTGGCATTCAAAGCCATTTTTCCTAATTGGCCACTTGAGACCAGGAAGAAGCCTACATGATCCAAGGGGTATAAAGAGGGGTATAGTAGCCCACCCCATTTGAGCTCCAATCATCTACACCTGCTGGCAGGTACTGATTGTCTCCCGAGGTCTGTGGGACGCCCAACCTGGCCCTACTTCTTCCCAAGGGATTGAGAGAAAGACGCTAGCCACGCCAAGTCTGGAACGCGGGGTGAGAATATATACCTGCTAGATGTCTATTTTGCATGCATTTAATAAGAGCTCAGAGAACCAAAGGGGTTTCATGGTACCTATAAGTGACTTCTTAGTGTAATTTCTGTCCTGTCCTTTGTAGTGGCTGTGTTATCTGTAACACAGCAGTAGCATTTAACAACTAAGTTTACCCTGTAACAATAAAATAGTAACTGTTTAAGCTTTAACCTGACTCCTTCAGTTGCTGTAACAGAACCAGGCACAATTTAAAAGAACTTCAGCCGGTCTTAAGGGACAGATATAGGGAGAGCTTGGGCGTTTGGATTTGTGTCACTCCCAGGTGGCAGATCCGTTGGGGCACTTCTCAGCCTCCCCCAGGCTGCCTGCTGCGAAGGAATCACGGATTCTAGCAGCTAAAATCTGAAGTGTAATAAGCTCTCCCTGTAAACTTATTGGGGCGCTTGTCAACCTCCTCCAGGTTGCCCGCTGCAAGGGACCCCGGTCTCAGCAGTTGAAGTCTTGGTTGTATAGCACACACACACACACACACACCACTCACTGCTCTGACTGTCGGCTGACAATCTGCGACCCAACTTTTACATAATCTAAATATGCTCAACTGTTTCCAAAAAGTGCTCAACA
The DNA here is from genome assembly GCF_049634645.1 of Pelodiscus sinensis. NCBI lineage: Eukaryota > Metazoa > Chordata > Testudines > Trionychidae > Pelodiscus > Pelodiscus sinensis. The sequence continues at coordinate 116,229,982 of NC_134715.1, forward strand.
CCTCACTGGTTTGGGCCCTTAACTTAGTTTTTGGTGGATTCATATAAGACTTGAATTAGATGGTGAATACTGTGGGAATGATTCACGTCCGCCAGGTGATTGGAATCAGAGAACTGCCTTAATACAGATGATCCTTTGATGTAGCTCTCTGTCTTTGTCAGATCTTGTCCAGAGCTTCTGGCAAAGGCTACACTTCATTTGAATGTGGCCTCAACATGAAAGGGAATGTAACTAGAGTGCTTATCCTCAGTCAGAGTTGCCTTGTTGCAGGTGTGACTCTTCTTGAAGTTCAGGAAGGTAGGCATTTCCCAATAAAAGTAAAAAGGGGAAAAAAAGTTTGTAATTTCATACACACACACATTATTTTAAGGGTAAAAAAAGAATGGAAGACTTACAACTACAACTTGGAAAAACTATCTAATTGTGAAGCAAACAGAAAGACAATTGTTTAAATGGACTTCTAACAGTGCTGTCTCTGGCCAGAGGTGGTTGAGAAGAAAATGAAGTGTTTAGAAGGAAAGAAAGTACATGACTGGGTCCAAAAGACATTGCTATCAAAGTTCTCCATTCATCAGCACACGGATGCAAGCACACCTATAGTGGAGCACTCACAGGGACACTACTCAAAGACAACTTAGGCCATTTGTTTAAGTGCCGACATATGGATATCTGAGTTTGTTTGACCTCACTGGTTTACATTAGACCTCATACAATTGTTTTTATTCCCTGGAATCATGTACTGTGTCTAATCTGGGTTTTTGAAAATAGCAAAGTCTATCTTGAATTTCTCTTAGATTATTAACGTGTTGGATATTGTGCATTACCTAAAAGGCAAATATTTCCAGATTTAAGAGGGTCTCAGATATCATTTATGATCTCATAGGCCTGGACTACTGAAGAAGGGACATTAAAGTACATTTCTGTACTCTTCTTTTCAGGAGGAATGACCATTAAATTTGATCTTGCATGTTCGACTTTCTGGCAGTGCAGACGTAGCACTGTGAAAGTCAACGTTCTTGGCCTCCAGGAGGTGTCCCACAGTGCCCTGCAGTGACTGCTCTGGCCACGACTTTCAACAATACTGCTCTCCAGATAAATACGAAAGGCCCCAGAAAAAATGAATTTCATTTCCCGTGTGGTCCGTGTAGCAAGCAGACCTCAAAGCAAGCAGTACACCTGACCATGAGATCAAGTTCCATGATCTCTGTGAGTTTCCAGGGTCACAGATGAGCATCAGCATGGAGCAGTGCAGTAGATCCTGAACCTCACTACTATGTGAGGAGAGGAATCTGATTTTCATAGAACTAGGAACGAGCAAAAGAAACTCAGATACCTATACCAAAATTGCAAAGGTCATGGAGGAAAAAGGATATGCCAGGGACAATCAACAGTGCCAAGTGAAAATAAAGGAGCTGAGGAAGTTGTACCAAAAGGCAGAGGAAGCAAATGGATGGTCTGGAGCATCATTGAAAACATACCACTTCTACCATCAGCTGCATGCAATCCTTGGAGGGGAGGAAGGAGGGCTTCCCTATACAGTCCATGGATTCCTCCCAAGATACTCAAGCAGCCTTGGGCAACAACATGGAGGACAGCATGGTGGGGGAGAACAGCCATCAGGCAAGTGGAGCAACTGAAGTCACAGAGAGTCAAGAACTTTTATAATCTTGGAAACAGTCTCCTTCTCCCAGGACTTCTCACAGTTGGGCATGGATCCAAGGGAGGACACTTTTGGTGAGTTCACATTTTTTACCTTGCTAAAAGTGGGTTGGATCTGTGGTGGCCACTTTACCTATAGCAGGGCACAGCTTGTTAACATATCCGGAGACAGAGAGGGAATCCTCCATGCACATCTCCATAAAGCTCTCATAGAGGAACTCTTTAATCCTTCTCACATGGTTTCTGGGGAGTCCATGGTAGGACACAGGGGGCCAAGCCAGCAGTAAGTGGTCTGGCATCATTGCAGCACATAGAATTGCAGTATAAAGGTCCAGAATTCTGGCCACATTCTGTCAGCGTGAACCGGAGAAGAGGATATCTAGTAACTTGGATGAAGCAGGAGAAACTATTAGCTGATACTTTTGCAGTAAATCTCCCATTTGCTCATCTCCAATGAAGCATGTCTTGAGCCCCTGTGTTGCCCTGCTGCAATGCCAGGACCCTCTCCGCCTCTCTCCCTCCCTCCTGCTGCTGAAAACAGGGGGTGCCAAACACACTGTCCCTGCCCTGCTCTGCCACCATGCATGGGTCCCTTGTCTCTGTCCATCCACAGGCTCGTGTCCCAGCCTGTCCCTTACTGTGCTTGCCACTAAACCATAACAGGGAGCACATAAGCAAGTGGCAGATTACGCTATGGGATGAAACGCGTGTGGAGCATGTGGAAAGGAGAGTGTGTGGGAAATGGGAAGTGAGGCACCCACTCCAGCCCTTGCAGATCAACATTCTCTCCTTACTGAGTTCTACAGACTCCTCTCCCAGGGGGCCTAGAATGCATTTTGGAGGGCAGGGGCCAAGGGCAGCATCACACTCAACCCCCAAGGATGGGTCACAAAGGAAAAGGCTGTCCTTCTTGCAATTATGATCACTCCCTGTCCCCAAAGCTCCCATCTTGGACTACTTTTCTGTCCCTGTTGTGTTTGCTCAATTAAAAACACACGATTTCTGAACAGTCTCTTTATTGCTTGTACTGAAGGGGCGGAGAGGTCACAGACAAGCACACTGAAATGCAGGGGCACCTCGTTGAGAGCAACATGTATGATTCTCAAAACTGGCCATTCATAAAGCTGTCTTTCAAATCCTCTGATTTGTACCATCCTTCGATGTGCTCACCTTATTGCCCTGCTAAATACAAGACTAGGCACTGTGCCTCAGCATAACATTCTGACAGATACATTTCCCCCTTGCTCTCACACATAGGCAAGGGGAGACAATGCCTCCCATGGCCTGTTTGTTTGTGGCCCGTGGTGTGGTTTGGCTCAACACACAGCCCGTGGGTGGATGCTAAAACAAAAAAGTAGTCAATATAATGGTCTTCTGTTGGTATACATTTTAGTAGTTACATTCCTGGACTATCATTGCTCTTTAAAAGTGGTGTCATGTGGGAGGGAATCAAGTAAATATTGCATTTTATTAATATCAGCCCAATCAACTTAAATGGGGCCTGTGTGTTGTGTAGTCTTGCCTTAATTTTTGTATTCATGCCCGTCAGTATGAAAGAAGTTATTTTCATATATTTACATGTATATGCAACCATACTTAAGTTGCAGTCCTTGGCATGTGCTGTGACTATCATTGTGGCCCTCGGGACTTCCAAAGTTGAGTAGCCCTGATCTAGATCATCTCTGATAGATGCTTATCTAACCTGCTCTTAAATATCTCCAGTGATGGAGATTCCACAACCTTCCTAGGCACGTTATTCCAGTGTTCAACCACTCTGACAGTTAGGAAGTTTTTCCTAATGTCCAACCTAAACCTCTCTTGCTGCACTCTACACCTAATGCTTCTTTGTCCTATCATCATAGGTCAAGGAAAATCTTTCCTCCCTCCTCCTTTTAACATTCTTTTAGGTACTTGAAAACTGCTATCATGCCTCCTCTCAACCTCTTTTCCAAAATAAACAAATCCAGTTTTTTCAGCTTTCCCTCATAGGTCATGTTTTCTAGACCTTTAATCAGAATTTTTGTTGCTCTTCTCTAGACTCTCTAAATTTCTTAACATCTTTCCTGAAATGTGGTGCCCAGAACTGGACACAGTATTACAATTTAGGCCTTGTCAAGGCAGTCTGCCGGAGCAATGATGACTAGGAACCACACAGGTAAGCCCGAGCCCTAAGACTCGCTCTAGCCCAGAGCTAGCTGCAGCACCCAAAACACCTCAGCCTTGTCCCTACCCCAAAGTCCACTTCCAAGTCCAGAGCCTGCACACCTCCTGCACCTCAACCTCCATGCCTGAGCCCTCCCCAAAGCTGGAGCCTCCTCTTGCATCCCATATCCTCGGGCTCACCCAAGTGTCCTCATCCACTTCTGCACCCCAACCACCTGCCTTAACCCATAGCCCCCTTCTATACTCAAAATCCTTCAACTCTAGGCTGTGACCCCTTCCTGCACTCCCAGCCTCATATCTCTAGCCCCACCCCAGAGCTGCTCGCACCCCCTACTCAGAACCCTTACATCTCAACCCTCTCTCCCAGACGAGCTCCTGAGCCCAGCCCATAGTCCACACCCCCTGCACCAATCCTGAGACCTCTCCCACACCCAGAACCCCATGGCCACACTCCCACCAATGAATTTTGTTATTTGCACCAATATAAAGATTATGTGTGCCTCATCACCTAGATATAGGTACACATAACAAAATTCATTGCATTCAGGGAAGGGAAAAATTAAAGGGAACACTGCTCACAACAAGTTTGGGGTTTGTACTGTGATTTGTAACAGTCTGCCCTAAGGTTGGCACTCACATTCATGGGCCTCTCCAGGCAATCTGACATTGTAATTTTACAGACAGAGAAACAGACACAACTCATCAAATGTTATTCTGTGTTAAACTCACTTCTATTTGATCACATGGAACATTCTGGTCCCCTTATATTAGCTGGAATGGAAAATTTCACAAAATGGTAATATTTTTTTCTCTTACCGAAATAAAGTCCGTTTTTCTAAACGCAGATCCCGAGAATCCAAGATGCTACTGTCTTGATGTAATACAAGTGGCTATAGAGCATATGGTTGGAACAAAAGAACAGAAAATATGTTACATTGGGAACATGTCATTTGTTATAGATCATTTAACAATATGTAACAGCTGTGCAGAACAAAAAAAGCAACTTTAAAATTAGCTCAGTAAGAAAGAAACAACCATTAATAAGCTCTGTGTGCATGACTATTGCTGTATTAATTTACAGCAAGCAACATTAGTTTCTCTTTTTCTCTGGCTAGTTTAAAAAAAAATGGCCCAAACCTGTGACGTTCTAAGCAAATCCCTAAGCCCACTAAAGTCAATGGGTATTGAGAGCTCTCAACATCTCATAGAAGGCCTGGACACTTAAGACATAAGGTGCTGAACAAACAGAATGACACATCAGAAAATAGGGTAAAATGATTTCCACAGAACGATTTTAAAGAACAGACTATTCTACAAGGAAGGCAAATAAATCAAGATTATAATTTCAGTTTTTAAATCTAGAATGGACATAAACACAAGACAAAATCTGCATCAAGCTCATAACTTTTTTGAACAATAGCATCTCTTTTACAAAGATATCCAATTGTGTCTTCAAGTGATAGCGAATCCATCATCTCACTTCATAAATTTTTCCAATGGTTAAATACCATCACTGTTTTCTGATCTGAATTTATCTAGCTTCAGTTTCCAATCACTGGATCTTGTTATACCTTTTTCCGTGATATTAAAGAGCTACCTATCAAAAATTTCTTCTCCAAGTAGATACTGTAAGCAGTTATCAACTTACTGCTTACATTTCTGTCAAACTAAACAGATTGAAATTCTTAAACTTCTACCTCTAGGTCATGTTTTCTAGAAGTCAAACCTTCCTAGAGCTCTCTTCTGAACTCTTTCCAATTTTTCAGTATCCTTTTTTTAAAATGTAGTATTAAAAATGGACACAGTATTCCAGTGATCTCACTAATATTCTTCCACTGAGCAACACACATAAATACTGTTAGTCAATGTGAAGTTTGAATACAAGAATGTTCCCCTACATAATCAATAATCCGATTAGTAAACCAACGAGGAAGTCTGATTTTTTTAAAAAGTTTAGGAAAATGTAGTACCTTGTCTCCTCCAACTAAAAAAAGGTCTACCGCGGCTATGTTAATGCCATGTTTCTCACAGAGCCCGGATAACATCTCTTTGACTGAGAATCCTGATTTAACAATCATTTTACAGGATGAGCCATCTGGAAGGTTTATACAGCAGTATTTTGAGGATTTTTCTTTATCAGGTACAGATGCAGAAACCCGAGAGACCTCAGACTTGTCAAAACAAAAAGGAAAAGTTAAGAGTAAGCACACCATATTACAGTACAACAAATCAAAATTAAACAAGGGAACACATTTTTAATAATGTCTGAAGTTTACCCTTTCTTCAGAATATTTCTATTACCAGGCAATGTTTTCAGAACTATTTTAATTTAAGACAAAGACACTACTACAGACCAAACATTGTGAATTTAATCATACTTTAAAAACAGTTGAATTTTTGGACAGTTTTGCTTTCAGAAAAAAACCTATCACATAACTTCAATATTTAAAGGGGGTAATGAGATGGAGCCTACCCTGTAGAGTAACTTCTTGTGAAAATACATAAAGAGTAAATAATTATAATAAAGTTTCTTAAATTGTAAATAAGTAACTGTCTACATTAGCTAATGTAACACTGATTTCCTAGATCAGTGGTTCTCAAACTTTTTTGGCCTGCAACCCATCCACTCAACACAGACCTTTCTGTGGATACAAACCAACCACCCATAATGACAAAATGGGTGCAGGAGGGGGTGGAGGTACAGGAGTGAAGCAACGGTGAGTGTTTCACTCACATGAGTGGTGTGGAGAGGGTGAATAAAGAAAAGTTATTTATTAGTTCCCATAATATAAGAACTAGAGGACACCAAATGAAGTTAATGGGTAGCCTATGGGTAGCAAGTTCTTCTTCACACAGCGCATAGTGAGCCTGTGGAACTCCTTGCCAGAGGAGGCTGTGAAGGCTAGGACTATAACAGAGTTTAAAGAGAAGCTAGATAATTTCGTGGAGGTTAGGTCCATAAAAGGCTATTAACCAGGGGATAGAAATGGTGTCCTTGGCCTCTGTTTGTCAGAGGCTGGAGAAGGATGGCAGAAGACAAATCACTTGATCATTGTCTTCGGTCCACCCACTCTGGGGCACCTGGTGCTGGCCACTGTCAGCAGACAGGCTACTGGGCTAGATGGACCTTTGGTCTGACCCAGTATGGCCATTAGTATGTAAGGGGACAGGGCCTAGGAGGGAGGCAGGGTACAGGGCAGGCTGAGTATGTGGGGGAGTATGGGTAGGAGGGAGGGTGCAGGAGCAGGGCGGGGAAGGGTCTAGCTGGGAGGCTGGAATGCAGGAACAGTCTGCCAGTGGAGGTCTGGCAGGGAGTTTGGTGCAGGAGCAGGTTGGGGGTACAAGGGTCTTGGCAGGAGGGGTGTGTGAGAGAGAGATAGGGAGTGTAGAGTCTGGGCATGGAGTGGATGGGGGGGGCTTCCCTGGCATTGTGCCTCATGCTGCTCCCAGGCTCTGCCCCTCATTGCTCCCATTGGCTATGATTCTAGCCAATGTGAGTAGTGGGAAAAGCTTCCCAGCAAGTGGTTTCCTGCACTGCTACTCCTCCAGCCGAGGAGACGGAGCAGCATGGCATTCTTGCCCTGAAAGCCAGATACGGCCCGTGAGGCTCACCCCCATTGCAGCAGGAAGCCGACGCTCCAACCTTGGGGGGGCAGGGCGAACTGTGGAGCTGGAGCACTAGCGCAGGCTCCCCATTCGGGGGGTGGGGAAACCCCAAGACTGCAACCCACCTGCAAGATGGTCATGGACCACTGGTGTCCACGGACCACACTTTGAGAACCACTGTTCTGGGGACACCATTAGAGGTATACAAGGATTCTATATATGAGATGATTGATGCCTAGAAAAAAATGAATTTTCTGAATTTTTTCTGCCATGTTATATACTTCAACCAACATCCTGCAAGTAGAAATGCATTACAAAGAAATAAAGATGGAAGACTATGGGCTAGTTCACTCATAGAGGTAGCAACAGGTTGCAAATTACACCAAACTACACTTCAACCCGTAAGGGAGAAATTAGCCCAGGGGAAACCAGGAGGAAGTACCACTTTGCCTTTCCTGAAGTTTCCACTACAGGAGGGCAGCTTCATATTCAACTGAACTGAAGTTGATAATAGACATGAAACCATAAAATGCAATTTTTACAGACACTTTTCTAACAGAACTGAATTTTAAAGATCTTTTCTCCAACAGAAACTTCCAATCAGGATGGCTGGGTACAAACCTACCAATCCCCACATGCACATAAAGAAATAGGGCCTCTGTCACCCTTAACCTACAAGAAATGTGCAGAACACAGCAGTGATCCCAATACACACAAGCTAGAGAGGGAAACCGAGGTAAGGTGTCTGAAAGAGGACTCATCTTTATAAACTATTTATCTAAATGGCCATAGATTTTGTAATTAGGGCAACTTGTTTTAGTTGTGCAGTGGTAACAGATTTATTACAGCTAGGGCCCTATCAAATTCACAGTTCAATTTGGTAAATTTCATAGTCATAGGATTTTTAAAATCTTACATTCCATGATTTTAAAAATTTAAATCTGAAATTTTAGTGTTAACTGTGGGGGTCTTGACCCAAGCAGAGGTCATGGGGGCAGTTGCAAGGCTACTGAAGGAGGTCACAGTATTCCCATCCTTACTTCTGCATTGCTGCTGGTGTTGGCACTGCTTTCAGACTGGTTTCCCAGCCAACTTCCATGGAACTTTCTGCCATTGGGAGAGGTTCCCAGAGGTGGGTCTGACCTGGCTCTGACAGCAGCCTGTGCAGGAGAAGAGAAAGTTCTATTCCTCCCCAGGATGGCTAGAACTAGCTGCTGGAGCTCATTGCTTAGAAGGAATCTTCCAGTAGGGGTTCCTCAATCCAGCCCATGCCAAGCTCCGCCACCTTGACTACAGTGCCCTGGGCAATCGCCCACCCATTAGGCCAGCCCTGCTCCTTCAAAAATGATGGCCCCCTTCTATATCATGTCCTGTGCTGCTGCTAGCATCACCTCCTTCAAAGCTGGGTGACTGGCCAGAAGCCACTGCCCTCTGACCACTCAGCTCTGATGGGAGCACAGAAGTAAGTGTCAATTCCATGACCTTCCTACAGTAGCCAAATGTGACAAGGAAAACCAGATTTCATGGGTCATCACATGTTTTTCACGGCCATGAACCTGGTAGGGCCTAGTTATAGCCACAGAAAAATCATCTTAGTACACAAAGTTTCAAAAGGAACAACTCCACTACATTGGTTTTACCAGATATTATTTTGAAGCATTTAATAAACACTCAATTTAAACGGATGCTACCAATATGGCTCTGCACTGTTTATGTCTCGGTTTATCCACTAGTATCACATACATCAACAAGAATCTGTATGACTCTTAGAATCACATTTGTAAGTCAAAGGGATACTGTCAGGATAATAAAGAATATTTTTAAATTATGCTCTTTTATAGACTTTGCTAAAATTCACTTTAAATCTTGGATGATGTCGGGGGGCTCGCCCCTGTCTTGGGGTTGCCACCCCCATCCGGGGCCTATTTCGGCCCGTTTGGGTCTAGCCCTCAAAGTATACTGCCCCCCTCTTAGGGGAAATACGGCCCACTGGCCTAGTTCCAAAGTACAATGCCCCTCTCTTAGGGGAAATACGGCCCACTGGCCTAGTCCACCGTTTGCAGGCCCAGGGGCCTAGTCCTCAGTTTGCAGGCCCAGAGGCCTAGTCCACAGTTTGCAGGCCCAGAGGCCTAGTCCACAGTTCCGGGTTTGTTACCCCGGTCCCCACTTGCCAGGGTCTCGGGCAGCCGCAAAGTTGGCAGAGTCCGGTCCGGTGCTCGGGTCACGGGTGGTCGGTCGGCGGCTCCGGCGTTGGGGCCGAGCCCGGCGGAGGCCCGGCAGCAGCACGCTCAGCTCCCTTGGCGACTCCCTCTCTGACCAGTGGTTGCTAGCTCCTGCTCAGGTCGCAGTCTGCCCTTTCTGAGCAGGCCAGCAGCCTCTTGTACCTTTGCTCCCTTTGGAGCATGCCCAGTAGGGCTGTGTGGGTGGGGTCTTCTCCGCCCCCGGCCCCAGGTGGTTTCCCTGGGCTTGAGTGCGGGGCGGGGCTGCCCCGTCACAGATGATTTCAAGCTTATTTTTCATCATTTATACTGTTTACTTTTTGTACTTAATTCAGCTTGGACTTTGAAGGCAAAACTACACTGTTTGTAACTATGGTCTCTTCTTTTTTCTCCATACATGAACATGTATGGTAGTGTGTGACTTGCAGGAGAATGCTTCACTCTTTTATTCCTCAAACAATGGGAACAGAGTCAAGCCATAGTGACCAGAAGGGGAAGGAGAGAACCTCGACTTTGGGGCTGGACAAAGCCCAGGCATAAGGGAAATAAACTCAAACTCACATATGATCACAAAGAAGAAGACTAAAAGAGAAATTCAGCAGACAGCTGTTCATAGCAGAATTTAAGGACTACAGTAGCTGGTAGGCAAGCAGGGTCAATTTGATAAAGGCTTTAGCATCCTTGGATTGAAAGACTCCATAGAAGTGCAAACTTTTATTACATTGTCCAGAGGAACAGAAAAGTTGGGGTAGCTAGGAAACAGAATAGCTTGAAGTTGATAGTACAATTTACAAAAAAATCAGCAATATGAAATACATAAAAGAGATATTTATCCTTCGATCATAATCAAGATAATTTAGAATCACAGGTAGCGCTAACAGCGTGCGTCAAAAATATTTAACTATTCATCTGACAGATTTAAACAATTAGACCCTTCTTATTTCACAAAATGAGAATAGCTATAAATAGTTTTTAAAAGTTCATTCTAAAAGTAATATAACATTTTAATTAAAATACATATAGATATTCTGTTTATTTATAAGATAGCAGAAAAATTGGGATATTATTGATTTCCTAGGAAACAATCACTCACATTTTTTTTCCTACTCTTCACATACTATTTGATTCTAAGGAGCTGGCCCTTACCAGTTCAAGACTTGCAGCTGATGACATGGAGCCTTGTGATTCACGTCTGCAAAATAATCCATTGGTATGCATAGAGTCTGAGAGTGGGAAAAGTAGAGTGGTAGTTAGAAATGTTTGGTTTTATTATACATTAAAGGTGCTACAAAACCTCACGTCATCTGTCTGTAATATTCATTTTCTAATCTGAGGAAAAAAAAGTCTAAATACTTGTACTTCTTCACCTTCTGAACATTTAAACATCTTTTAACTTTACTTATTTATTTCTTATGTAATACTACAGGTGTTCATGGCTTTTTGTAAGCAGGTGAAAAATAAGGTTCATGTTTTTAGAGGTGCCTGCCTAGATTTTAAAAACTGACTATGATACTTTCAAGGTGAGTAGCAGATACCTGAAAAGTCAAGTTCTTTTAAGGTGTCTCAGATTGGTCACCCAAAATTTGATAATTCAATCCCTTATCACTTATTAAAGTTTAGGTCGAATCTTAATATCTGATTCTGCAACCATCGTTCACATACATGAACCACCCTCCACCCACCCGCCGACATCAACTGAACAGCTTACAATGCTTTTCAAGAAAGATGGTAGGCAGATATTGGGGAAAGAGAGACAGCAGTAAATACATGACCTGGGATTAGCTGACTGTGATAGTAGATTTCAGAATTTGTAGTTTTGGTTTTGCAATATTTTTTTAACTGTTTACCTGTTAATTGCTTTGTGCAAACCTCTACAGATGCTAAAATGTGACGCTCTTTCATTTCTGTAAGCTGCAGAAATGCAAATATTTTCACTAATAGAAATTATTTCAAACACAATGCAATTAGCCCAGACCTCATTTAGCTAAAAACAGTTTAGTGTTGCTGTGAAGGGGTGGACTGAGCCTCTGGAGACCACAGGGTTCTGCCACACCCATCCCAAGAGATCCTCCAAGCAGGCTAGAAGGCAATCAGATAGGCCCAGGAGGGCCATATAAAAAGAAGTGATAGAACAGAGCAAGGGAAAGTTGGTAAGAGTTGTTGGGCTGAGCTTCTACTAGGAGTTGGAGGAGAAGGACTGTATGCCCAGCTGCATGAAGGAATGCAGCACAACCACAGGTTAAGTAGGAGCAGGGATCAGAGGAGTGAGTGTCTCCTGGATGATTGCTTGGACTGAGCTAACGACAATTTACAAGCAAGAACTGGGAGAGCATTAAGGGAGCTCCTGGCTGGCTACAGAGACTGGATGAGGACTGAACCTGGGGAGGACCTCAGGAGAGTAGTATCTCCAAGGAAGAAGTCCTGGGTATACAGCCTGTGACGGGACGCCAAGACCCCGCACCCAACCACTAAGACTCTGTGCCCTGGGAGAGGGGCAGCGAAGCACCTACCGCCGCTGTGCCGGCTGCTCACACGCCCAGCTGGAGAGGCGCGGCAGCACATCTGAGCGGGGCGCGGCCCCGCCAGAGGGGCGGGGGGGAAAGAGCGCGTGCAGCGGCGGACGCAAAAGGGGGGCGGGGCGCGTAAACCCCCCCCCCCCCAGGCCGGCGGGGATCTTTAAAAGCTGGCTGGCCGCCGGAGAAGGGGAGGGGAGCGCGAGGAGGCTGCGGGAGCACCCCCCCGGCGGCGGAGGAGCCGCAGAGACGCCGACGGTCTCGGCAGGAGGAATCGGCGGTGGAGGACCGACACCCTGGAGCCGGGGTAGGGGAGAGGAAGGAAGTAGCCCAGGGCAGGGCGGCGAAATAGCCCGTGGGCTTGTGTGTTTAGGGGCATCCCCCCCACCAGTTGGACAGAGACTTACGGATAGTCTCCGTCCTCAGGGCCCTGGGCTGGGGCCCGGGAGTGAGGGCGGGCCCGGGCCCCCCTTCCTTCTCTCCCCCCCGAGGGAACCCTAACCATAAACGGACTCGTCGCCCGAGGCTAAACGAATTACCCGAAGAGACGAGTGACCGCCCCCCACCCCAAGACGGACCAAGGGTGGGGACACGGTCACACAGTCCCATACCACAACTGAGATAATTTAAAAACAGGACTCCAGATGGGACTAGAGAAATCACCTGAGAACCACTAACCATGAATTCACCAGAGTATAATGCAGACACATGCACACAGAGGAAGCACTCACATAAGGTGGGTATTGATCCCATCACATTTGCCCTTATACAAGATCTACAATTTTCTCAACAAAAACTGACTGACTAGCAGCTGAAAGAACAAGCTACATAACCCTGTCGCTGCCAATTATATTATGTTTTATTAACATTCTGTGCCTATGGAACTCATTCTACCTCCCTAAATGATTCTTCTATGTCTCCTTTTGGGATTTTTTTTTCGGGTGAAGTAATTTCTTTATCTGTAAAATGGATTTCTAGAACAAAGCATTCTACAACACCATTCTAATTCCATGAGATTTCCTTCTGCTGTTTCAACTTACTAAATAGAATGAAAATCAGTGGCTTGCAAAATTTGCTCTTATCAGTTACACTTCTTGGTTTGGGTTCTGTGCTTTCTTCAGCTGGATTGTTCTTAGCTCATAACTTATGAAGAAATTCAGATATCGGAGCTACAGAGTAGGTCCCCAAAACATTTCTGCCTGTGAAAACTGAAGGCCCATTTAAAATAAATAAATAAAGGGATCTGAGAGGAACGTCCCCATCATGGCTATGAAAGGATATGGGAACTTGTACACTGTGATCCTAGTGCTTACAAAGCACAATACACTAACTCTCTGATTAACTTTCCTGACCCAGAGGAAAGGGAATTAGGATATTTAGTTCTTTTTACTCCATGTCTCTGTTTTGATTTATCTTCTAAATTGTACTTGGTCCCTGCAAGCAGAACTGCTTGAACAAGTACAACCTGCTATAGGAGTATAGTAGGGAGGCACCTTTGAAGAACTACTAACCCAGACAAATGCTGGATGGAAAGGGGCTTCCAGAAACTGGCTCAGAGCTAATACGTGACATACCACCTGCTCTGACTGGGAGGTAACAGCTTCAGTTCCTAATGTTACTAGCAGGGCTGGCCTGTAGGGGTAACATATTAATGTATTAAAAATGTGATTCCCCCAAATGGAAGTGACTCCCCATAATTTGTTCCCCACAACTTAAAGTATTTAGATTTATTATTAATTCTTCTTACTTATTATTATTTGTTAAAATTGTTAAATGTTTAGATTTATTATTATTATTGCCCCCTTTAGAATATAATGTATTAGGTAATATAACTTAGAACTGTTAAAAATATAATCCTATGTAACCAGAAACAGCCCCCCCCCCCTGTGCTCCAGGGCATGCTCAAGCTTGTGCAAGGGGCTGCTTGAAATTGACATTGCAGAGATACATTGTAACAATGCATTGTCAAGCCATTAACTCTGCTATGGGAGCCAAGCCCTGTAATTGACTAAGGCCATTGTTACTTAATTGAGGCCTGTTCTCTTTAAAACATTGTAACTTTATTCAGCACTCAGAGAATGTTTTAAGCAATACCACCCAGAAACTTTCTGTAACTACAACTCTGATATATGTAAAGTTATTATTACCAGAAACTTTTTGTAACTATAACTCTGATATATGTAAAGTTATTATTATACAAAAACATTGTATGGGAAACATTAAGGAATGTATGTAAGAGAGAGAGAGTGCTTGGATGATGAGTGAATGGTTCTAAGAGGTGCCAGCCTGAGAATACAGCAACAAAGGGCTGAAGAAGGCGTCAGGTGCCAGTGCAACCAAAAGGTGTCAAGTGGAGAAACTGGAGGTCCACCCGATGAGATCACTGATGAGCACCTGGCAGCCACCCTGGAGACATCAGCATGATACAGCAATTTCCATAGACTGGCATAGGAAGAAATTCCTATAAGAACTGGACTAAAAAACAATGGAATCAGAGTCCAAGGTTCTGCTGCCAGCCCACCAGGAGCTTCAGATGCGCATCTGATCAGGACTTCGCTCCCCACTACCATCACTTGTGTACAGAATACCTGGCCAGTATTCTGTCACAAGCAACTTCCAGGCTGGTAACTATACACAGAACTTGAATGAATGGATGTATGAATGAATGTTTATATACATATATATATAATATACATACAAGTGTATAAGGGTTAAGTAGTGTTAGGAATAAGTAGTTAAACAACGTTGTTTGCTTCTATCTTTTCTTTGTTTTTATTATTATCTTTACAATAAATGTGGCTTTTTGCCTTATCCCCCTCATAAGATCCTGCTTGCTTTTATTTGGTACAACAGGCCCACTAGTCTCCTACTCTGCCACAGACCAAATTGCAAGAGGCCATTCTGTCTGCCATGAGATGGGAGACAGACTAAGTCTGGATCTGCATGAGTTGGTCTCGAAGGGAAGTAAAAGGGGCACAATTGCAGCATCATGAGCTCCAACTGAAGGGAACTGGGCATAGAAACATATATGACTTTATTTGCATATCTAGGGGTGTGTCTAGACTACAGGGTTTTGTCGACAAAACTGGACTTTTGTCGACAAAACTATACCTGCATCTACATTGCCACTGAGTTCTCTCGACATAATGTTTTGTCGATGGCGATAAACCTCATTCTACGGGGAATAAAGCCTTTTGTCAACAGAGTTCTGTCGACAGAAGGCATTATTGCATCTACACTGTCCTTTGCGTCTACACTGTCAGTCGACAAAGCGGCTTGCTTTGTTGACAGTACTGGATGTAGTCTAGATGCTCTTTGTCGACCCAAACTTTGTCAACAGTATCTGTCAACAAAACTTCTGTAGACAAAAGCCTGTAGTCTAGATATACCCTAGCTGTTTAACTCCCCCAGGATGGCAAAGGCAGGATTTGAATATAAGAGAGCATGAGAGTCTGCCTGTAGTAAGAGTGCAGCAGGATGGACAAAAAAAACCCCTTGGAAATTGGTGAAAGCACATTTAAATAGCTGAGGGAAATCCCACTGGTCCAGAACACTGAAGCAGAAAGCCTTTAATGCTCTAATTTCTCATACCCCAGACTTTTGTCTATAGACCGCTACCTATTTCCATGACTGTTCCTATAAAACTCCATGACTCGACTATTAACTTCTGTCACATCTCAGGAGATAATTAAAAATCTGATCCAACTCATGTATACAAAAGAGTTGTAGATTCCCTGCTGAGTGTTAAAAGTAGGAGCTACTGTCTAGTGCTAAAGCAATCTTGCAACAAAGCAGGACATGGAAACTCACCATTTTGGTAGTCATCATTTTCCTTTTTTTTCTGTGATCTCCCCACACTCTTACTTCTTGTCCAGGAGAAAAATGTCCCTTTTTTTTTCTTCTCAGCATCGTCCTCTCCAGATTCTTCATTTAAGGACCTTCCTGACTTTGATTTTCCAATTAACTACCATTAAAACACAGTTAAAGTATTAGCTAGAGTGCTCTTGCAAACATATTGTCTAAAACAGTGTTTCTTAAACTTTTGAAGAGCGAGGAACACCAAACAATTTTTTTTACGGGGAACACCAAGGATTTTTGTTGAGGAGAAAAAAAAAGGTCAGGAGGAAAGTTATTGAGAAAAAAAAGGTCACCTGCCCCTTTAAGGGCATCCATTTTGTATTCTGTTTTTCTCCACTGCATACCTCCGACTGCCTTGCGGCACACCGGTGTACTGCAGAACACAAAGTTTAAGAAACACTGGTCTAAAGCATGGATTCTCAATCCCAGGTAGTTTTCTATTTAAATATATAATCAGATACAAGTTTTCTTAATGCAGTCACCCTTAAGGATCAGAAGCTGAACATTATTCTAGTATAGGGATAAATTTTAAGGATGAGAAATGTTATTTAATTCTTAAGGGTATGTCTACACTACTCTCCTATTTCGAAATAGGAGGGTAATGTAGGCATACCGCAATTGCAAATGAAGCCCGGGATTAGAATTTCCCGGGCTTCATTTGCATAAGCCGGGGGCCGCCATTTTTAAATCCCGGCCGGTTCGAACCCCGTGCCGCGCGGCTACACGCGGCACGAACTAGGTAGTTCGAACTAGGAAACCTAGTTCGAACTACCTAGTTCGTGCCGCGTGTAGCCGCGCGGCACGGGGTTCGAACCGGCCGGGATTTAAAAATGGCGGCCCCCGGCTTATGCAAATGAAGCCCGGGAAATTCAAATCCCGGGCTTCATTTGCAATTGCGGTATGCCTACATTACCCCGCTAGTTCAAACTAGCGGGGTAGTGTAGACATACCCTAACTTCTCTGCTGGATGGACAGAAGGGATAGTATTTTGACAGTAGCAGTGTTGGGTTTTGTGATGTAAACACTTGCCCATTGGGAATTTGACTGGAATTATCAACTCATGCCATCTAGGCTATTTAAAGCACTCTCAATTGTACCAGCATTCACTACTAACCCTGGTTGAATTTTAATTGGATACCTACAGGTGAAAATACCAGAACTTAGTTTCCTAACAATCATAGATCTCAATCAAAATCAACTTTCTGAATTGGAACATATAGATACCTCAATTTTAGCGGTAGAACAAATGTGTTTATTTATGTAATACATAAATAAAATTATATTAAAAGGGAGTTAGTAACTGATAACCTATCAACAAAATAATTTGTACACAATGCATTATAAATTAGATACTATGTCAACACTAGCACACTTATTAGCTTCTATACTTTTCTGTTGATCTTCCAACAAATTTGGGGGAGAGAAGGGGAAGTTCAGCTATAGCTAAGAACTTAGTTTTCAGAAAAGTAACAATTTAATCAAAAAGTCACCTTTTTTGGTGTTGATATATGGGACCGCTCTGAGCTGATACTGTGTTTAGATGTAGGGCTGCTGGGAACATGCTGAGGATCAGGTAGAGGCCGACCTTCCACTTCAGCCAGGATACATTCTTGGTAAAGTGGGGATTTCAGAAAGCGAGTATAGCTATCAAACTTCATCAAGTTAAAAATCTGAAATGTAAATGCAGTGTGATAATCATTATACAAGATTAAATCCTATATGAAGAAGGCAGACCTATTTTGAAGTACGATGTTCTTAAAACTCAGAGCATTAATGTGAAGACAGACATGAGGCTTGATTTTGTTGAAATCAATGGGAGTTGTGCACCAATTTCAAACGAAAGAGAAGTGAGTCCTAATCTTTTAGCATAAGGCTTTATTTTTACATAATGATTGAAATGAAAACCAGTGTGGATTAAAAAAAAAAGATTACCTGCTTTTTGTAATTGTTATTGTTTGAGATGTGTTGCTCATGTCCATTCCATTCTAGGTGTGCATGTATCCACATCAGGGGTGGGCAATAATTAGTGGCCCGAGGCTGCACCGGAAGGGGTGGGGCTCAAACGGACAGGGCGGGGCCAGGATGCTTCCAGGTTTCCCCACCCCCAGACCATGATTTTGCCCATCCCCCAGGCTCTTCCTAGGCACCCATGCCCCTGGCCGTGGGAGGAGACTTCCCATGCTCCCCCACCCCCAGGCCAATCAGAGCCTGGGGAGCAAGTGAAGCCTCCCCCTGCCCTGCCAGGAGCATGTGGCACTTCTAAGTGCAGTGCTCCTTGCAGGGCAGAGGAAATTTTGTGCACTCCCCACACTTCCAGGCCCTCATTGGCCTGGGGGCAGGGGAGCGTGTGAAACCTCCTCCTTCCCCGCCAGAAGTGCAGTGCTTCAAAGCACCACATGTCCCTGGAAGGGCAGAGGAAACTTTGTGCACTTCCTCCCACCCCAGACCCTAATTGCCTGGGGGCGGCAGAATGGTAGGGCCTCTGTGGGCCGGATCAAGCCTCTTGGCAGGCTGCATCTGGCCCATGGAGGCCCTTTTGCAGACCCCTGGTCCACATATATGGCCGTTGGAAATTTATGCTTGAGTGGTATCAGTAGAGGTGGCTGTGGTGCCCTCTAGAATGCTATTCTCATGTGTCACTATATTAGGTACTGCTGGCCCTATGCCTTCTCAGTTCCTTCTTGTCAGCAACTCCAACACAGGGGCAGGAGAGTAGGCAATGAAATGGATATAAGCAACACATCCCAAAGAACAAAATGGAGGTAACCATTTTTTTTTTCTTGGAGTACTTGCTCATGTTGACTAACAAGCTTTATCCCTAGAGGTGGGAGTTCACAATTGTGGAGCTTGCAACACAATTCTGCCAAAGCCAGCATAGTCTTGGCCTTGGTGAGCAAGCACATAATGAGATGTAAATGTGTGGACAGATGACCAGGTAGTGGCTGTGAAGATATTCTGAACTGGCACCTGAGCCAGGAAGACCTTTGCTAGGTCATAGCAGGACATGATCCGGGCTAAAATCTGAGCAGAAACTGTTGGTACTGGAGACCAATATTTTGAATAAAAGGACCCATGCCAGAGACAGAAGGACTGGTACTTTGATGGAAATCATTCCCACAGTCCAGAGGAAGGGAATCTGAATTGAGAAGATCATCAGCAGGAGGCTGAATGGTACCACCAATACGGTGACCAGTGCTTTCCCTAGGTGATCCACATTGAGAGGGCGGAGACCACAATCACAATGTCTGTGATCTTGAGTGAGTAGCAGAGGACATGGAGTATGAAGCTGGAGATCTGTGGTGTGGAATTGTAAAGTGCTACCTTGGCTCTGGGGATCAGTGGTGCTTAACTAATTTCTGCAGGGGAGAGGGAGGAAGGAGTCCTAATAGCTGGTTTGCCCTCATAGGGAGCCTTTGCTGCTTCCTTTGGCACACATATCATCGTCTGCACTGGTAGAGGTCTTTGCTTTCCAAATGCCAGCAGATCCAGGGCAGGCATCGGCCCTGCCACAAGTTGGGGTTCCCTATCACGCCCAGGAGTCCATAGCAGACACCTTGGGGTCTAGGAGCTCTGACTGTAGAAACATGTCCATTGGTCCTTTGCCCAATATGGCCTTTCTGGGCTAGTGCTGGAGAGCTGTGTTTCTTGGCCTTTTTTTTCAGCACCAGCAACAGAGAGTAGTGCTGGGTGGAACCTGGTGCTAGGGGTGTGCTATGCACCAAGGCAAAGGTGCTAGAGGTAGAGTCCAGTTGGGAAGACTCAGAAGCCAGGAAGAGAGCAGCCTCCATAAGGAGGGTCCCCAGAAAGATGTCATTCTATTTCTGAATCCTAGGTCAAAAGTTTTTGCAAATAAGACATTCATCCTTCACGTGTAACTCCCCCGAGTATTTCAGACAGCTGTTATGGGGGTCACTAACGGGCAAAGGCTTGTTGCAGTTTGAGAAGGGCTTAAACCTTTGAGACTGGGGAACACCCTGCCTGGGCAGAGTCCCTTGGGACTCTAATTATCTAACTACAATTTATCAATTACCTAACACTAACTACTATAAAGAAACCATTCACAAGGCCCTAAATCTCCAAGTCAGAAGAGATGAAAACCCGCTAGCCCTTGCAAAGCAAGAAAAAGGCATTCCAACTGATCCCCGTGGGTTTCAAGAAGGAACTGAGAGGGCAGAGGGCCAGCAGTGCCTAATATACTGGCACATGAGGCCATCATAGCTGACAATACTGACACCATTAAAGCAAAAATCTTCAAAGGTCAGGCATATGGGATCACATACTGAGAATGGAATCAACATGAGCAAGCACTTGAAGAACTAATATTTTTAAAAAGTTCTATTTTAAATTTAAATGTGAAATTATAACATTTTAAGGATTACCTTTATAAAATCACAAAAACTATTTATAAAAAATGAAGCAATATATATTTAGTTCTAAAGAAAGCTGAACCACTGAATTAGTGGAAGCCACTGGCAAAGCAACTAGAACTACAGTTTGTTGAAGTGCTAAATCAGCTTTTGACATCAGTAATCTTTTCTGTAGGCACACAAAAAATGTTTTCTTCTGTGTCAGTTCACTTAACTAATTCTGTTCAATTACTAGTTTATTCTAAGGTAAAACCCAATAGGAATTTGAAAAAGCAGGAAAGCTTGTTTTTCTTCCTTTAATCCCTGAATAAAAAATTAGGTGTAAGAGAATGGGATCTACTAGTTCTACAATTTTGAATTAAATGTGATTAACAAAAATCAATTTCAGTTCACTAACTGCAGATATTTCCTTTGTTCAATAAATCAGATTTAAATGGAAGATCTATTTTGATAAACTTATAATTCCAACACATTAAACTTAACTTAGCCTTCAAAACAAAACAGTCACAGGAATCTGGCTGCCCAAAGAAGGGGATATTGCTATCCATGCCCCACTAAATCTTGCATTATCTTCTGTAACAACTTTCTTTTAATCTTTTAGAAGGCATACAAGCTGCCTTGTCACAGCCACAACAGAGAGAGAGACAGGCACAGGCAAAACATGCCAACTACAGTCACTAAAGTCTTAATGCCGTGCTTTAAATTTAAGCTACTTTATCTTCAGTAGATTACCATTTGCTCTGCATTATTTCCCTCCACCTCCAGCTTGCTGAATTTAACATTACTCTCATCATACCCAACAGTATGCTTCAGAAGCTGATCCTTCAGAGAGCCTATAACTAGACTAATCAGATACAGGTGCAAAGTGAATTTTCGTTATTAACCCCATCAATACAAGAATTCAGAGTTTCTCTTGTACATTGCCTAGAGAAAATGGACTTCAAACAGCTGCAGTTATTAATATGTTTTAATCTTGAGGCTGATGCATAAAACAGTAGAGAAGATTATGTTCCCCATGATCTCTGGAGCTATGTCTAAACTACATCCCTCTGTCGAAAGAGGGATGTAAATTAAGCAAACAAAAAATGCAAATGAAGCAGGGATTTAAATAACCCATGCTTCATTTGCATAATTGCATCACAGCGATCTTTTTTAAAAAGGGTATTTCGAAAGTGAAAGCGCTGTCTAGATGCTGTTCTTTCGAAACCGCCCCCCCATGCCTTTTTTGAAAGATCCTGTATTCCTCAAAAAATGAGGGTTTTTTTTAAAGAACCACATCTAGACGGCGGTTTCACTTTTGCCTTTTTTCGAAAGACCACTGGGATGCGATTATGCAAATGAAGCGTGGGATATTTAAAATACCCGCTTCATTTGCACTTTCTATTTGTCTAATTTAAATCCCTCTTTCGACAGAGGGATGTAGTTTAGACATATCCTGTATGTAGTATCACGTAGATATTACTTGCATGTCCAGGTATAACAGTTTCAAGGACCTTGAGTATCCTCTAGAGATATACTTCAGAAAAAAGGAAATGTAACATCTTAAGTTGAATTATAGCATATTTTGTTCATATTTGCAAAACTCAGTTGATGTAGAGAGGAATAAGAGAAATATAGCTTTTTTCAATTTAAGTACACCTCTCTGCTCCTTATAGGACTGTTTCTGTTTTCTGCAGCATGGGGTGAGGGGCAGACGGCACCGTGAAGCCAGTGCTGGGGAGAGCTGGCTTTTAAGACAGCACCCTCCAGCACCGACTTCTGTTTCCCCCTCTCTTCATGACTCTAATATAGAGGTAGCAAGGACGGGGGGAAATGCATGTAGTTGACAAGATTAGCCTCTTGTGTGGAAATTCCAAGGTAGCCTGTTTTTATATTTGCTAACAGCATCTGCAAAACTGTACGTCATCGATTTTGTTCCTATATGTGACAAAAAGGCCAGCAAGTGAAAATGTTTCTATAGTTATGTTCTATGTTATTAACAAATATATTACAGTATGATGAGGTGTGCATACTCTGCACTGAAGCAGGTGGGGTTAAAACCCTGTGGGTGGAGAAGTCCTGCCCCTTCACCCAGACTGGGCATGCTCCATATGCTGGGGCAGAGTAAAAGGCAGCAGAGCAGCTCAGTCTGGACTGGCCACTGAAGGAGAAGGACTTTCAACCAGAGCTCCACGGCTTCTCCAGCCAGCAACCAAGACATCAGGAGCCAGAGCCCCAGGAGACCGCTGCCACGCCACCCCAGAACAACCCCAAGGGAGAAGTAGCTGCTGGGGAACCAGAAGACCCAGACCTTAAATGGCAGCAACAAAGGGTGCCAGAAGGAAGACCGCTGGGACTCCTAGTAGAGTGAGACCCCCCAGGAAGGACCCCTCAACTGTCCAGGCTCCACAATAAATCCAGAACTGAGGGAAAGTCCATTGGAGGAAGATGTCTGGGTAGAACCAGAAAAGGATGTAGACTTCCTGCAGGAGCAAAGGGAAGACCAAATCCTGAGCTGAGCATGGGAGGAAGCACAGGTTCAAGACCCTGAGAGCACAAAGAAGATAAAGCACCCACAGGGGCCACACTTTGAGATCTGGAAAGACCAACTATACCGGGTAGTAGCAGACCCCCAGACGCAAGAGGAGACGTACCAGTTGTTGGTCTTCTGGAGACTATGCAGGAGCCTCCAACATTTGGCATACACCACTCCCTGGGCCAGACACCTAGATAGGAAAAAGACCCTCCAGCGAGTGGTACACTGGTTCTTTGGCCTGGCATATACCAAGAAGTCTGAGACTACTGCGCTTCATGCCCAGAATGTCAACAAGCAGGGCCTAAGGGTATATCCAAGGTCTCCCTCATACCTTTACCAGCTGTCGGCGTACCATTTTGAGCAGGTTGGGATGGACCTTGTCGGCCCCTTGGAGAAGAGCAAGATGGGGAACCAATTCATCCTGGTAATGGTAGATTACACAACCCAGTATCCAGAAGCTGTGCCACTTTGAGTAACAACTGAGACAAATATGGCAAATTAATTAGCAAAGGTATTTGTGAGGGTAGGGATACCCAAAGAAATCTTGACAGACCAGGTTGCCAACGTCTCATCCAAGTTGATCACTGAGTTATGTTGGCTCATGCACATTCGAACTCTCTGGTCATTGGTATACAACCTTCACACAGATGGACTTGTAGAACAATTTGACGGCACCCTTAAATCAATGCTACGTAAATTCATAGAAGACGATCCACAACACTGGGATATGCTCCTACTGGCTCTGCTCTTCACTATAAGAAAAGTCCCCCAAGCCTCGACGGGGTTATCTCCTTTTGAGCTCCTTTATGGGAGACAACCCCGAGGGTTTCTTGACTTGTTAAAGGAGGATTGGGAGACTGAGGAAACTTGGGTATTAGGAACCACCCACTATGTGTTACGACTCAGTAGCTTCCAGGGAACCAGAAGACCCAGCCACTACATGGGATGCCGCTCCACCAGCATCAGTAGGAAGTAACCCATGGAGGGTGCAGGAGCGGCCTCTTGCACCCAGGTAAACTCAGCCAAATTTCCCACCGAGGGAGTGGCAGATCCCTCTGCCGCTCACAGGGCCCTGGGTCAGGACCTGGTGGAGTAGGGGTGGGCCAACTCCCAACTTATTGACTCTGGCTGCTAGACCTGGTGGCGGGGTGGCACTGTATGTGAAAGATAATGTTGAATCAAATGAAATAAAAATATTAAATGAATCAACATGTTCAATAGAATCGCTATGGATAGTAATTCCATGCTCCAATAATAAAAAATTAGCAGTAGGGATATATTACCAACCACACGACCAGGACAGCGATACTGACATTGAAATGCTGAGGGAGATTAGAGAGGCTACCAAAAAAAAAAACCTCTATAATAATGGGGGATTTTAATTATCCTCATGTTGACTGGATACATGTCACTTCAAGAAGAGAAGCAGAGATAAAATTTCTCAATGTCTTAAATGACTGTTTCTTAGAGCAGCTGGTGCAGGAACCCACAAGGGGAGAGGCAATTCTTGATTTAGTCCTGAGTGGAGTGCAGGATCAAGTCCAGGAGATAACCATTATAGGACCGCTTGGGAATAGTGACCATAATATAATAACATTTAACATTCCTGTGGTGGGAAGAACACCTCAGCAGTCCATCACTCTGGCATTTAATTTCAAAAAGGGGAATTACACAAAAATGAGGAGGTTAGTTAAACAGAAATTAAAAGGCACAGTGACTAGAGCCAAATCCCTGAAAGCTGCATGGAAACTTTTTAAAGACACCATAATAGAGGCCCAACTTAAATGTATACCCCAAATTAAAAAACATAGCAAGAGTCCTAAAAAAGAGTCACCGTGGCTTAACCACCATGTAAAAGAAGCAGTGAGGGACAAAAAGGTATCTTTTAAGAAGTGGAAGTCCAATCCTAGTGAGATAAATAGAAAGGAACATAAACACTGTCAAATCAAGTGTAAAAATGTAATAAGAAAAGCAAAAAAAGATTTTGAGGAACAGCTAGCCAAAAACTCAAAAAGAAATAACAAAATGTTTTTTAAGTACATTAGAAGCAGGAAGCCTGCTAAAAAACATATGGGTCCCCTAGACGATCAAGATATAAAAGGAGCAATCAAGGAAGATAAAGCCATTGCGTAGAAACTAAATGATTTCTTTGCTTCAGTCTTCACGGCTGAGGACATTGGGGAGATTCCCAAATCTGCACCGTCCTTTGTGGGTGATGAATCTGAGGAACTGTCCCGGATTGAAGTGTCATTAGAGGAGGTTTTGAAACAAACAGAAAAACTTAATGTTAACGAATCTCCGGGACCGGATGGCATTCATCCAAGGGTTCTAAAAGAACTCAAATTGGAAATTGCTGAACTATTATCTGTGGTTTGTAACCTATCCTTTCAATCGTCTTCCGTACCTAATGACTGGAAGGTAGCCAATGTGACACCAATATTTAAAAAGGGCTATAGAGGCGATCCTGGCAATTACAGACCGGTAAGTCTAACTTCAGTACCAGGCAAATTAGTAGAAACAATAATAAAGAATAAAATTGTGAGGCATGTAGAAGAACATAATTTGTTGGACAAAAGTCAACATGGTTTCTGTAAAGGGAAATCATGTCTTACTAATCTATTAGAGTTCTTTGAAGGGGTTAATAAACATGCAGACAAGGGGGATCCAGTAGATATAGTATACTTAGATTTTCAGAAAGCCTTTGACAAGGTCCCTCACAAAAGGCTCTTGTGTAACTTACATGGCCATGGGATAAGAGGGAAGGTCCTTTCTTGGATTGAGAAATGGTTAAAAGACAGGAAACAAAGGGTAGGAATAAATGGTACATTTTCAGAATGGAGAGGGGTAACTAGTGGTGTCCCCCAAGGGTCAGTCCTGGGACCAATCCTTTTCAACTTATTCATAAATGATCTGGAGAAAGGGGTAAGCAGTGGGGTGGTAAAGTTTGCGGATGATACCAAACTGTTTAGGATGGTCAACACAGAAGCAGACTATGAGGGACTCCAAAAACATCTCAGCAAACTGAGTGATTGGGCAACAAAATGGCAAATGAAATTTAATGTGGATAAGTGTAAAGTAATGCACATCGGAAAAAATAACCCCAACTATAGATACAGTATGATGGGGGCTAATTTGGCTACGACAAATCAGGAAAGAGATCTTGGAGTTATCGTGGATAGTTCTCTGAAAACTTCCACACAGTGTGCAGCGGTGGTCAAAAAGGCAAATAGGATGCTAGGAATTATTAAGAAAGGGATAGAAAATAAGACACAAAATATCTTACTGCCCCTGTATAAAACTATGGTATGCCCACATCTTGAATACTGTGTACAGATGTGAAGTATCAGAGGGGTAGCCGTGTTAGTCTGAATCTGCAAAAGCGGCGAGGAGTCCTGTGGCACTTTATAGACTAAGGCTATGTCTAGACTGCAAGCCTCTTTCGAAAGAGAGCGTCTAGACTGCACGCGGAAGTTTCGAAAAAGCAAGCCGCTTTTTCGAAAGAAAGCAGCGAGTGAGTCTGGATGCTCTCTTTCTAAAAAGCCCTGTTTGCTTTCAAGAACGCCTTTTTTCAAAAGAGCACTTTCGAAAAAAGGTGTTCTTCCTCGTGGAATTAGGTTTACCGCCTTCGAAAGAAAAGCCGCGTTCTTTCGATTTAATTTCGAAAGAACGCAGCTGCAGTCTAGACGCAGGTGAAGTTTTTTCGAAAAAAGGCTACTTTTTTCGAAAAAGCCCCTGAGTCTGGACACAGCCTAACTGAAGTACAGATGTGGTCTCCTCACCTCAAAAAAGATATTTTGGCCTTGGAAAGGGTTCAGAAAAGGGCAACTAAAATGATTAGGGGTTTGGAACGGGTCCCATATGAGGAGAGGTTAAAGCGACTGGGACTCTTCAGTTTAGAAAAGAGGAGACTGAGGGGGGATAAGATAGAGGTATATAAAATCATGAGTGATGTGGAGAGGGTGGATAAAGAAAAGTTATTTATTAGTTCCCATAATAGAAGAACTAGGAGGACACCAAATGAAATTAAGGAGTAGCAGGTTTAAAACTAATAAAATAAAGTTCTTCTTCACACAGCGTGTACTCAACCTGTGGAACTCCTTGCCAGAGGAGGCTGTGAAGGCTAGGACTATAACATAGTTTAAAGAGAAGCTAGATAATTTCATGGAGGTTAGGTCCATAAAAGGCTATTAGCCAGGGGATAGAATTGGTGTCCCTGGCCTCTGTCTGTCAGAGGCTGGAGAAGGATGGCAGGAGACAAATCACTTGATCATCGTGTTCAGTCCACCCTCTCTGGGGCACCTGGTGCTGGCCACTGTCGGCAGACAGGATACTGGACTAGATGGACCTTTGGTCTGACCCAGTACGGCCGTTCTTATGTTCTTATGACCTTGCTGCCCTGAGTTGAAGGGCCATCTCCTATTGACTATGGCCACCAGGCTGTGCCTCCGAGAGTTAAAGGGTCACCCCATATTGACTGTGGTCACTAGACTGAGTTTGCCCTGAACCAAGGACTACCCCTTATGGATCCTGGCTGTCAGGTCCCTGTGCAAAGGGCTACCCTATTACTTTAGCCATTGGGTTGGTTTTCAGGGACTAAGGGAGATCGCTGATGGATCGGCAGCCAACGGCGTGATGTCCACGCCCCTAAGTGCCCTCCCCCGAAGGGATGGGGAGTGCATTCACTGTGATACACAGTAAAAGAAAAAGTAAATTACATAGATTAAAAAACAGTTAAATACTCATAGCTACCTGAAGTTGCTGTTCCTTGAACATATCCGGATGTGGAGCACTGAGAATATCATCTGCCAACTGTGCCTGGCTATCAATATTAACTGGGGTTGTAGCTTTGCTACACAAAAACTTGGTGAAGATCTCCCGAGCTCTGTAAGAAAGCTAAACAACAGAATTCATATCAGCATTAATTTATTTTTTACGAAACATGACATTATAAGAAAATAAGAATGGCCATACTCGTCAGACCAACAGGTCAAGTTGGCCAGTACCCTGTCTTCCCAGCAGTTGCAGGTGCAGATGCAGATGATTCAGAAGGACTGAACAGATCAAGGCATTTAACCAAGTGATCCATGCCCTGTATCCTAGTCCCAGCTTTTTGCAGACAGATTTTTAGGACCATCCAGAGCGTGGGCTATCCCTGATCATCTTGGCTAGCAGCTATTGATCCTCCATGAACTTATCTAACTTTTTTGAACCTACTTATACTTTTGGCCTTCATTACATCCCCTGGCCATAAGTTCCAGAGGTTAACTATGTGTTCTGTGAAGAACTACTTCCTTTTGTTTGCTTTAAACTTGCTGCCTATTAATTTTATTGGGTGACTAGTATTGCTTGTGCTATGTGAAGTAGTACATAATGTTTCCCTATTCACTTTCTCCACACAATTCATGATTTTATAGACATCCATCATATCCCTCCTTGGCTGTCTCTTTTCTAAGCTGAACAATTCCAGTCTTTTTAATTTCTCCTCATATGGAAGCGGTTCAATACTCAAAATTATTTTTGTTACCATTCTCTGTACCTTTTCTAATTCTCATATATCTATTTTGAGATGGGGCAAATATACTTGTATGCAATATTCAAGGGCTACGTCTACACTGGCCCCATAAAACGGAAGAGGCATGCAAAGCAGGTAAGTCAGAAAAGGGAAATCCGTGGGGGATTTAAATATCCCCCGCGGATTTAAATAAACATGTCCGCCGCTTTTTTTCCGGCTTGGGGAAAAGTGGGAAAAAAGCGTCTAGACTGGCGCGATCCTCCAGAATAAAGCCCTTTTATTCCTACCTGACAGTAGGAATAAGAGATCCTCCGGAAAAGGGCTTTATTCCGGAGGATCGCGCCAGTCTAGACGCTTTTTTCCGGCTTTTCCCCAAGCCGGAAAAAAAGCAGTGGACATGTTTATTTAAATCCGCGGGGGATATTTAAATCCCCCACGGATTTCCCTTTTCTGACTTACCTGCTTTGTATGCTTCTTCCGTTTTATGGGGCCAGTGTAGACGTAGCCAAGGTGTGGTTGTGCTATGGATTTTTATAGAGTCATTTTTGTCTTTTCTGTTTTATTATCAAACCTTTTCCTATTGACTCCTAACAGTCTCTTTGCTTTTTGGACTTCCATTGCACTTTAAGCAGATATTTTCAGAGAACTGGCCATGATGCCAAGGTCTTTTTTCTTGAGTGATAAGTGCTAATTTAGACTGCATCATTTTGTATGTAGAGTTAGAATTTTATTTCCTAATGTGCATTACTTACATTTATTAACATAGAATTTCATCTGCCATTTTGTTGCCAGTGACTTAGTTTTGTGAAATCCATTTCTAATTCTTTGCATTCATCTTTGTATCTATCTTGAGAAATTTAGTATTGTTGATAAAGTTTGCAATCTTGTTGTTCATCACCTTTTCCACATGATTTATGAATGTGTTGCCTATCACAAATTCCAGTATAGAGCCTTGAGGGAACTCCTATTTACTATTCTCTATTCTGAAAACTGACCATTTAATTCCTTATCTTTTAATTAGTTATTGAACCATGAGAGAACTGTGTGTCTTATCCCAGACAGTCTACCTTGTTTAAGAGCCTTTGGCGAGCGACCATGTCAAAGACTTTCTGAAAGTCCAAGCACACGATAAGCACTGGATCACACTGAACACGTTTGCTCACTCCTTTCAAAAGATCTAATTGATTGGTGAGGCATGATTTCCATTTACTAAATCTATGTGGAATTTCCCCAACAAACTGTGATCATCTATGTGTCTGATAATTCTATTCTTTACTAGTTTCAGCCACTGTGTCTTGTACTAAAATTAGGCTTACTTGCCTGTAAATGCCTCTAGAACCTTTTCTAAAAATTGGCATCACATTAGCTATCCTCCAGTCATCTGATGCAGGCTGAGTTAAATGATAGATTACATACCAGTTCTGCACTTTCACAGTTGAGTTCCTTCAGAACTATAGGGTGATAACCATCAGGTCTTGGTGACTTCTTATGGTTTAATTTATCAATTGTTCCAAAACCTCCTCTATTGATGCGTCAATCTGGGACAGTTCCTCAGATCTGTCACCTAAACAGAATGGCTCAGCAGTGGGACTCTCTTTCACATTCTCTGAAGTGCAGACCAATGCAAAGAATTAATTTAGTTTCTCTGCAGCGGCGTTGTCTTCAATAGGTGCTTCTTTAGCCACAGTGGCCCCACTCACTGGTATGATTTCTGCTTCTGATATGTTTGGAACAATCCAAGGGCAAGTTAAATATGCTATTTCTGTACATTCTTGTTCCCAAAAGGGAAAAGAGAAGAAATTATGTGTCTCAGTACATGGGAAGACTTAATTTGACCTCTTGTGAAAATGTAGGAGCTTAATTTTTCAATCTTTCAAATAAACATTGATTTCTTTGTCCCCATATTGATCCTTTTGTTTTCCTTTGTTGAGATTTTAAAATGTAGGAATTACTGTTTTTTGCAATTTTAGTAAACATCTCCTTTCTTAATATTTAAATTGCCATAATTTTTAACATTACAAATATTTTGTGTCAGAGCAGTTCCTAAGTAAAGAAATGTTTCAATCAAGAAAATTTGCAATACAATTTAAAATATTCAAAATATAATAATAATAATAATAATAATAATACATGTTAGACTGTCAAATGTTGCATCAAAATATAGTAAAAGCTTGTGATTTAGTGCTTTTTTAAAAAAAATCACTAAAAATTCTTTAAAACTTAATTTAAAGAAGGTAGTAAAAATGAACCATATTTTTGAATGTCAGCAGTTTTAAAAAAAATCTTGAATCTAGTTGTTACATGCTTCTTTTATAAGCAACTGAATTCTGAATATAATCCAAGAAACAACAAGCAAAAACAAAAAAATAGGTTCAGTGCCCTGAGGTGGATTCAGAAAAACATGAGAAATGCTAGTGAAAGATTTTTGACACAATCTTACATGATATTCTCATAACACAAGAAGGGCAATGTGGTATGGACAAAATTACTATAGGGTGGGTGTAAAACTGATTTAAAGATACAGTATAATTATCAGTAGTTAGTTGGTGTGAAATAGTGGAATCCCAAAGGGAACAATGTTGACAAACTGGAGAGAATCCTAAGAGTAACCATAAAGAAAACTGGTTTAATAAATCTGATCTATAAGGAAAGGATAAAAAGACTTAGTATGTTTTGTTGAAAGGAAGACCAAGAGGAGACATAATAGTCTTCGAATATGTTAAAGGGTAGGTATAAAGAGGACAATCAAGCGTTGCTCATGTCCACTGAAGAAGGACATGAAGTAATCAGCTTAATCAACAAAAAGGGAGTTTTAGTTTACATATTACAAAAACTTTTTACTCTAATTATAGTTATGCACTAAAATAGGCTTTCAAGGGAGATTATAAAATCTCCAACATCAGAGGTTTTAAAAAAACAGATTAGACAACATCTGTCAAGGATCTAGGTTTAAATGATCCTTCCTTAGCATAGGGAGCTCAACTTGATTACCTCTAGGTCCCTTCCAGTCCTATATTTCTACAAAAGTAGGATGCCCCACAAAATGCTCAAATAAGGATTAAATGGAATAAAAAGGCCTTGCACAGAGTCCTAAATATAACTACAATTAGATTATAGGAGATATTTTCATGGGACTCAGATCCCCAGGCAGGGGGGCTGATAAGATTTTCCTGGGCAAGGTGTGTGGGAGGGCTGGCTCTGCACTCCCAGAAAGGGTGGAGCCTCAGGCAGAAGGGATGGAAGTTGGGGCAGCCAGCCTTCAGCACCACCTGGAGCACACCAGCCCTCAGAGCTGCCCGCAGCATGCTGCACAGCACTCCAGCAGCAATTTAAAGGGCCAGGGGCTCCAGCCACCATCACTTCTGCAGTAGCAGCCAATAGTCCCAGGGTCTTTTGACGTGTTGGGTCCTGGGGCACTTGCACCCTTTATCATCCTCTGTCAGCAGACATGTCCCCAGGAGAGTCCTTTAAACAAATGACTTTGTCTCTAACCCAGCTCAGATAGAACCTCAAGACAAAGACTAACAACAAACCAAATTATCTCAATTGTCTTGACAGAGCATCAGCTTTTGGCTAGCAACTTTGTACCTGAATATATAGCATTACTAGCAGATATAGCTGGCATTGCTCGGGTCATAAGAATGGCCATACTGGGTCAGACTAAAGGTCCATCTAGCCCAGTATCCCGTCTTCCAACAGTGGCCAATACCAGATGCCCCAGAGGAAGTAAAACAGAACAGGGAATCATCAAGTGATCCCTCTCTTGTCACCCATTTCCAGCCTCTGAAAATTAACTGAATTTTTTTTTAAAAATATAAACGCTTTATTTCAATGATAGTATTTTTCAAAAATGAAGGCTGGAATGAGAGTTCAGAGGTGAAAAGGGGCAGAGGGTGGATGGCTTAGAGCACAGAGTTGGGAGGTATGAGTGCAGAAGTCAAGGCAAGTGGGAGGTACAGGACTTGGGGCTCAAGCCAGAGGGCTGGGGGGGGGGGGGAGAGACGGGAGAGCTTACCAGGGCCACCCGTGGTTATGAGGGAGGTGCTGCGCAGGTGGCATCTCCTCCCAGGGGGCTGGGGCAGTGCTCCCCTACCAGCGGGTGCTCCCCAGTTGCCCCCCCATGGGCTGCAGGCAGTCTGGGGGGGATGGGACTCCAGAGGCTGCCACCCTTCCAACAGCCCTCCACTCTCCCCCACGCAGCCTGCGGGTGGTCTGGGGGAGAAGGGGAAGGTGAGGCTGCAGGGGTTGCACCCTCCTACAGCACTTCCCACTGAGGCCCACAGGCCATCTGGAGGGGCTAGGCTCCAGGGGCCACCCAATCCAGTGGCACCCCTTGTAGTTTGCAGGCTCTTGGGGGAGGGCAAGGTTCCTGGGACTGCCCCTGGCCTGCAGAGCACCATCCCATTCCCCACCCCTCCCGCAAAGGCCTGCAGGCTGTTGTAGAGGTGAGTCTCTGGGGGCTGTTCCTGGCCTCCTGCTGCCCCCAATCTACAGGCTGTTTGGGGAGGGACCAGATTCTGGGAGCTGCTCCCCCTCCAGCAGCCCGTCCTGCAGCCTGCAGTATCTCCAAAGGGGGGCTTTGGGAGATGCCCCCTCCTCCAGCGGGTCTCCCCCATGGCCTGCAGGCTCTTCACGGGGGCTAGTCAGGGTCAGGCTTCAGGTTTGGGATAGGGATGTAATAATATAGTCGATTAACTGATAAGCAAAAACTTATAGGTTAGTGCTATAGACTACATGCATTTCCTTCCTCCCCCTTGCCAGTAAATTTTTTAGCAGGGTGACCAGCAGCCCGGCTCAGTCCTGGCTTGCACCAGGTCTGGGACCTACCCTGCTGCAGCTCTGTATTAGGAACCAGGTGGGCAGCAGCCTGGCTGAGTTCTGGCTCAGGCCCCCCTGGACAGGCAGCCCGTCTGTGAGGGAAGCTGGTTTTTAAACCGGCTCCCCTAGCAGACCAGCTCCGTCTGGCACCACACACTGCTGCCTCTGAGAGACAGGATGTAGTGCGGAGTGGCAGGGGGATCCTCGGGAATGGGGCCAGAGTGCACAGGCTGCCAGCCCCACCCCTCATGGACTATAGAATAGTCAAGTAACCAATAAGAATTCACAAGATTAATCAACTATTCAATTAACTGATATTTAACATCCCTAGTTTGGGAGAGGGGCTACTTACTCAGTCTGGGGGCAGACAAAATGGCAGAGCCTAAGCTCTGTTGGCCACTCTCATGGTGCTGCAGCTTCCCCCACCCAGTGGCCACTCAGAGTATTGCATCCCTCATCTCTGCCCCTCCCTTTTGCATTTCTCCTCTCTCTGCCTCCTCCCTTTCCATGTTATGGAAAACAGTCCCATTCCTAGCACTTCCCATTTTCCAGGCACAACCAAATCTTGACCTTGGTTTAAGTTAGATAAAAGGAAGCTGCATACCAAATTTGGTGGTCCTAGCTCTTACAGTTTAGGAGGAGATCTTGAACAGATTCACAGACACATAGAAAGACGGGCTCACAGACAGACAGACTGTTATCTAGAGAGAGATTTTACCTCCTTTTTGTCATGTGCAGGTACATGGTTAAAATATTCACAGGCCTGCCAGAATAAAATATTTTCTTCACTAAACTCTTTTCGTAGAAATTCCTAGGAATAAAACATAAGCATACAAAACATATGTCACAAAATAAAGTCAAGTTTCTTACATTTT
This sequence comes from Pelodiscus sinensis, assembly GCF_049634645.1. Taxonomy (NCBI): domain Eukaryota; kingdom Metazoa; phylum Chordata; order Testudines; family Trionychidae; genus Pelodiscus; species Pelodiscus sinensis. Next base: position 116,264,087 of record NC_134715.1, read on the forward strand.
AAAACGACATATTTATGGGGGAGAAAAAGGGAGGAGAGGTTGGAGCTTGTACAAATTTGGAATCTTTTAAGCAACAAAAATGTTATTATTAGTCTCAGAATCAGGCTTTTTTTAAAATAGAACCTAAATCTAGGATCAGATTTGCCAAATACTCACTGTTTCCCTTTTTCAGAACTTGTTCAATTTGCATTACTGAATCAAGTTACAATCAATGTATTTCAATGTAGAAAGACTGTTTAGAACTTTGCAGCATGAGATTAGTTCACAGACTAATGAACAAGACTTTAATAAGGATTTAAATAATTTTTAGTTATTCTAAAATAGTTACATTTTAGGGAAACTGTTTATCTTTAACTCAACTTCCAACAGGGTACAATGGACCCAGCAAAAAAGTTTCCCTAGAGTGCAATTCTTTATTCATGTAAGTGGTCCTCCCAACCCTTGCTAGTTGCTTAAATTGGTATCAGCCTTATTATATTTTTTTAACATTTTTAATTAGAATAAAACCTTTCTGAATATAGTACTTGAGGCTGCCACTTTACTGAAAAGAGAGATAATTTCTGACATCCGTGGTAAAGCCTGTTAAACCCGTTTCCAATCTGATTTAATAATAATTCTTAATAATTAAATGATTAATATTTAAGAGTTAAAATCTAAAATATACACATTTCTTTTTGACTTTTAAACCAATATTAAAGCACATCAGAAACTGATTTACAATCTATTTTATGGAGAAATAATAGATCTTTTGGAAGCCCCCTTCTTGCCCCTCACTACTTACAGAGAAATATCTAACACCAACAGGATCTTGAAGAAGACGTTCAAATGAAACGGCCCAGCTTGCAATTCTTCTTTCTCGGAGACGTCGACAGCTTTGTACACTGGGAAGACTAGCATTGCTACTGAGGCTGTTG